>NW_025336635.1:619720-924163 GCF_004798865.1 Varanus komodoensis
CCTTGGTTACCTGAGCTTTGCTCCGTTGGAGCACGTCCTGCCTTCCTCTGCAGGGGAGAACAGGTCTCTACCCACCTCCATGTGACACCCCCTCACATACCTGTATGTCGCCAACAGATCCCCTCAGAGTCTCCTCCAGGCTGAAGAGACCCAGTTCCCTCAGTCTCGCCTCATACCCCATCCCCTGCAAAACGGCCACCAACCTTGTGGCCCTACACTGCACTGACTCCAACCTGGCTATATCCTTTCTGTAATGAGGGGCCCAGAACTGAGCACAGTATTCCAGTTGCGGGCGCACTGGAGTCGTGTAGAGTGGTAGTAATACCTCTCTTGATCTAGAAGCCACGCTTCTGGCTATGCAACCAAGGGTGGCGTTCACCCTCTTGACCACCGCATCACACTGCTGACCCATGTTTAGCCTGCAGTCAACCAGCACCCCGAGGTCCCTTTCACAAGTGCTGCTCTCCAGCCACTTGTCCCCTAACCTGGACTTATGACAGCTATTCCTATGCTCCAAGTGCAAGACCTTGCACTTATCCACACTGAACACCAGGAAGTTAGTAGATTCCTGGGATCATTTGTTTTCTTTCCCTGCTCTAAAAGCCTGAGCTGCTTTGTTACTGGCAGGGAGAACTTTCTCCTGACATCCCCTTGTGTTTTGGCCCCGCCTGCCAATGGAATGCAGTCCCCGGAGCGTCTTCAAAATGGAATTTGCTCTTTGGCCTGAAAGTGGCTCCGAGCCCCTTTCCTTGACTGTTGCCTTGAAATCGTTGGCAGTACAAATAGAATACTTAATTAAAAAGCTCACTGAAATGCACATTAAACAACACCCTGTGCTAACCTATCATGCTAGAATGCAGAAGTGCAGGCAGCGAAATGTGCCACAGTTCATATCTTGTGCAGATCTTGGTTCACGAAGGGGATTTGCTTCCTCTCCGCAGAAGCCCCGGTGGGGGTCTCGCTCTCGTTCCAGGCTTACGGGGACCCCGTGGGGCCTGTTTCGGTGCAGCTGTATTGCCAGGGCACCTTCAACCCGGTGGAGATTGCCTGGTTCCGGGAGAAGCAGCCACTGATCCCCGCTAGCAGCCGTCGCTATCGCCTGAACTCCAACGGGACGCAACTCACCATCTGGAACTTCACTGCCCCAAATGACCTGGGGGATTACAGCGCCACCTGCTCCAACCCACTGGGAACCCTACATTCCAACATCACCATCATCGGTTAGATCCTCTCACCAGCAAATGGCATAGACATCCAGCTCTTATCCACACCCTAGCCATCCGTCGATTTTAGCGGCCTTGCAGCACCAGCACCTATCCATAAATAGGTGCCAGCAGGGTGCAGGCAGGTGGGGTGGATAATGGCCTGTGGAGCAGAGCAGGATGTCATTTTTGCTTTTCTTCATCCTGATTTTGCTTTAAATCTCCAATGCTTTCCTTCCCCATACGATGGGATTTCTGAATGATGCTTATCAATTCTGAATGCTTATCAAAACTGAACTGAATTCTTACCCATCACAACTGCCATATTCTATGGGTACCACTATTCTCAGCATGGAAAGGGACGTGTTACCTCTGCCTGCATATAGCTCTTAAAGATAGGCAGCCTGTCCAGGGTGGGGGGTGGAGGGGAGTGGCAAACCTAATTCAGCAGCACCAACATAACCGAATATTGGGCTTCAGTCCCTGTATTGTAAGAGCCAATCAGTCAAAATTCTGGCCTTGAATGGACAAACCCAGAAATTTCACTTTTGCCCACTTGAGTGTGTCTGTTTCTTTCTTTTTCTGTTTGTTTAAATCTCAAGACCTTTCTGAATATGAATAAATTTGCAAATAGTAGTAAATTCTCACTTTTCCCTAGTGTCTAGCCAGCATCTTGAATTCTGGCTATGAAGCACTAGAAAGTTAAAAAAAACAACAACAACTTTCCATTAAAGGCATGGATGCTAATTTTCTAGATGCAAGGGAGGGGAAAGATGCCCTGGAAACCTTTTATATCTTCTGTTTCCTGGCCAAAGCAAGGGGGAGGTGTTGAGTGATGGGGCAGATCAGAGTCTGAAGGGTCTTTTAGCAAAGTCCTTGCTGGTGGGATCTGTCTAGTATGGGTGGGCTCCAGGTGTGCCATATTATTTCCTATAACGTCCCAGAACAGGATTCCCCATGTTTTTGGACCGGCAAGCACTCTGGAAGTTTGAGAGAGTGTTGTCTGAAAGACAGAAATGCTGTCCTTAGGGTCAAAGCTAAGACAGTCCCTGATAGCAGCCTCACGGCATATTGGACACAACACAAAAGGAGCAAAGAGAAAGGAGGCCGATTCAGGCATGAGTCCTTGCAGTTATCAGGGTGGGGGAGCTCCGTCCCCGGGGCCACCTTTGCACCTCCTGAGCCCCCACCCACCTCATTTTCCAGATCTAAATCCTCTGCACTCGCTCCATCTCACAGAAACTGCAATTTGTCCTGACAGAAGAAAAAATGCAAGCACAGCACAGCATTTTCTTCCAGCAGGGGTAATAGCAATTCTCTGTGCGTGTGATGTAGAGCAGGGAACACGATCTAGATCAGGAAATGACACAGTGAGGAAAGGTTCCCCACACACCATAGTTTCTTCAGTCATGTTTAGATGCATCCCTGTCCAGCAACTTAAAAGTTAAAGGGGGGAAATGTTGGGAATTCTGATTGCTGATCTCCTGCATCTCATCCGTCTTGACCCAAAGCAGAGGCACCTTGTTGAAGTGTATCAATGGTGAATTTTCCGTCTCTTCGCAGGCCCCTCCATCAGTGAGTGGACTTTGTCTTCCGGGCCTCATCCTGGCTCTGCCTACCTGTCCTGGACAGTTCCCAATGGCTCTGTAGTGACCAGTTTCTGGATACAGATACAGGATCCTAAGCAACACCGTTCTGCTGAGGAATGGAAGACGGTGGAAGTCCTAGGGGCTGGCAACCGAACTGCCACGATTATGGGACTGCAGCCCCAGACTCCGTATTCTTTCCAAATTGTGCCTCGTTTAGGATCTCAAGCCGGGAAGGCTTCTTACATTCAGATCCTCCAGCCAGGTGTGTATTCCTGGGTTTAGGGGACACAGTGGTTTGAATTTTGGGAGGAAAGACTTTGAAATGGGTTTAGCAAAGTTAACAACCTGCAGCAAATCTTCCCAGCACACACAGAGACCCACACACCCCTGAGGTGTTTAAGTTAGAGAACTTACAGAAAGCTAATTTCAACAAAAGATCTGACATACAAATCCACTTCATTCTTTTACAGCAACCTTAATAGGATGAGAGTTCGTTCCAAAATTGTGTTCCTTCCGATGGGTGTTCCATGGTGTTTATTGCAACACATAAGCAAATTCTTATTAAACTTTTATATAGCACTGATCCCAAGTGGCTTCAGCTTGCAGATGTGGAGGACTGGGACTTAAACTGGAAGGGGAAGCATTGCTGCACGGAGCCAAAGTTGAGGAGAAGCATGAAATGTCAGACTGAGCAGCCCTGGTGTTCCCCACCCAAAATGGATGTTCAGGCGAGAGCAGATGTACGATGGAACTTGTATGAGCCAGAATCCAAAGCCTGAAAGGGGGAAAGGCAGTCTTCCGGTTCACAAGTTCTTCCCCCTTTGGTCAGTGGAAGACACTGTTCCAAAGGGTTGTTCCAAGCGCCGTTTCTCAGGAACGGCAGGTTTTATGGAATGGAATTGGCACAAAGAAAGTGAAAGGACTCTAAGCGGCTTTAAATGGTCTACCACCAGCCCTGAGTATTCACACAAACTGCTTTTAAAAGAGCACTTCCTAGTCATTTAAAAGGCTTTACCTCGGTTGCTAAAAATGAGCCTCTTAAGCATAAAGCAGGGCTCCAACCAATGGTCTCATGTTCTGATCTTGAGGTCAAAAGTGCTGCTTTCAGAAGCCAGAAATAGCCCCCCCACCCCCCACCCCCAGTCTCTAAATTAAGTGTCTATGTAGTCCTGCCCGCTGCTGTTGTTCCCCAATTTGCTTTTGCTCAGGTGCTATTTCCACTCTTCTTTGTCTTCTTCCATGGAACAGACACATGGGTGGTGGTGGTCATCATCATCATCATCATCATCATCATCATCATCATCATCATCACTGTCTTGCATTTATACCCTACCTTTTTTCCTATCCTCAAACAGCAACCCTGTAAGGTAGGCTAGATTGACAGCCAGCTTCATGGCTGACTGTGGATTAGAACTCAGACCTCCTGGGTCCCTGGTCCGACATTCTAACCACCACACCACGCTGGCTCTCAGCCATCTGGGGCTCATACAAGCCAGTTGAGAATGAGGGGTCAGCAATATAATAGAAATACTAAAGTGCCATCATAGCTACATGGTCAACCCCATTTGGTTTGTCACTAAACAAAGCCAATTCCAAGAGAAGGCAATACTTCCTGCAAATGTATTCAGCTTTTTTTAGAAATCACTGAATAATTGCAAAAGGGTGTTTTGTTTTTTTCTGAGTTGCCCGAAGCGTTTTTGAAAAATGCTTCACTTCAGCTTATAAATTCATGGAAATAAATGTTTCTAGTACTCCAACATTTTTAGGTCAGGACCTATATTCCACCCTAAGCACACCTTTCCTTGGTCATATATATTTTATTGTAATACTGTTTTGTTTGTTGTTTCACAAGAAAAGACAAGGAAGACAGGGAAGAAAGGGGCATGGAGAAATTTCCAGTCTTTTCTGTTTCACCATGAGGTCTTGAAACTTGCTGGTACTTTATAAATACAATTTCCAGACTATTGAATTCCATTGCTAGTCTGACAGCACACAGTCCCTAGTATAGTAGCTCAGGGAAAAGAGAAATGTGGGGTTATCTTTAAAGAAAACTTCTGCAGATTGTTTGATCCATCCATCCTTCTTTCAGTGCTGATGGAAAGGTTTTGCTGCCTTGGGCAACAGGGCCTTTTCCAGGTCAAGGGGTGGCAGAAATTGTGCCGTGACTCCTTCTGGAATGGTTTCTCATGCACCCAACATAGTGTGACTAGTCCATCCATTAATGCCCAGCAGAGGATTTTGAAGGTCTACAGGAGGAGGAGGAAACCTCCAGATGCCTCAGGCTACAACTCCCATCAGCCTCAGCCAGAATGGCCAGACCACTGGGTTGGCACCAGGTTGCATGCCTCTGGTTTACAAGTTCAAGGAAAACCCTAGTATGAATAGATTCCTGAGCTTATGTTCCCCCCACCCCGTGACTCTAGATGGCACAATGCAGCTTTCCTACTGCTGTGCCTTCCAGATGGCTGGGAATGATGGGAGTTGTAATCTAACACATCTGGAGGGCACCGAGCTGGGGAGGGCTCTGTAGGGTCTGAACTCAGCCCAGGACCGTGTTTGCCAGAGTCTCAGAAATTTTTCTTGGGAGACGGATTCAGAGTCCAGGAGCTCCCCCGTGTGAGTGAAGGCAGAGCAGGAGACGGAGGTCCCTGTCGTTCTAATGCTGCTGTATTCCCCCTTTTGCTGCCCTGCAGAGGCAAGGCTGAGTGCTGGCGCCATTGCTGGGATTGTGCTTGGCTCCATCTTTGGGATGCTTCTGATCGTCGTGTTCCTGATCCTGCTGATCTGGCTGGTTTGGCCAGTTTGCCTTCAGAAAGGTGGGCTGTACACCGAGTGGGTCGACTCCGTCGAGCAGAATGTGTTGATTATCTGATGTTGACAAATCAGGGGAGCGGGGAAGAAAACCCAGCATCAAGCCACACCTGACTGCAGTCTGTTGACCTCCTTTCAGCGAACAAGATTCAAAGCATGAGATGACTAAGTGGGCCTAGAGCATGGACGCACAGATTTCATTAAATCTGTTTTGTATTCCATGGCTCGTCAGGCATCTTTGCATCTGCTTATTGATGGAATCAGACTTTTGCAGGAGGATTTCAATCCACTTGCTCTCCTTCACACATGTGCTAAGGTGCACTTGAGCACATTCGTTAATCCGGATTTGTGCAAATCCAAATAAGTGAAAACAAATGTAGTGCCCCCCAAAATCTAAATTTCCATCCTTTAGCTTATAAGGGGAACTGCATATTTGTGGTTGGTGGCAGATTTTCTTTGTATTTTGCATGACTTAATATGTGCATAATTTCCAGAAAGTAACAAAACAGTCTGTGTATCTGTGGAATCCATGCAGCTTGGAAAGAGCTGGTCCGCTGCACAATTCTCAGGTCAGATTCATAGAAATCTGAACTCAGGTGCCTCTGTTGCGTATTTCTCCACCATCCCTGTCTTAGACCTGCAAAGCTCCTGCATCTTTTGCTGGAAAAACAGATTCAAGGAACTGAATCACTGTCAACCTCAAATCGCATGTATGAATAGAGTGGGGAAAAAAATGAAATTTCCCCCTTTCTAGCCATGGCTGTGGGGTTCTTAAATATACATCGTACCCCTGCTTTCCCCAGGCATAATCCACTCAGTTGGGTTAGACTCCAGTTTTCATAATTCCCAGCCAGTATGGTTTAGGGTTGGGAATTATGGGAATTACACTCCAGTCCATCTGGAGGTCACTAGATTAGGAGAGTTTATATATGTATACTTTCATCGTTCCGTTTCCTCCTGCCAAAACACTTTGAAAAATTAGATGCAGTCTTAATGGAAGTCAAATGTCTCATGATGGTGAATTTTGCATCCCGTGCCAGTCTTCACACTTGGTCAGCTTCATCATGCGTGCAATTGTGATTCAACATAAAAGCCGGTTTTTGATGAGTCATGTACCCAAAGATCTAATTTTGCCTGCCTGATTTCAACAAACCTTTTCTGAGGGTGTCTGTCCTTTCCAGTGTTCAGGTGTAAATGCCATTGTTTCCATAGCCAAAGTATCAGCAAGCGAAAGGGAGATACCAACCTGAGTAGGGTGGGGAGGCCCTTCATTTGCAAAAGTACAAAAAACTTCAGGGGGAAAATTCTGAAGCAGAAAGAACCCCAGAAGTGGCACAGAGACAGCCGGCTCATTTGCACTTGGTGGGCTGGAAGCTGGCCAAGCAGGTAGGTGTTTCAGGGCTTCCCCTTCTGAAGCTGGCTGCAATTGGTACTTCTTTTTTAAAGCCAGGGAAATGTGAGTAAAGTTCAGTGGAAATAACATGCATTGTTGCTGAAAGGTATGCAGATTTCCCTAGCTCTTTACAACACAAAACCGGCAAATCATGACATGCTTCAAAATAGAAAGCCATATGCTAGCTCGTGTTAGCAGTGAGCTAGTCTGCCAAATTTTGACCACCTGACTGGGATTCGCCACACATCCCTACTACTGGATGCGGACTGGAGGCACTGGGAGATAAAATGTCAGAAAATGGGGATGCAATGGAGTATCCTGAGAGGGGGCATGGCTGGAACCATGAGCATTCCATGCTGCAGCATTTTATTGCAGGTCCCACTTGTAGTCACGGAGATGACAGCGAGTCAGGAGTTTAAAAAGGATCCTGTGCTCCAATCATAGTGAAAGAGGATAGGCAGTTGCCTTGGGATCAGCCAGTCCAGGCTGGGCTGTACTCACCTGTACTCAGTCCAGGCTGGGTTGTAGCTAACCTGCCACAGGGCAGGAAAGGTGTTCATTCATGTGGTGTGTCTTGCGACACTCAAAGATGGTCGGGCTCTTAGTACAGAACAGTAACGCTGTTGGTTTCATTCCTCGCAGTGAGGGACAAGAAAGTCCCCCCAACACCCCCGGAGAACCGGCAGCACTACCTTTCACGTCAGGTGAGATGAAAAATGCCGTGAGTATTTTGTGTTTCCCTGTGCAGGTGAGGGTGAGGGTTTGTTTTGGAGAAGACAGGAGACCATTATGCCATGTGGACTGGATGTAAAACGAACCTTGTGTTAGGGGGCATTGGACATTTCAAAGGCAAGTGGGATCACATGGTCTCCTTCCAGGATGGTACCAGTTCAGTTTGCAAGTAAATGCTTTTTCTTGGGGGCAAGGTGGGGGGACTTCCCTGTACACAGAAAATTTAAATAATTTAATTTAATCTGAAGAAGTTATTTTTCATGTTAGATTTCTTGCTAACATGCTAGTTTTCCACATGCAGGGACAAGTGTTCAAACAATCTGTACAATCTGTCCCCACAGACTGAAATGGTACATTCCAGGGGTTAGGGGAAAACACTTTGCCCCTTGACTTTCTCAGTCATATAAAAGCAGCTCTAAGCTGTGGCTCGGAAGACAGTCATCCTGAACCAAATCATGGCTAGCAGACCCGGAGCACTCCTCTAGGTAATGCTGCTGCCTTGATTCTGGTAGGACTCCTGTTCCTTAAAATGCTTTAGGAGAGGCAGAAACTCAACATGCTTTCCAACATGGTATCAGCATGCCAGGTAAACTGAACCTGTTGAATTTCTGATTGTCACCGTTGTGTTCAAAGTCAATGAGTGCTGCCCATGAAAAGGCAGGTGACTGTACCAGTCAATGAGCTGTATAGATACAGAGCGGTAAAGGTCTATCTCTCTGTCTTCTCATCTCCCACCTGAATGCATGCCTTCATTAGGCTGCTCCAGCTGATGCCAGCTGAAAGAAAGTCCAGCTTTTGTGTGATGCTTGATCTGTGACGACTTTCCCATTCACACACTCATGTCACCACTGAACAGTGCCAACACCAAGCTGTGAGCATACCGGTGCGAACTGGCCCTCACAAGCACTCTTCGCAACCCTTAAACTCTGAACGGCTTAGGACAGGGGTGTCTAAAGCTCCTCTGGGCTGCCCTTTGGGCTGCCCCAGAGATGAGGTGGATGGCAAGCGTGCCTTCAGGGGGCCTTTGAAGCCATTAGGGCCGCCCAGCTGGACAGGCAGGAACACCTGAAGCAGCCTTCCGTTGCATCCTGCCATTCATTCATCTAGCCCTGTATCGCCAACACTGACTGGCATCAACAGCTTTGCCTGGCATTGAACCTTGGGCTGTCCACACACCCAACAGTTTCTGCTGCTGAATCACAGCCCATCCTTACAACAGCAGAGTATAGAAAGCTGCCTTACACTCAGACCACTCATGCACGGAGCCCCATATTGTCCACACTGGCTGGGAGCAGCAGCAGCTTCCCAGAATTTCAGGTAAGTGCCTTGCCCAGACCTACCTGGAGATGGGAGCTTCAGCAAGCCACTGAGCTCTGGCCCCTCTACACTGGTGAGGCGCCTTCATTGGCCATGTTCCGGCACCCAGATCAAATGTTTCCTTTTAACAAGGCGGTTGGGTTGATGGATAATGTGCTACTTTAGAGACGCACTGTTTTACTGCTTAGGAATTTGCTGGGGGTGGGGATTGAGTGCTGTTGAATGATTTTTCACTGCTGTTTGCCTTGTTTCCATGTGTAGGTGTTTAGTGCTTTGATTGCTTAATGTTCTTGTGTGTCACTCAGCCGGAGTACCCATCTAGAAAAGTGACAAATACATATTGTAAATAAATATATTATCAGCCCCCTGCAGAGTGAAACCATTTCTCTTTGTCTCTCGCGTCGTTTCAGTTCCCGAATGGTAACAAGCTGGAGCCAAGTGACCCCTTCTGGGACAATCCTCGCTGGTCGTCCGGAGAGTCACCTATTTATGCCATCCCCTATGAGACACACCTGCGCAAGTATGGTGGTCCGTCCACCCTGGTGAGTCCTGGGGCAAGTGCCCTGTTGGTCCACAGCACAGGAGTGGCCAAGCTGTGCTCCTCCAGATGTGCAGGCCTACAGCACCCGCCATCCCTCCCCATTGGCTTCGTCAAGGCATCTGGGGGCTGCAATTGCCCCCCCACCCCCCGGATAGCAGTCAGACTGGGGAGCCCGGGGACCATCACATCTCTGTTGCTTCTCCAGTGCCTTCTGGGGTCCTGCACCAGCTCTGGTGCTGGAGATCTTTCTCTGCAGAGTTTCTCCCAATCCCATTCTCTCATCTCAGCCTTTCCCAAATGCTTTGAACTTCAGCATCGTTAGGGAAGACTGCCTCACTTGACGATTAATTTTCCACCAAAAAAATGCTCCAAAATATATTCGTGTTAGCATAGAAACTCACACTATCAGTAACTGTCTGCTTAATACGAACCCTACAACAAAGTTACCCTCTAGACCAGCCTTTCCCACCCTTGTCACCAAATGAGATGGACTACAGGTCCTCTCATGTCCAGCCACCATGACCACAATATTTGGGGTATGTACGGCAGGATATGTAGTGCAAGAAAGCACATCTGCAGGGCACCAGGGTTGAAGAGGGCTGCTCTGACTTGTGCCCCTCTGCACTTTCCTGACTCTATACTCTCTCTTCTTCCCATTTTCCCCAGCCTGTGAGTCCCCAGGACAGCAGTTTCCCCTTTCCAGCTGTGAAACCTGGCCCTAGGAATGTGCGTGCTGCTACCCAGGTGTGAGATTGCAAAATTCCACCTTGCAGCTTGACTGGAGAGCAAGCAGTATGCCAAGCAGGCCCATCAAGAGGGGACCCGTGTGTCCAAAAATGGAAGTGCACTTTCTTCCCACTGCTTCTTCAATGAGGGGCGGAGCACTGAGTATGGGATCCAGGCCTGTGAATTGAGAATCTTGGCTTCTTGGATCAATCAAGGGAACTGAGTGCTCAGGGGGGACCCGGCTGTCCACACCAGAGGAGAGTTGGAGAAGTCCAAGGCATTCCAGTGGATTAAGGATCTCTTGGGTCAGAGGACCCTGAAGAGCAACCTGGACTGTTGGCATGAAGCAAAGGTCCATCCACCAGAGCAAGCTGCTGAATGGGAAAATATGCAAAAACCAAACACTCCCATGCAGCTCAGGATGGAGAGCTCCGATGCTGTTCGAGGGTGCATGGACTGGCAGCAGGTGGAAGCTGACCCTTCGGCAAGGAGTGCTCCTTGAGCGGCCAGATCAAAAGGAGCCTTGCTGCAGGACTGTCCCAGCAGGTGGGGCATTCTGCCATTCTAAGGCTGCTGTCCCGCACCTGCCACAGCTCTTCTTCCTGCTATCCGATGTGCAGGGCTGGAGCCATGCTCATGTCGGAGACACGAGGTCGCTCCAGAACTCTCTGCTCCGGACAACACGCCTGGCGGCAGTGGCACTTATTCCCTGAAGGGGGAAGGGGAGGGCATGTGCTCTTGGAGAGGTAGTCAGGTGAGAAGCACCCCCTCTGCAGAAGGGGGTGCTTCCTCCCTGAGGTGTAGCCATGCCACACTGCCTGGGCTTGACTCAGGTTCCAGCCATGACACTCGCTCACCCACCATTTGCAGGGAATCCGGCATGCTGCTCATTTGCACCTTTTGCTGTCCCACAGTCTACCCCTCTCTCTAACATAGAAACACAGAAACAGAGCGAGTCAGAAGGGTCCTCCTGGGCCATCTAGTCTGACCCCCAGCTCTAGCCAGCTCCGCTCATGACATGCCCACCATGTGCACGTCCAGCCTATCCTTGAACACCCGCACCGATGGGGCTTCATCCACCGGACAGTGCTTTGGTGTATCCCAAAACTCCTCAGTTTCTCCACCAGGATATCATGGGGCACTTTGTCAAAGGCCTTGCTGAAATCCAGGTAAACCACATCCACCGTGTCCCCTCCGCCCAGCCACCTTGAAACCTTGTCATAGAATTCCACTAGGTTTGTCTGGCAGGACCGTTTTGCGGAAAAACAAAACCCTCTTACCCTCAACAGTCATACTCCATATTACATCAACTGCACTGCATGTAGTTGTGCTGGACCATTTCCCTTACTTTAGTGTAACTGTGCATGGCCTCAGGTTGGATCAGGACCAATGCACACTGGGAAGGGAGAATTAAACTTTGAAATCCCCTGCCCTGCACTGCAGGGGTTAAAGAAAGTGAAGTAAAACAAAACAAGACCCCCCCCCCATTGCCTTCAATGAATACTTTGTCCAGTCATTAATTCTGACGTTCTGTCCCTTGCATCGTGTCTTTTCCTCTGTCCTCCTGTAGTGGAATAGCATTTGGGGCCAAAATGGATGTGGGAAAGGTTGAGTTCTCCCCTCCCAGTGCATGCTGGTTCCAGTCTGGATCAGGGCTGCGCAGTTACACGAGAGAAGACTAACAGGTATAGCTGCCTGCCACAAAGCGTATGTAACATGAGGCTGTGGGGATGAACTGCTTCCTGCTTCCTGGTTGCATTCTCACAATTATTAACACAGCTTTCATTAAATGCACACAGGTCTCCAGAGTGGGAAAGCAGCTCAGGGGCGCTTCTTAGCGTTTTCCCAAGCTGCCGCATGATCTGCATCATCAACAGATAATTGGCATGCTATGCCAATCAGTCTGCCCAAATTTAGGGAACTGAAATTGAGGTGGGAAGAAGGAAATGGAACCTAATTTGAAGAAGGTGGTACTTCCTGGCTGAAGTGGTAACACTCTGTGATTTTCCCAGTTAAGGTTGGTAGGAAAATACAGGTGGGAAAATACAGGATTCGAGTTTTGCTGGTTTGTGCAAAGTTGCAAGAATGCTGCCTGTGCAGCATCGAAAAGGGAATGTGTGCGTGCATTTATTGGTTTGTAGCCTCCTCCTCCTGAAGACATGGGCCATTCTTTCCTGTTACAACTGGGCGATTGCTGGTTCTGCACTTCATTCATATCTGGGCAAGAAATTCTCAACCGACGAAAGAGGTGTGAAGGGGTTATTTGGGATGGCACTTAAATTTTGCCCAACGATCTGGAATCCCTGTTGAAGGCATTTTTTGTCTGCATTGTCTGACAACTCTGATCAGAAAAAATCGGCTTTGTTTAACGCTGCCGGCAACTTCCCCCCACCCCTGCCTCCAGCTCCTTGTGTCAAACCGGATAAACTCACCAGAGAAGGATTGGCCAGCATGAATGGGACTGCATTAGGAAGAAAATAGAAACCGTGTTACATATTAACACAGTTTTAATTTTCACTGTAGTGCAGTCCCCTTTGTGCCAGCATTAACTAGAGTTCCTATTCCTTTTGGAACATGAAAATGAAGCATCGTTAATAAATTTCTTTTGTAGTAATGTAATTAAGATGAGACAACAGACACAACCTGGATAGGGACAGAAAACAGCACCTCAAAATTGTAGCATAAGGACCGTTGCTGGAATAACACTTACAGTCTGGGTTAATCAGTCATGTAGTCAGGGGGAGGCATGGCTCTGGCATCCTGCCCTCTCCCCACCCCAAAAAAGCAGGCCAATGACATCCTCTGTCAGGGCAGTGTTTGTGGCCAGTCCTTTGCTTCAGGTTCAGACTCTAATGGTCCAGTTGAAGCAATGATTCCATGGAACTAGGAGGCTTGAAGGGGCTGCCTGCATTTTCCTTTCCTTAAAGTCAGGGCCATCCCTCAAGGGATCTCTACACTAGCTCTGGACAGCTTGAGTAAGTGAGCCAAGCCACAGCCCCTAAAAGGAACAGAGTTATTGCAATGGCTACAGTTCAGATGCAGCCTAACTTCCAGCTAAGCATGGGCTTTAACCCAGCAGCTTTGCTTTGATCCAAGGGAATTGTCTCTGTAGGGGGCAGAGCTTCGTGGACTGCCCAAATAAACTTATGCACTTCCCACGTAGCAACTGCATCGCTGGGGTGAAGCCGCTCTTGCAGCCCTGCTGGGCTCGTTCCTGCAGCATGACTTCCAGGAAAGGCACACACAGGGCGCTGTGGGCCAGAAATAGGAAAGAGGGGGTGGCATGTGGCATGGTCACCAGCAGCCGGTGAAGCTGTTGGGCAGCCCGTTCTGAGTGAGGACAACGCGCACTGGAAACTGAGGGGGAGCATATGTGGTCCCCTTTAGCATCCAGGAGGTGGATCTGGGGCTGGGGGGGAGCTTGCGTGCGCACCACCCCTTGGAAGAACAGCACAGCCGCAGGAAGGCTTGCTAGCAGAGCTCCGGCCAGCTGCCCAGAGGCAGAGGGGCCCTTGCAGAAGTTAGTCTCTGAGTAGTTCAGGATGCACCAGCCAGGCAGCAGTGCTGATCAGAAAACCCATCTTTCCTCCCAAATGTTGCAGGGCAGCCCACCAGCGTCCCTTTGAAATATGCATTGTGGGAGACACTGTGCTTCAGCTGCCATCCTCTGCCAGGTTCCTTGGGAATAAACTCATGGAGTTCAGTGGGACTTCCATCTGATCGTCTGGCCAAAAGGATTACTGTGGTTAGAGCTGCATCTGTTGATTGAAAACGTGTATTTCAATATGCTCTTTTTAAACACTGGTTTTGTTTTAATTGCAAATTAATGAGGAAACTGGTACTGAGGGGAAAGGACTTGTGGGAGAACGCATGAGAACAAGGCATGGGCCACAAATAGCCTTCGCAGAGAATGGGCAGCTGCAGGAAGCTAAAAATAGCCATCTGTGCCAATTGCCCTAAGAAAAGCAGAAAGGAGGGCAAGTGATATCCGGCATCGTCCAGAAGGTGGCAAGCTGCCGCATTGCTGTCTGCATGAGGGTTTGTCCGCTTGCATTGCTGAGGTCTCTGGTAAGCTGCCAGGAGGTTCCTCGGATGGAAGGGTGGGTACCAGTTGAAAGAGCTGGAAGGCAAACTCTGCCCCGAGACCAGCATGTTGTTACGCCTGCCAGCGGCTGTGGCTGCCGGTCTGCTCTTTCAGCAAAGTCTTCGGGCAGCGCACGCAGTTCTTTCCTCCGCATCCTGCCCCCCAGCCCCCACTTCTGCCTTCACAAGAATCCATAAATCCATAATGGTAAGCAGGGCTTGGAGATGCCACCCCCCACCACCACCACCACCAGCGCAGTGAGCAAACGGCTGAGTCTGGATAGGAACCTGGTCCTCTCCTCTCCCAGCCAACAGCCTCGCCCTTTGCCAGACCATCCTGAACACTTTGCAGAGCACTGCTCCCCTAGAACAGGAGTGAGCAAGCTTTGTACCACCAAGGAAGGCGATTCCTCAGAGGAAATCTGTCCCAGACTGAGATCTGGGTGGAACCAGGTTCCTGTCTATCCATTCACTCCCCGCAATGTGTCCATCCCCCCCGTGTGTGCATCCATCCATTCACCCAGACACTCCCTCCCTCCCTCCCTCCCTCCCTCCCTCCCTCCCTCTCACACACAGATGTCTTCCTCCCCGCCTGAGTGGGGATGCTCTTGAAAGTGCAGATCCAATGGGATCCATATTTTCGACCCGCTTGTCACCCTTCCAGCAGGGCAGAAGATGCCAAGGGCAGAGAGGTTGCGAGCTGCACACACCATCCCTGGCCTGCAGAGCCGCCACGGGAAGCATCCTGTCCCCACCCCACCCCCACCTCTGCAGCCTTGATTCCTGGGACCGCCCCCTCTTCTGCAAGGGGGAGTCCTGCTGCCACCCTCCCTAGATGTTGACTGGTGCCAGAGCAAGACTGGGGCCTGCATGCGTCAGAGCAGGTGGGAAAGCGGCACCAGGCGTTGCCCCTTTTGAGCTGTTCCCCTGCTGTTGGTCCGATCCCCCTGCCCCCTTCCACCCCACCGCCTCCTCCGGATGAGCCTTCGGTGTTTAGGCCTGCTAATCTGTCCTGATGGGCGACTCTCTCCTGGCTCTTCAATCATTTTTGTTGCTTTTAAATGGGAGCGCTGATGAAAGTTAAATGAATAGCAGCTCCAGGATGGGCAATTGCTCTGATTGGAGCCAGCCCAGGGGAGGTGGGGAGGCAGCCCAGGCAAGAGCTGGCCAGGCTGGACGTGGGTAGAGAGGGGCTTCTGGGAGAAGGGCAGAGCCTGGTGTTCCAGCAAGACAGGATGGCTTAGAAACATAGAAACAGAGCAAGTCAGAAGGGGTCTCCTGGGCCATCTAGCCTGACCCCCGGCTCCAGCCAGCTCCGCTGATGACATGCCTAGAGGCTTAGAGGGACAGGCCTGGCAGAGGAGGCCAGGAGGGAGGCAAGAGAGGGCAGTGTGCTCACACACACACACATTCACAAACCCTCTAAGATGTTGAAGATTCGACTGAAGTATAGACCATCTGCCTCCTCATGATCTTTCATGGGCTACAATTGCCATCATCCCTGACTCCGGACTCTGCTGAATGGGACTGAGGGGAGATGTGGAGCTTTTCAACATGAGGCTTTTGATCTGCTGCATCTACTTCTGGTTTTGCCACAAAAGTGAGCGCCAAGCCCCACACGAGGAATGTTTCCTTTCCTGAATTTCTACTGCATCACCTCTAGGTGACACTGTGAAACACACATGCACAAGATGAAATTGCTTTCTTTTGCTTTCACACTCATAGAATCATAGACTGGAAGAGTTGGAAGGCGCCATGAAGGCCCTCGGGTCCAACCCCTGCTCTTGCAGGACACCAAGTTACACCATCTCACCCAGGTGGCTGCCCAGTTTTGCCTTGAATGTCTCTAGCGTGGTCACCCAGACACAGAACAGCAAATGACAGATACCCAAATACATCGCCAATGTCCTTGTTGGGGGCGGTGTTTAAAGGCAGCCTAAGCAAGGCCGGATTTGGATCGGGGCCATGGTGCAGGAGATGCTTGTGGGGTTCAACTCTTCCTCTGCTCTGTAGTTCCAATCCAAGGACTAGTATCAACCACGAAGAGGAAGACATCCAGGCAGGGTAAGATGTAGCCATGTTTTCCCCTCTGCAGTTAATACCTGGCTGGGGGCTTGCACTGGGGAATTGGGGTGGGGGTGGGCAGGGTTAAAGTAGCTTCCCCAACCCCTGTTGCTGCTTTTACCAACAGCAAATGACATCAGAGAGAGATGCATTCACACATCTTTGACTTTGCATCTGGTTTGCCCTTACTTTTAAGATTCTTGGCTGCTTTAGTGAGCAGAATGTTACACAGAAGCCAATGTCCACAGGAAGATAACAAATTTCCTGGGCCTCTGTGAAGTCTGATAATTGGGTTGTAAGATCATAAATAAATCTCTCTTGGCTGTCTATATAGTGAGTAGCAAAATAAATAATGCACCAGATCTTCTACTTTATTTTGTCCACAAAAGCAAAGCTGTTCACTTTGTGGAATGTTCCTATATTTACCACATAAGAGTGCTGAAGGCATGTTTTGGAAACGTAATCTGGTGAAAGATTTTCTCAATACCTTTGCAGGCAGTGATCAATCCTGGAACAACAGCAGTGTTAGAAGAAAGCAGTATTTTGAATTTTTGCCAGACTGAAATTGGCAGTAAACATAAAGATCTCATCTTTGACTGTGTGTGTGTGTGTGTGTGTGTGTGTGTGTGTGTGTGTGTGGTGGAGGTGGGGGAAGGGATCCATCTTTATTGGTCAAACAAGATCTGATGAAGCATTATTCTCCATAGTTAATGTCCTGCATTGGATAGCTCTGGAATCCCCTATATGTAGTCCATGAATGCCACAACTTGCAGAAACCTGATTTTTTTAAAAAAAAAATTCCCCTTCCATTTGTTAATATGTACACATGAAATTATATGAAAACTGTACAGCTTTCTAACAATTAAACAAATACTTCAAGAAAACTGAACCAAATATCCCAATAAGTATCTATTTGAAGGTGGCATCAATAAAACACCTATTTGAATATTGAACATGTTGTAAAGTCCTCAATCCATTGAGTCAGAGGAGGTGAATATGTATCCTTCCAACTTTGTAATGCCAGTCTTTTAGCTATTGAAAGTGTGCAGAGAATCCATTAACATCAAGCATTGGTTAATTTGCACAAAGCAGGTCAATAATTTAAAAGAGCTCGTGCATCAATTAATAGGAAAGGCTGTTCCAGTACAATTTCATCTGTGCAACAGCCCCGCCGCCACCACCACAGAAAGGAGGCAACCACTGGGCATTGCCAGAAGTTATATTTTAAAAAAGCATTGGCTGAATTGCAATGCCGGCAATTAGCTGAATTAGAAATTCCTTATTACAGACACATTGCAGTGTCCAGGAGACACCAACCCAGAGTCTCAGCTGAGTAAAGCCCAGCCTAAGATACATAGACCTGGCAGGTAAACACCACAGCAGCAGTCCAATGTTTGGGCCTTTCACGGTGGGGCTCGCAACAGGTTCTCAAGCTCCCCGATGTGCCACGGGGAGGACGTGCTGGCCTCCTGGGGCCAGGGGCAAATGGCAACCCTGAGAAGCACCAGCGTTGGTGGCGATTCCAGTGCATGCCTGCAGTCACGATGGAACTATCATTCACGCGAGCTTAACGTGTGCAGATGCGCACGTTCCAGATATTGAGTGCTGTTCTCCTCCTTGCTGGTGCTAAACCGAGGTTGACAAGCAGCCCTGTTATTGTTGTGCCACAGAGGCAGGTGAGCTTTTTGGATCCATGGGCACATCTGGCCAGTGGAGAAATTCTCCTGGGCACCACCACAAAATGGCTGCCGTGGGAGGCCTGGTAGTCACAGAAGACAAGCTGCCTGCCTGAAAGAGTGTGCGCAAGACAGAGGGGGAGGCCAAGCCACAAGATGTGTGATGACCCCCAGAAATCTTCCTTGGAGATTCCAGCTGTCGTTAAGAAAATGCGCTAAAGGAAGCAGGAGGGAGGGTGCCTTGGGAGGCACTTGCGCTGCTCTTCGACTGTAAGGAGACAGAAGCAATTGCGTAGCATGGACTGGCAGTCAGTGCGGGGATGAGAGAAATGTTGGCTGTGTGTTTCACAGCTGAGACAATGCACCAGGGTTCCCAAACTGCCACTTTCACTAAGATCAGACTTTCCCATTGAGACCATCAGAGTTGCAAATCAGTTGCACCTCTCTTGGCTCCCCAGAAGCCCTCAGGCCACACAAAGATCTCTCTTCCATTTACGTCCTGTGCACGATTGCTAACCTCAGGACAGAATCCCCATTGCCTCCGGGAAAGTGCACTATAATGGAAGCAGAGGAATGGCGCCCTTAGACCCACGCCCTGCCTCTGCCCCTTTCCGGGGCCAGAGACAGAACTCAGAAGTCCTGGATGCATCCCAGTCCTCGAGCGCCGGAGCCAGCGCCAGCATTTGTCTGCAGGCAGCCACTGCTCTTGAAGCTGCACTTGAAGGCCGGAAGGAGCTGTCAGAAGACCTGACAGCAGAGGCCGTGCCGCGCAGAGCCAACCCGACTTGACAGGATGGGATCCGACAGCTGGCTCCCAGCCGCCGCCTGCCTCGTTCCCTCTCCGCCCGCCTGCACGGACACCCTGTCATTCCATGCACACCCTCACCTTCTGCCTGGCTGGCTTGCCCTCCCACCGGCATCATCCCGGGCCTCCAAACAAGCAGATCAGCGGCCAAGCAAAGTTGACAATGGGCAAGCTGAGCCAAGAAAGAGAAGGCAGGAATCGGTCTGTGGTCCTCTTGGTGTCCCTCCCAGCTGAACCCCCCCCGCCCCCCCCCCCCCACCCCTCCAGCCTGGAGTTCCATTCTGGGCCCCACACAGCATATGGCCACGACAGCCTCATCGTGGATGTTGCAGGGGACCGGCCGGCCCGACACACATCACTTTGCAAGTCGTAACTCTAGAGGAGGGAATGCAGGTTTGCAACCGTTCCTTTTCCTACTTCGAGGGGATGGTGGGACGCCTGCCGTCCACAAAACATTATGCTTCGCACTCTCCGTCCGTCTACTGCATTCTGTCCTAACCTCGAAGGGCAAACTACGAGTGTGTTTGCTAAGTGCAGATTCTGCAGTAAGTCTATATGTGTATTTTAGGGTAACGTTCATGGTCCTGAACTGGAGTGGGACCAGCACGCACTGGGAGGGGAGAATTGAACCTTCCCTGTGAATCCCCACCTGCTGCAGGGCTTGCTTTTTATACACAGCTAAAACAAGGGAAAGGAAAGGCACTATTGGCTCCAATGAAGACTTTTTTCTTTTTTAAAGCTCCCTGTACCATCTGGGGGCAGCAGGAGGAGCAGATTTGTGAAAGGGAAGAGGGTGGGGATGAAGGCTTCACTTTTCCCTCCCTGCGTGTGCTGGTCCTGATGCTAATCAGGGTTACATACAGTTGCACTAAAGTAAAGAAAACTAAGAGACTCCGTGCTATGGAGTTAATGTAATATGTAATTGCTGTAAAACCAACATTACCCTCCTTCCTGTCTTGTGGTTTCATGCTTAGAATAATTGGCTTAGGTCTACAGTCTCCCCTTCCCACTCACTGTTCTCTCTTCTTTAATTTGAGAGAGGCCCAGCCCTTTGAACTCTCTTTCATCCTAATTACGCAGGGACAAGATTGTGGAAGGGCAGTTCCACCCCATCAATCCATCTGGTCTCCCTCTCCATTATAGGCTCAACTTATGGGGCTTTTCTATGCGAGATGGTTAAAACCGCTGCCACTACAGCCTGTTTCACTGCAGACTGATACAAGCAAAGAGAGCTTTTCTATTACCTAACCTCTAGGGGGCACTGTGGTATAGCAAAGAAGAGCACACATACGCATGAGAAAATCCTCTTTGCTTTTGCTTCTCTTAATAATGCTGCATTGTGCTGATTCCTGGCTCTACCAAACACAAAAGAGAGACATAGAAATGGAGGGATACAACATCATCTAAAGAACCCATACACAACCCTGAATAGGGAATGACAAGCACAGAAATGCTTCATGTAGAAAAGCTCATGAAGTAGTCTTCTTCCCATTATACAAAATTGTTCAAATGAAGTTGCTAAGACATCTTTTTCCAGACTTCCAGGAAGATGGTTATCAGCAGCATCAACAGTTTGCTTAATAGCTCTGGTCTTGGGAACTACTCTCAAGATAGCCCTCCTGTCATCGCCATCAGCCCGGGCATCTGGATAAGCACCGCTGAGTGAGGTTTGTAAAGAAAACGTGGCACCTGGCGTGAGGGTTCTCTGGTTCAGGGGCCGTATCTGGCTGCCAGTGGGGTCCTTGTTGTCCCCTCCCCTTTATGGCTGCAGTGCAGAGTCAGGCACTCCTGCGGACCTTTCCTGGAGTGGAATGGCCATGGAAGGACAGCTAAGCAACAGACCTCTTCCCTAAAGGGTTAACCTGCAGGCAGAGTGCCAGAGATGCAATAGCAGTGGTTGCCCAGAGCACAGAGCTAACCAGCATCCCCAGCAGAGGACACTGTCCACCCACAAGGTGGCACCGAAGGAGTTCGTGCTTCTCCAAGCTGGGCTTCCTTTTGTGCCAAAGAAGCTCAGCTCTCGTGCCCGTGTTTGCCTGCACCTTTTGTGCACAAGTGAAGCTTGCCAGGCCAAGCTGTCACTTTATCGACTTTTCCTAGATTTCAGCCGTCTCTCAACTACCGCTAGGTGCCCACCTCCAATTAACACACCTTCTCTTAGCAGCAGCTGTGAAATGGGCATCTGTTGGGGCTGCAAACTTGGGAGTCACTTACACTGTGTTGAGCCTCCGAGCCCACCCCTGCCCCAGCTTTGGGGAGGGGGCTTCTCCTTCGCCATGCCTTCCAGGGCGCCATACTGCAGCAGTGCCCAGAAAAGTTTCTTAGTTTCTCTAAGCCTGCCCAAAAGTTTGTTTGCCAAAACTGGCCCCTGTCTAAATTTCCTGAGCATATTATAGTAGCAGATAATCAGACAACAGCAGCCACAGTGGACTTCCTGGGGGCAATGAGTGCAAGATGAACTTTGTGTAACCTGCAGCTAACAAGCTGAAATGACCTCGATTTAACAGAAGAGGTAGCGAGAACTGGCTACCGCCGCCACAACAGTCGCCATATGTTTCGCTAATTGCATGGAGTAGACCATGCCAGGATAGTGTGACTTATGAGGGGATAAGGAGAGGACCTGAGGGATGGCCAGTCCTTGGAGAGGAAAGGACTTTGAACTAGGCAGCAGAAGGGTGGCATGTCGATATATCAGGTGCATATTAGATGATCGGTTGCTTACGCAGAGTATATAATCCATGTTTTAAGGGACAACTAAAGGGGCAAGCACCCCTTTGCCTCTGCTTCGCGGTGCCCTGGAATAAAGCTCATATTCTGCTCATGGGACCCCTGAGACTCGTATGTGGTCTAGACTCTGGTCTCAACTCTAGGCTAGACTTTGGTCTCAACTCTAGACTCATACTTGGGCTTGAGTCTGAGGTTCCTCAGGCCATCACCCTGTTGTGTAAAACTATGTTGTCAAAATCTGACAACAGTTTTTTGGGCCCCAAAGTTTTGCCTACCTGTGGTGTAGCTTTTAGACTTCTTTTCCCTCTTCCTCCCCACTTAGAGAGTAACTAAAGCAAATAGAATGGTCTCTTCCCCCAAGATGCCACCAAACCACATTTTGACAGGGGGAAGGAAGAAGAAAACAGACAGGGAAGTCTGGTCAGACTTGTCCCTGCATCTACCCCTTGTGTGGAAGGGGTTCAAACACAGGCAGTTCGGACCCATCCAGCTGGCATGCTGCCTCCACGGCTCTGTATCCCCACATGTATTTCCGGGGCCACATGGCTAAATACACCTGCAGTTTGACACGCTCAGTGAAAACCACGCTGCTGATTTCCTACTAAAAGTGAGTTATTTAATTTAGCCCCCGGGCAGGTCTAACCGGTTTATAAAAGCAAACTGATTTTTCTGTTAATATAGCACGCTTTTCAGGCCTCCGTGGCATTTAAGTTGCTACAGCTTTTCTTCTTTTCAGCAAAGAGATATATCAACACCAGCAGCACGACTTCGTTGTATACCAGCTAAACTGTTGCTTCTGTTCCCAAAGGATCCCAGGAATCATCATTTTGAGAAAGAGCTGAAAATGGTATATTGCCTGATCCAATCTAAAGATGTGAGCTGCAAAAGGAAAATATGAGGCATGTTAAAAGAACTAAACAAAAAAAAGCCCCGTGTGTTTTATGTGATTTCTTTCTTCAGTGTAAAGTGTAACGATCCTTCCCGTACTTGATAAATGATATAATTTCATCATTGCTGTATTACTTGGGTCTTGGCACAACTAAAAATCTATCTATCATCTGTCTGTCCCTGGCATGAACATATTCCAGGAGGAATTTAGAGGAAAATAATGACCCAAAGTATATATAAATTCCATAAATCTTTATAAATCTTTGTGCTCGCTTTTTATTTTTTTAATGGCTGTTCACTTAGGTTTTGTGAGAATTTGCATGTTACTTCTGCCCTCCCGCATTCATGCTCATAATTATGAGCTGGAAGATTGGAAGCTGACTTACTATGACATTTCAACTACATGCTGCGCTAAATGCAGAGTATGTGGAGCTAATCCTACTTTTGTTCTTTTACTTCCGTGTTGGACCCTGATCTGGACTGGAATAACCTCATGTGGCCGGTCGGCTCCCCCTAAATTTGCCCATCACTTGGTTAGTTGCGAGTATGAGCCAAAGGGAGCTAAAGGGGGACCTCCATGGACACCAAGAGAGCTTTTTCCCTTTCTGTAGTTCATGCAACAAAAATGGCTAGAGCCAACCCCCCGGCAGGAGCCTCCGGGCCAGATTTGGGCCACAAAGCCAGGGGTCCTGCACCCAACGCACAGCTTGCAAGAGAGAAATTTTCTGGAGGAAGAATTTGTGCAGATTTTAAAAGCACGGCATAGTTAAAGAGCTTCAGTGCATTGGCCAGGTGTAAAAAGAGGCCTGGAAACTAAGCAAAACTGTGTTCTAGTGGCCTCCAAAATATTGCCACCATTACTGGGCAGAGATATGGGTGATTTTTTCCAGAAAAGAAAGAATTCTCCAACCTTTTCTCAAGGATGGGTTTGAGCAACTCGTTAGCAGCAGAAATGACTCATGTTCTTTTCCTCCTAAAGGTTTTGGCTTTGTTTTCTTCACAGCTGCCACAAGTGACAAGATCATTTTTCACCCTCCACAACTTCTAGCCTCGTGTGCGCATGTGTGTGCATGGACGAAAGTGATGCTAACACCCCCGGCACCATCTAGCAGATGATATTCCTCAAGGAGGCCTCATGATCCCACCCACACCCCCAGCCCTGGAAACTGACTTCTGTGAAATTTGGTTCGGCTCTAGCAATAGAGGTTTCTTAGGGCTGGACACCTAGGAAGAAAAATGCCTGTTCTGTACATTTGTCTGGGAAATTTCATGCACATTCTGAAAAATGTAGACCATCTTCCTTCTGGCTGGAGGTGGGAAGCGCATGCAGTCTTTATAACAGTCCCAGAAAGCCTTTGGCATAATCTCTTCCTAACCTCATTGTTTTGTCATTTTCAGTCCCTCATCCCAACGCAATTCATATTTTGGTCATGAACACACAACTCTCTTTCATGGTTTTATTGGCTTTTATTGGAAAAAGAAAGATCTTTTAGTACTTTAATTTTTCTTTTTCTTTTCCTCATGGATTTGGCAAATAAATAAATTAAAAAAATAACCCAAAGATTCAGGAATTCAGCCGCAAAGCCATCCCTCGAGGAGATGGATTCGAGCCCCTCTCCTTAAGGTGTGTTCAAATCCCTCCTCTCAGGATGGCACGACCCCCCCCCTGCGATGGGTATGGCCCTCAGCAGGCCGCATGAGATGGAAGACAAGGTGGTTTGTTTTGCTTGCAATAAAGTTTTTTTTTACAATATTTTTGTCTTTTTCTAAAATGTTGAGGTACAGCATCCACCGACATGCCCCCTCCCCAGCCCAGCTGCCCTCCTTCCCCCCCTCCAACCTCTGCGACGGTAGCAGAGTGTGGGACCACTGATGGAGTGGGTGGACTGGGTTGGCCTGCTCTGTGCCATGCGCCCCCCCCCCCACCCCAGACTTCTGCTTGTTCCCGCTTTTACTTCTCTCATCCAGCCCCCCTCTTGCACCTCTGGCTGCCTTGCTGGGTCGGACTCAGTTCCTGTGCCCCACTTCCTGTCCTCCAGAAGCTCAAGAGGAGGGCAGGAAGAGGAGGGGTGCTGGTGCCCAGCCTCTGGTCTCACCAACATGTACCGTTCCTGAAGGTGAAGCCTCTCCTCTTTGGGTCTCTGGCTCTGTTGCTGGTCCAGCCTTCCTGAAGTGGCCGGATCCTCCTTGAAAACCACCTGAGGGAACGGCCACCTGTTCTCAGATCTGGTCTCACAGCACGTGCTGGGAGTGCTGAATGAGTACCACACCCAGCCATTAGGAACACCGGCAGCTGCCCTGTAGTGGGTCAGACCTGGCTGCATCCCCCCCGGCACTGTCACCATGGACAGGCAGCAGTGGCACTCCTGAGACCGAGGGCACTCAAAGCAGATGCTCCGCTGCTCAGCCACAGGACTCTCCCTTTCTCCTGGCAAGTTTTCCTTCCCTCTTCCATGCCTCTGGCCCTCGACATGCCCCCTTCCTGTAGGCATGCTCCGTTCCCAGCATGGTCCCTTCTCTTTGCTCATCCTTGCATGGCTCTGCTCTCTCTTGGGATCCTGCCTTAAAACCAGCTGCCAACATCTCTAGGAACATGGCAGAGGTGGAGGAAAAGTGGCATCGGCTGGGACTGCCAGCTTGCCACACAACACCCCAAGCCAAACCAAACTCTAGGCCTACTTGAACGTTAGTTGTTCGTTAGATCCACGTTAGATGTGCCATGGGCTTCCTATTGGCCCAGTCAAGGTACAAAGCTTTGGTTTCAAACAGGCAGCACCACCTTTCCTCCCTGGTCATTTCTTTGTTCTGCTACTGCCCAGGTTTCTTTGCTCTCCTAGGGTTGCTCTCCTTGCAAGGTATTCTTTTCCTCCTCCTAAGCTGCCAGAGTTTGGGTCAGGTCAGCTGCCAGTTCTGGCTGAAACCCTCCCACCCTGCACCCCTGACTTCCAAACCTTCAATTCCAATCACCTACCATGGGGCAAGAGAGGATCAGCCCAGCTGCCAAGTAGGTTGATCAAACCACTGGTCCTCAAATCGAGTTCCTTGTTTGGACATTGACTCGGTTGGGGTGGTCACCTTTTCTTTCTGCTAGGGATCCCTCCTGTGCATTTAAAAGTTATGCAGCAGGCAGAGAAACTGAGCTGGTTTTCCCTGTGTCTGAAGCCCCGTGGCTGGAAAGCGTCACCTTCAGGAGGTTTTGCTCAGCACACAGCTGCTAAAAGCACAGGATCTTCACTGGAATGAACGGGACGAGGGACTGCCTCTCGTGGGAGAAGACCGATTCTGCACCTGCCTTGCCATCGGGAACAGACACACTCCACGGATTGGCTCTTGCCCCTGATGCCAGTTGGAAAAGCAGTGCGATTTCACCACGAATAGCGCAAGTCCCAGGCTAGAGCCATCCACTCCATCAGGAGTTACTCACTCACTCTCTCCCCTTGGGGAGGGGGGCAATCAACCCCCCTCAAATGTTACAATACTGACATGGTGCATATTAATTAGTGGCTTGTAAAAGTATTCGCATGTGCAGACAAGGTGTAAACTCCGTGCAAAGCCTGGAAGTTCCTCCCCCTCCTAGTTTTAATTTGCAATAGAAGTTGGCATACCCTTAGTCCAAATATATTTTTCAAAGCTTCTCACACATAATGCACTCAGTATTTATACCCAGCTAATGATGGCTTTCCATATGCTTTCCATAGGGTTTACACTCTGTTTTCACATGCTTTATGAATTGTTTACACTCGGTTTGCAAAGAGCTTGAACTCTCTGCAACACACATACTTTACAACTATTGTACATCTGGCTTACATGTGCTCCACAAATCATTACATCCTTTTTTTTCTTTTTGCACATACTTTACATGGTGCAACATTTGGAATGTTCTTCCACTCTGCTTACACATGCTTTACACAGAGCTTTTTCACATGATTTACTTGGAGTTCACGCCTTGCTCTGCCTGTGCTTCATAATGAGTTTGCATATGCTTCATAATGAGTTTGCACTTAGTTGGCATGCACTTTACACAGAGTTTACAAGTGCTTTACACAATGTTATGCCTTGTTTACATATCATTTATACATGGTTTGCTACTGTTTTAAAGATCCTTTTTCACATGGGCAATAGAGGTTTACACGTTCTTTGCACATTCCACTCGCTTGGAATGTGTTCCTGCACTTCACACATAGACTGAGAATATTGTGTGGTTCAATTTATAAACACTGGTCAACTAAAATGTTATTAGTTCAGAATTCTAGCCAAGCTATGCTGTTCCTGTACAACAAGGCATAAATATGGAGGATCATAATACTTACTCCCAAATGACACCATGAGCAAATACTGGCTCATGTGTGTGCATGTTTTAATTAGCACTGACATGTATTACATGTGGATTTTCATGTGACTTACACATGGTGCACACATAGGCTGTTGACACATGGTTTACACATATGTTAAGGTGTATTTTGCACTTGGTATTCACGTGCTTAGCACGTGATATCCATGAGACTCGTTCTTGGAAGAGACTGACTGACTGGCACGTAGTTTACATGAAATTATTCAGGAAGTTACATGTCACACATAGTTAACTCATGCTTTACTCATGATTTAACACCTGCTTTACTCACGGGTTTCTCATGCTTTACGCTAATTGCTTATGATGCACTCATAAACTGAACATGGCTTCCTCATGGCTGGCACGCTGTCCATTCATGCTTTACACATGACTTACTAATGGCTTGCAAATTGTCCATTTGCTTACTCACAGGTGGCGTATGCACAAACAGGTACATGCATGTTCACTGCTTGATCTCTGACTGCTCAACACATGATTGCTCTGGGCCGGACTTGTACACGTGACCTTGGCTCAAGCTGACGCTCACGTCACACACATGGGCTACATGATCTGGCAGGTTAATTGCATGTGGGCAACACACAGACATTTTCACATGATGCATTTCTTGCATCCTCTCCACTATGGCTGAACAAGGCGCGCATGCGTAAAGCAGGATCATAAACTCATGTAAACATTGTCAACTTCACATCCAGTTGCTACAATAATAGTAACTATGCTTACACTGATGCAGAGCACTGCCAGTTCAACGGAGCCCACCTCCTCCGTATAGTTCCTCTGACAGTGATCTACGGTACCACACGTCGTAGGGGATGAATTATCATTATTTAGCATTACCAATTGCCATGTGGCTGAGAGGATGTTCCATCAACTAGCAGTAGCGGAGCTATCCCGTATGCTCAGAGACCTTTGGGCTTGGTGTCAGTGGCGCTGGACGCTGCGTTCAAGTGTATTCCTTTATTGCACGGGTTTCAAAAAAAGAGGAGTGGGCACAGTCAATTGTGTGCGAGTGTGTGCAGCGCCAAAGCCAGACTTCTCCGGAGGGTTCGGAGTGGGTAGCAACTGATTAGAAACCAATATAAAATCCTGTTAAAAATTCAGATCCAGATCCAATTAAGCAGCTGTGAACATTGCATATATTTAAAGTGCCCGATCCTTCACGCTGTCAAGCCACATCCTCCCCTCCCTTCCCCCGGCAAGCAGCCCCCATCGGAAGCCCTCGTTGCAGCCCGCAGAAGGTGCGCAGGCTTGACGGGGGTGCCCAAGGCCTGGCTCACAGCGCGGCTCCCAGTTCCACAGATGCCACCCGATTTTCTTACGTGCGGCTCCGCATGTGAGCAGGCTCTGCGGAAACACCTCGTGCACCGAGGTGAAGCTCTGCCGGTGCTGCCGCATCCCTGGAGGTGCCGCTTGGCTCTGCGGCCATCGCATGGCAAGGGCCCACGTCTCCGGGGGAAGGGAGCTCCATGGCTGAGAAAGGCCAGCCTCTTTGCGTTCTGTTTGTCAGGGAGTTTGATGGGAAGAGCCTATTGCCAGTAAAACTTGACAACTTTCTGAAGGTGCTGTGAGCTGGCTGAGCTGTTCTTTCCTCAGGCCTGCCTTCCCCAACCCGGTGCCCTCCAGCCGTGTTGGAGTGCAACTTGCCTCATTCCTGGCTTGCATCCTCCCTGTTGGGGACAATGAACTAGCAGGCTAGCAGATCTGGAGGGCACCTGGTTGGAGAAGGCTGTCACTCATCCCATTCCCCCCCACCCCAAATAGTCAAATTCACTGAATTGGAGAAAGAGCTGCAGAACGGAGAGACCTTGGTGAAAGTTCTTTTTCATTGCTAGAGGATGCCAGTAAAAGGTGGTTTAGTGTTTTCCTGCTAAAGGAGGACAACTGTCCCCAAAGTGACCATTGTGAGGTTGGTAGAGAGAGGTTAAAAAGATGCAAAAGGGTGGAAGTGTGAGTGTGTGTGTTTGCACGAGAGAGGCAGAGGGAGAGGCAGAGAGGGAGCCGGCAAAAGAATCTATTTGTAGTTGCAACTAAGTGTGGCTTGTAACTAGGCCGTCTTGTTCTTTTCTGGGGAGCAAAGCTGAGATTGTTAATCTGGCACATTTAGTGCTGGCGGCGCTCAATCCCCCATCCTCTCGATGTTTCTTCTGGGCCTCTTCTGCATGCAGGATTTGGGCATGGGAGACACTGGTACACTTGACTGGGAAGCCCTTTTGACCAGCAGCTCTTTCTCAACCTGACCTAACCGTCCTTGTGAGGCTTGGGGATCCATGCAAGCTGCAAATTCCTTGCAGGAAGGGTGGGAGAAAGAATAGGGTTGGATCCAGAGACTTAGCCCTGCCTGAGATCAACGGGATTGAAGTGAATCAGGCCCAGCGCCAGCCCCATTGATTTCAGCTGGGGTTTCTCAGTGTGACCAAACCTGGATGCCACCCACCGAGCTTCTGGTGAAATGGCGAATTCTTGACTCCTCTTTCAGGACCCA
This sequence comes from Varanus komodoensis, assembly GCF_004798865.1. Classification (NCBI taxonomy): domain Eukaryota; kingdom Metazoa; phylum Chordata; class Lepidosauria; order Squamata; family Varanidae; genus Varanus; species Varanus komodoensis. Next base: position 649,105 of record NW_025336635.1, read on the forward strand.
GCCTTTGAGTGAATAAGGTTGGATTGAGAAGCTGGTCAACCGATCCTGCCATAACGCCAAGCCTCGGTGTCAGCCCCACCACCCTCTGTTCTTCCTAGCCCTACCTTGACAGTCCTGTGCACCATCTCAGGATTTGTCCCTCCTTCCCCTGCTTTACACTCCTCCTGGCCAAGCCCTGTTTTCACCTGTCCAGGCATGCATGCTCTGGTGGCAGTTCCAGGGACCCAAGAGGCTGAAAGAATTCCGTGTTTCTGTGCAGAAAAGAGAGTGACTATCTGCTGGTATTTCCCACAGATCTCCTGACTTTCTCCCTGCCTTCTGTACTTACTTTACTCCTGTGCATTTATCTGTGGAGGAACCAAAGATGTACAATTAAGGTGTCCACCTACACATTGCCAGAAATGAGGGCTTGCATCACCAATAAAAGAGGGAAAAAGAGGGCACCAATTTGCATAACAGTTGTATATGTAAATGTATATCTATCTATAGATATATATGTGCAAATTTAGAAATAATAACTATAATTTAAATAGAATATAATATATCTTATCACATTGGGGAAAATGGGTGCTAACTCTCACTGGGCAACTTCAGTTTCAAGGCATCTGCTGTTCTATGACACATTTGGATGGGACACCTTCAAACAGAGGACTGTCCTCTGCCAGCTCTCCAAAAAAAGAAAGGGTTGGACACCTGGCCACCCCAGGTCTTATGACCGCTTCTCATGGTTTTCTACTGCCCACTTCTAATGATCACAGCACAACTAGCATTGCCCCGACTCCTTGGTACCAAACAAGCTGGACTTCTGGATTTGTGGAAAGGCGACATTATCTTAGTCCTCTCTGTCAGACCTAGCGCTCGCTAGGGCCCACGGACAAAAGCCCTTGGAGGTTCAGGTGGTGGCACAGCCCCTCACTCGCCGGCTCCCTGCAGGCCAAGCAAGCCAGCGCAGGGCCTGGGGAGCCATTGCGGCTGATGACACCCGCATCAGAAGGTAGAAGGAAGGGGTGCCATTGGCACCGTCTTGCCCAAAGGCTGAACCCCATGCCAGCACTGAGCCTGCGCATAGTTTCTGAGCAGCACCGTGCTTCCAGGATCACCATCCCGCAGGCAAACAGAACAAAATCCATGTCATCTTTGGTGCTGCCCCTGCGGCGGCCAATTCAGCAGCGGCATTCATGGGAGGCCCCCATGCTGCCTGCATGTTGCCCACCTCTGCACCGAGGCCAACGTGATGCTGGGATTCTTGCAGCTGGCATGCTGCTTCTCAGGGCCACCCCTTTCTTCATCCAAATCGGGAAGCAATCGAGTTCTCACCTGGAGAGGTTGCAGGGCCCATTGCTCCATGGCTGGGAGAGATGGTTGTTCATGCAGACCCTCCCCAGTATTTCCAGGCCTGAAGCCTGAGGTATAGCTGCTGCCAGTCAGAGAAGGCAGCATTGGGCTATATGGTCAGATCTGATATAAAAGCGATCAGGTGTCCCATTATAGTTCTGCTGCCATGCCTGCTAAGCGGACCACAGTGCAGACTGGGAGAGGCAGGGGAATACCAGCCTGACGACGCCTCCGCCGTGCGCAGGGGCCCACTCCTCTGCCTCCCGAGGGCCCAGGAAGGCCCAGCCCTTGGGCCACCTGTGAAGCTGGGGCTGAAGGGTGTCCAGCTGCCACCAGTCCGGCTATATCTAATGCTGAAGCTGTGGGTGCCTCTGCTTCTGTGGCCAAAGCACAGCTACTATGCACAAGCCAGGCAAGGGGGACCCCAACCTTTGCAAATATATCCCCCCAAAATGTTTAGGATTAAAAAAAAAAAAACCCAATGGGGAACTAGCAGTAGGGCTAGTGGCCCCAATGCTAGTGTGTCCATGAGCTCTCCAAAGTGCTAGGGACAGGGTTCAGCACCTTCAAAGTTCAGGTCATGACCCGGAGTGGATACACCCCCTCACTAACACGGGAGCCACTGGGCAATGAAGATTCAGTGCGTTCGGTGGGATTCTGACCGCTGGAGGAACCAGCAGTGGGAGGGGGGCTGTACAGAGAGCAGGAACATGCCATGCTGCAACATTTAGTCGCAGGTCCCCCTGGTGACTTAGAATGAATGCTTATTGCAGCACGGACCTCTTGGGCTCTCCGCCCTGCATGAACAGAGTTCCAGAGCACACGCTAACGGTGCCAGGTCTCACAGGGTGCATTAGCATCTTGTATGCCAAAGTGCCCTATGGGTGCTTTACAGCCTTTTATTTAAGCAAAGCAATCTCACCGCGAGATGAGAAATCCCTATACAGGGGTTTTTGCCATGTGTTTACTATGCACGGGCATCAGCAGGAGTTCAGCGGAGGGGTGGGAAGGGCAGGAATACACACACAAACAGAAAATGTATTCACAGACCGAGCATGGACATAGAAATCTTTTCTGATGCTGCCTTTGCCTGCCTGCTTCTTTTTCGGTGCTGTGTCTCAGAAACCCTGACCACTGACCCTGTTGGGTGGGGCTGATGGGAATTGTACTCCAAACCATCTGGAGGGCACCTGCCTGTCTGTCTCCTGGCACAAGACTTCTGCGGCTTAAAAGTAATGGCCGGCCTCACTCTTCCAGAAGATGCACCTTTGTCTGCCACGTGTGTCCAATCCTTGTGCACAAAGTTACAGGCATTTCTGCTCTTCCTGTCATAATAGATGGGAACTTCCCTCCTCAGCTCAGCCTGGGGACCCCCTGCTGCTGCATGTTTTAAATTTCAGTAGAGGAAAGCTGTGCTTCCTTCTCCCCCTGAGAAAATTACGGGAGCACTTCATCTCATCGTCAGATGCATCTCTAAACAAAAGCCAGCCATGCAAACTCGGCTGGTGTAAACTCATCCTGAGCACACCCTTCAGTGCATACACGGGAACAAGACAATTCCAGGGAAGATCCTGGGGTTAACCAAGAGGCTTCTCCCTGTGTAATATATTTTTTACCTTGTGCAAAACCTATTTGTGCAAAACCCATTTTGTCTGCTATGAGAGATACAAGCAAACACCTCAGCAATGACTCTCTGCTGGACACAGCTCACAAACTAGCTAAGATGAAAAACTTGTCATTAACGCCGTTGACTTCAGTGGCACTGAATGTGCATAAATCCAAGACCACTGACTTGTAGATACGTAGTGGCCCCCAGAAAATAGCATCCAAGTTGCCTGGGAGATAAACAAACTTGCTGTAAATATGTACAGTAAAAAGGAAGGATGCATTGTTACAAGACTGGCATAATATCTGCTCAGACCAGAGCAGCTGGTGCCTCCAGGAGAAATTAATTGAGTTGCCACATGTTTTATGGCAGGACTCCTGCCATAAAAGGGAGGGGGTGTTTAGAAGAACATATGAAGAGGGCTGCTTTGCACACACAGAATCTCAGGTTTAACACCCCCGCACACACCCCCTCACCCCAGTTAAAGATCTCATATGGCAGAGCAGGGAGGAAAAGGCTCTGCTTGGAGATTTGGGAGAGGCAGTTCCCAAAGACAATAACTGGGCTAGGTGGGCCAGTTCATTCTGACAGTTCAAATGCAGCTTTGTGGCAGCAGATGTTCAATGAATGAAGCTGCGCCTGCCCAATTTCTGCCTGCTGCTCTGCCATTAATGTCACAGAAGCCCTAGCAGGAAAAAGCAAAAACAACCAACCAACGTGCCCCAGTTCCATATCGAATTGCATTTTGCATTAGTTTAGCAGTGGGGTAACCCTTGGTAAAATTCCCCTGCAAATAACCAATTCCATATTCTCAGAATCCTTTAGTGCCACAGGACGCAGAAACTGGTCCATTGGCCAACCTCACTTATCTTTCCCCAATTCTTGTCTGGTCCATCCAGTGCAGGCTGGAAGCCCTTAGGGTCAAAGGTCACCCCACTGCTGTGGTCTCTGCAAAAGTCTCTTGCACCACAGTGAAAAATAGCAGTAACTGTTGCTGCAGATGGTTAGATAAATGGATGGGTGAAGAAGGTGGCAGAGGGGTGGAGAGGGGAAGGTGAAGGATCACCCTAATGAGAGAAGGCGAGGCTGCCTCCAGCAGCAGGCTTTCCGTGCTGTTAAAGAAGAGCTCTTGCACAGGCCCAGTGGCAGGACTGAGAGCCGGAGCACTGCCCAGTAGAAGAGATTGGATGCGATGCCTCAAATCCCTCAGTCAAGGTCTGATTCCAGGCGCAAAGAGGCAGCCCAGTTCTCTGCAGGGCAAGACAGAAGCCTGGCAGTGTCCTCCCTGCATGAGGCGTCCTTCACCCCCTGCTCTGGGAAGCCGCCAGCCGCATGCCGGCCGGCATGCACCTGACCGAAGAGAGCCACTCAGAGCTCTCTGCAAGGCCTGTCCGCCCCTTATCGGAATCCCTGCTTTAAGCTTGGAAGCAAGGGAGCTGCATCAGGACGGCGCTAACCGGAGCACAGAACACGGGCAGGAGGAAAGCAAAGGCAGAACGCCTGTCCTGAGTGCGGGCAGTTCTTTCTGGGGAAGAACGGGAGAGATTTCCTTCTTCTCTTCATAACTGGGCAAATGCAATGAAGGAGAAGAAGCAGGGGGTCACCACGTGGGGGGCGGGGGGGTGATTGGTCCAGCCTTCCTGCATCTGCGGCTACGCAGACAATAAGCCCCACTGAGTTTGGTCCCATTTATTCCTAAGTAGGTGCGTTTAAGTTTGCAGCCTTAATCCCATACCATTTACAACAGAGTTGGGCCTTCTGAATGCTTTGACCTGCAATTCCCATTATACTGCACCAGTGGTTCTGCTGGCTGGGGCTGATGGGAGTTATAGCCCTCCAGATGTGTTGGGCTGCAAGCTTCCCACCCCATGAAGTATTTTCTGGGCCAGTTAATTTTATTCTCAGAGGGAAATTCTCTCTCCCCCCCCCCCCCCCACAACCTTCTTGGCTTCCCTGCTATGCTTTGTGAAGGACCACTGTGAACTTGTTGTTGCTGTTACACTGCATTTATATCACATTTTTCCTCTTTGAAGGGATCCAAGACAACTTGCATAGTCCTCCACCACTCCATGGTATCATCATGACAACAACCCTGTGAGGCAGGTCAGGCTAAGAGAGGGTGGCCCAAAGTCACCTAGTCAGCTTCATGGCCGAATGGGGACCAGAACCCGCGTCTCCCAGGACCCCAATCAAACCTTCTAACCACAAGCAAAGGTGCATAATTGCTTTCAGCTCAGCGGTCCCCAGAGTGTGCCAGTTAAACCAGTGAGTGGAAGGGAAAGGGGATGCCATATTTGTACTAAAGCATTGGTGCTTTTGACACTCTCAACAAAGTTCACACACACACAGCTGCGTTCACCCAGCAGAGCGCATGTTGGCCTTTCTTGGTTACTACTTGAAGCACTACAAAAGCATTAAAACAATTTGGCCAGAGAACAGCCCCCGCCAAAAGGAAAAAAAGAAAAAATCGCCATCATTAAAACATGTTCCAAAGCAAGTCAGTGCTGTGCACAATCAGCCCTTTAAGAAGCCATCCAGACGCAGTTCTGCACCCAGCATAGTCAGAGGGGCTGCAATGACGGTGCAACCTACACAGGCAAGGATGCCCAGTCGCCCTAGAAACGCCTCTCTTCTCCTTCCTCGTCCATCAGCGGGCGCTACCATGAATAACACAAGGAGGCTGCAGGCTGATCTGAGACACAGAGATGCAGGCTATGGGATCTGCTTCTCTTCCTTCCTACCAAGCAGAGCCGGGTGCAAAAGGCAGGTCCCCAGGAGGAAGGACTACTGAGCCCGACCACTGGCTTTGAACGCTAGCACTGAATGCAGCTCCTGGTCTTCCGGAGGAGGTCTCCTCCTAGGTGCAAAACAGCTGCAGCATGTGGAGCACTGCCAGTCCGAGCCGGGGCTTCACCCAGGCAGTTCTGAGAAAGGCAGGGCTGTGCTCACGGGAGCCCCCCCCCCCCCCCGCATCTGGGTTCCTCCCTCTCCCTGCACATCACAGCTCACCCCACTTCCGATCCCCTGTATGGCCATTTCAAGGAGCTGGAGGGGCTGGTGTGCAAAGGAGGGCCCGGGGGAATAGGGCCCCATTGCATATTCATTTCCCTTCGCAAGAAGCTGCGATCTGGCTGAGGGATTCAGTGCAACTGTGTTCCTGATGCAGGACGCATCCCTCCCCTTCCGCCCACTTCTCCGCACCCCCTTCATCTACGCTCCCACTGTTTCTCAAGATTGCCTCCCGCTAAAGCAGCCCTTCCCCCCCTGATGCCCTTCAGAGGTGCTGGACTATAATCCCCATCATCCAGGCTGAGTTGCGGTTCAATGCGTCTGCAGGGCTCAGATTGAGGAAGGCAAAAAACGACAGCAATAACTCAGGGCTGCTTGGAGAAATGGTGTGCGTGGCAGGACAGAGGCATGGAATGCCTTGACGGCGAGCACCTCTAGTGGGGGGAAGAGCAGAACCCCACAAGGTAGGAGGGCCTGAAGCATCCAGCTGACAGTGAAGAACAGACTCAAGCAGTGGCTGATGGAAGCTGCCCTTTGCTGCACGGTGGCAGCCTGGTCCACTCCCTGATTCTAGCCAGAGTTCTGCATCCTGTTCTCTAAAACTGTGAAATTCTCCCACAAATTAATCCAGATTCTACATTAAGAAAAGCCCAGTTCTGCAACCTGCTAAAATTATGCAAATTAATAAAATGTCTCCTTTTGTTTTGCATAAATTATCCTGCTTTTTAAAAGCAAACACACAACTTTTTTTCCCTTTTTGCATCATCTTTCTTTGGAAGAACTGGGGGAACAATCTTTTGTAGGTTTTGACAGAAGAAAGCCTAAAACTTGCTGCTAAGTGTTTTAGTCCTTTTTTCCCTTCAAACTTGCATTGGATTGTACTTTGAGAATTCTGCATGGAGTCAAAACTCTCTTTGGCTTCAGAGAGTTAGGCCGGCATGCTACACAACGCACGCTGTTGTAACTGAAAAGGCTACAACTTTGTCCCCCCCCCGCCCCCGTCTCTCTTTTTGCAACAGGAAAGCTGAGATTCTTAGAAGGTTGAATTCAGGCTCCATAACCACATTCTGACAGTTGCTTGTGCTCCTGCAGAACTGCAGTGTACACACAGCTGCATAAGCCTACAGATAATTTGTGTTTAAAATTAAAATCAGTTCCTGCATTAAATTAACCTAAGTTCTATGTCAAGAAAAGCTGAAGTCTAGCAACTTGTGTAAATGCTGGAAATTGAGCACATTTACATACATTTGCCTATTTGCATAATTTATCTTGGAAACGGGCAGTCACATTTAAGAGAGCTAGCAGCAGATTGAGAAAGGTTTTACCTCCCTGTTCCTATGCTGCACATTTTATTTTTGTTAATTCCTGTTGCCATTTATGTTTCACCAGTTCTGATAAACATGTTTTACCTGTTGCCATTTGTGTTTTATCAATAGGCAGGTTACAGAAGACCTGCCTATTGCTATTGCTTCTCTCTCTCTCTCTCTCTCCCTCCCCCTCCCTCAGGAAGGTATAGCAGTAAACAGAGAACAAATGCATGGCATCTTCACATCACAAGCTTCCCCACTGCAGCATCATCGGAACAGAGGCTGCCCACCCCAAAACAGGGCACCAGCCCCAAACAGGAACCTTGGCAGTGACAAGAAAGAAGTCAGGGACGAGGCTGATGAGCTGCAATTATACTTTAAGCAGTAATTCCCAACACATATCTGCTGTCTTCCTCCTGACACATTTGAAGAAGCAGCGCCTCTTCAGACAGAATATTAGGAGGAGATGCAATTTTGCATTGACTGAATGCCCTGGATGAAGGCAGAGAAATGCCCTGGGGATTCTGAAGGGCTGTCTTCATGGGTGGCCATGCTGGGCACCTGCTAAGGGCCCAGAACCCAGCAGCCTCCCCCACCACCACCCACCAAGAGCTTCCTGGACCTGTGTCTCCTCTTAGCCACTGCAACCTGCTCCTTCATCTGCCTCCAAGACTTGCAGCTGGCACCGCTCACTTGCCACTCTCTAGAATCCAGTCTCCAGTCTCCAGGAGGCACTGGCCACTCTCTAGAATCCAGTCTCCAGTCTCCAGGAGGCGCCTGGTGTTGCCTCTAAGCTGCAGTTCCACCCTGAAGGAATGCAAACAAGTCCCGAACCAGAAGCAGAGGCACGCTGCAAGCAACAGCTCGCCCTCCAAACCCCCACGAATTCTGAACCCTCACCCACCACACACGATCAGCCTTTCTTGAACTCATCATGTCAGCAGAGATACTCACTATTGTGCACACGTTCTTGAGCTTATACTAGAAAGGATTACAAACTTAAAAAGAAAAGCAACAAAAAAACTCTGGATGCTAAATTCTACTCCCTGTGAGTGCAGAAGGACTGAATACACAAAACCCTGATTATAATTCCATTTGAAACAGAGCCTTGGAAGTCAGGGTTTCCCAAGATGCAATCGTTAATAACAGCTTCAGAATATGGAAAAGCAGTAAAATAAAATAAAAATAGAACAAAGACATACAGAAGGAAAAACTCAAGCACACAAGTCTTTTGTTCAACCCATATTCAGCTGAGAGATAAGCAGGATGTGTGCATGGGGATGGGGGATGTCATCAGTCGTCAGCAAAGCTAGGGAAATTGCCAAGAAAAGATTTTCTGAAAAGTGCAAAAAGAAAAAAAAAAAAAGGAGAGAGAACATCATTGATTTAAAGAGCTGGCAGGTGTTCCAAGCAATGATTATTATTTTTTCTACAGGAGGAAATAGATACCCCCAACGAATGAAGAAACAGAGCCAGCAATTCCATTCCCTCTTCTTGGTTTCTGTCTACAGACAACAGTAAGTTACCTGGCCGTGGACGCCATCAGAAGACGCAAATCTTAAGCTCCGTGTGTTAAAGGATAGGGATCCCATGCATCAAAAACTTAGCAGACTTGGCTCAGTGACCTTACAGTTCTTCCAAGGACTCTAATGCAGCATCTTGGCATTGGAGAGCAGCGTTGACTTCAAGTGTTGGCTCTTGGAAAGTTTTCATGGAGGAAGCTGGAACGGTGTCTGTCTCTCTCGTGATCCCTCCCCGACACAAGGTGACCTCTCTGCCTAAGCTAGGGGAAGTCACCTCCCAAGACCACTAAGAGTTTGCCTGGCTGTGGGTTGCTGAACTGGCCTGCAAATCTATAACAATTTGGGGAAATGAATTTCCTCCTTTACTGCAGAGGTTCTTAGCCCAGTATGAGCTGAAGAAAGAGAGAAGAGAAGAGAAGAGAAGAGAAGAGAAGAGAAGAGAAGAGAAGAGAAGAGAAGAGAAGAGAAGAGACGAGAAGAGGAAGGCCTCCTAGATGCAGTCAACTGAAATTTTCACCCTACCCAAGAGCAAAAGAAGGATAATAATAATAATAATAATAATAATAATAATAATAATAATAATAATAATCCCGTTGTGAAACCATCATTCTCAGATCCGCGCATTTGAAAGATGAAAGGTCCAACCAGCCCAAAGAGGATGGACACGCTGGATTAAGTCGCAGAGGTGGGGGCAGGGAGCGATGGTTGCAGTTAACCCTTTAGAGCCCTGTGTTTTTTCAGTTGTGTTAAATAACAAGTTCGCCTGGAAGTGTCTGAGATGGAGTGTGAAGATAAATGGCTGTAGAAACAAATGCATATTTTTATTTTGTTTTGTTTTCTTCTATCCCTCACAGTGATGGGGTTCTTGATAAATTTCATTTCCCTCTCTCTTCATCTTTTCCAGAAAGTAGAGACGCTTCTCACTTTCTCTCTCTCAACCTCTCTCTCTCTCTCTTTCCCCCCTCTCTTGTTTTCTTTCCCTTTCACCTGTTTCTTTCCCTTCTTCTGCTTCATTGCCAAGCTGCCCTAAATCTTAAACAGCACAGTCACAAAGGCAGATGAGAGCAGGCCCAAGAAGAGGGACGATCCCACGTTGGCTGCTGCCATGTTTTCCAAGGAACCTGGTCCTGAGGGGAGAAGAAAAGGGGTGCACCGTTGCTACTGCTTTGGTTTTCGTTGCAATGTTAGAAATCAAGCCCTGAATCCCAAGATGCGTCTTTCAGGAAGGAATGCAGAATCCTTCTCTGACCACCATTGGATACCCACGGAGCTGCCTTGTGGCGTGTCAGGGTGAGGAATGCCGCAAAACTGGGCCTTGCAGCCCCCTCCGATTGGCCGTCGCTTTGCAGGGTCTCAGCTGGAGCCCTTCGCCTTCCCCTCCCTCTGCGTCCTTTCAAAGGAGAGGCGCCGGGGCCCTGCTCCGTGTAAGGCGCACAGTCTGCAGCCGAGCCGAGGCTTCCCCGGTCTCACAGTGAGGCAAACAGAGCACAGGTGCTCTGCCGTTGGCATGGTTGGAGCAGAGTAAAGAGCCCGGGCTTCTTGTTTCTTTTGTCAAAGGAAAACAAAGGACGATTCATTTACATCCCACACACCCAGTAAATGGCCAAGAGCCAGGCTGAGGGCGCAGAAGCTACTGCCAGAATATCTGGACAGTCAAGGGTACACGGATCCTGTGAATCCCCTGGGAGGAAAGGGTCCTTCCTTGTCCTGCATGCAGCCGGGCTTGTTCCAAAGCATTCTGGCAGAATGAAATGGATCTGTTCCCAGAAACACTTCTCTACGACTGTTGAGGTCACTTGTTCTCCAGTTACTGGTAGGGTTCCAAAACAAGATAAGCGACACCCTAGGACTGAGGAAGGGTTGAGGTGAACCACGGGTGATCGTGAACCTAGCTGAGATGACAAACCACGGTGAAAACCCCACAATTCACAGCCCATGAAGACATCATGAGTTCTCCTCATGGGTTGTTCATGGTCAATTTGCTATGGCTTGTTAGCACAGCTGAGTTCAGACAACACAATAGCCCATACCCAACAGCAATCCGTGGTTCAATGACAACCTAGACAACCTAACCCATGCTCCACCCTTGCATATACCATTTGCTTAAGATATGTGTGGGAACAGAGGTAGCAGTGGAACATTTTCACACCATTGTCTTCTATACACCAATCCCAGATTGTGCCCCTGCCTGTCCACTTCATTTTCTCCCTTGCCTGACTCTGTCACAGAACCTGTGCTCCTTCGGTCGGGCCCACATCCTGCACCAGCACCCTCGATGATCCCCACAGAATTCTTCCTGCAACACCATTTTTTCCTCAGCCCAGTGTAACAGGGTAGTAGGAACTAGGTAGTAGTGGGTAGTAGGACAGAAAGGTCTTCTCCACTTCAGGACTCCTAGAAGGTGATCTCCTGCAGAGGAACTTCTAAGCCTGTGTGGCTTAGCAGCATGGTGCTCTCCAGATGGACTGCAATTTGCATTAGCCACAGGTAATGCACTGAGGATGATGGGATAGACACCTGGAGGGCACCAGGCTAAGAAAACTAATCCAAGCCATGAAAGTCTAGTGGCTTTTTGCCAGCAAGACATGGGAGGTACACCAGTCTCTTGGCTTGTTTCCCATCTACCCTACTCGAACTGGGACTATCAGACCTTTGGGTGAGCTTTGGCCCCAGTCATTCAAAATTCAAGGGGCTCCAGTCTTCTGAAACTGCTGTGGGCCATGGAGAGGCCTGCTCAAGGTCAAGACACAACCCCAGTAGTCACCATGGAGAGACTCACTGATAAGTCGTAAGCTGACGTTGAATGAGCCCAAGTGGTTTGAAGCCAGGCAGGTGTAGTTCCCATAATGCCGAGCAGTAACGTTGGTGAAGAGCAGGATGGATCGAGTGCGCTCATTCTGGATCTGCATTCCATCGGAGCCACCAATTAATCTGCTAGGAAGAAGCAAAGAGGGAGACCAAAGGAGGGAGACATAGTTAAAGCATCATGCTCCAAGAAAACAGATGATATCTTCAAAAGAATTGTTTGTGAATCATCTTACAACTGATCCAGTGCCAGATTATCCACTTCCTGGATTCTTTGTGTGAGAGCTAAGCACTTTCCTTATGAGAGAACCTTCTTGCTGGGGGGGGGGGGGGGGGGGGTGGCTGCGATCACACCCGTCTTCCCTGCACAAGCACAATCACGATTGCAGCCCTCTCTCCCCCCCCCACCCCAAGCACCATCGCTATCACACAATTATCATTTGGACTCTCCCTCCAAACAATAACTTCCCCCACCTAGGTTAAAAAAATGGTTACAGAACGGATTGACCTTATTTACATTGAACCTTATGGGGAAATTTAACTTGGCTCATGACCAATTTGGGTCACGACCAGAGTCCTGGAACGGGTTAAGTTCGTGAGCCGAGGTACCACTGTATAGTGGTAACAATGCAATTAAATCCATTTCAGTTCCAGAAATAAGGATAAGGAATGGCTAAATCTCCAAGGCCCGATATATTCCTGGAAGGTGGTTTACCAAGCTGGACTTCCTATTGCTTCCATACCCCTTGGCCCAGGTGCCTTTTACTCCAAGGAACCTGTCATGTCTCATCAAACAAATGGATCTCAAACAGTCTGCAGCAACTCCTGCCTGCATGAACTCACTTTGACCACAAATCTGTCTATACTCTGGTAAATGCACCCCCTTTAAAAAATAAGTGATGGGGGGAGGCAATGGCAGGTGCATTAGGAGGTGAGATCTCAACTTGTACAGCTTTCTCTGGCATGGAAATCTCCCCCTGTTAATGCCGTTTCTTATCTTTCTTGTTCAAGGGGATAAAGTGTCCTGGAGAAAAAGTGTCCCAAGTCTGCAGCTCAATGCCTGAATGAGAAGCTTGTTTGAGCACGAGCGTTGCCCATGTGCATCGTGTTCGAGTTACATACTATGCGCTGGCCGATTACTTGCTCACACCATGCTATCTGTTATTAACAAAAACAACAAATTACCAGTTTACATTCACTAGCTGATTTCTAAGATCCCATCTGCCTCCTGGGGACCCAACCTTCTCAGAATGGATGCTCGGATTTTTTTAATCCCAGTTATGGCCTAACCAATGGTCAGTGCCAAAGGAGAGGCATTCAGGATGCACTAAAATGCATCTTTGCTCTAACTTCACATGGACAGGGTGAAGCCATGGATTCAGGGGTCATCCACGCTCCCATCTTCCAGTGCTCTTATTATGTAAAGGTTAGTCAAGGCCATGGTTTTCCCAGTTGCAATGTAAGGCTGTGGAAGCTGGACCATAAGGAAGGCTGAGCGCTGAAGAATTGAGGCCTTTGAATGGTGGTGCTGGAGGAGACTCCTGAGAGTCCCTTGGACCGCAAGGCAATCCAACCGGTCAGTCCTAGAGGAGATCAACCCTGACTGCTCTTTAGAAGGCCAGATGCTGAAGATGAAACTCAAATACTTTGGCCACCTGATGAGAAGGAAGGACTCCCTGGAGAAGAGCCTAATGCTGGGAACAATAGATGGCAAAAGAAGAAGAAGACGGCCGAGAATGAGGTGGCTGGATGGAGTCACTGAAGCAGTTGGTGTGAGCTAAGTGGACTCCGGGGGATGGTGGAGGACAGGAAGGCCTGGAGGAATGTTGTCCATGGGGTCGCGATGGGTCAGACGTGACTTCACAACTAACAACAAGCCATGGAATGTGCTCACCAAAGGTGACTGAAACAGAGATGCTGGCAGCATACTCTCGATCTAAATCAGCAACCCACCAGCTGTTCATCCCCCAAGAAAAGAAATAGAGGCATGGATAGATGGACGGATAGTCTGGTTTAAAACAAGGCAACTTCCTCATAATTTTGCTGTCACGTGACTAGGAGAGTTACCTTCAAGGGGACTGGGAGTTCATTGAGACTGGAAAAGGAGTTAAACACTCCCTCCTTCAACTCTGTTGTTCTAATTACATTAAGCAACCCTCATGGCTGTTTTAAAAGAAAAACAGAAAAGTTAGGAGATCTGATCGCCATTCTCCAGCATAATATGAAATTTGGTCCTTGGCTCCAGCTCAAATTAAAGAGCATTTGCTTGTTAATCAAACCCAATTTTGGGATTTTATGGTTTCTACTGATTTGATTGTATAGACGCCATTCCACATTGCTTTTACTGACAGCTATTGAATCTCCATTTTTATGTCCTCGCAGTCGTGGGTGGCTTCCCCTCCCTCTCGTTCTCTCATTTGATGTTCAGCGCACCCACAGCCCTGTCGCTATTTCCTAATAAAATAAGATAAAGAGCAGTGGCTTCGTTTTCCGGAACTGTTCTAACCACAAACAATTCCCCCGAGAGGCGCGAGGTTTGAACCGTGAACTTTTATCGCCAACCGAACATGGGAACATTAAAGAGAAACAAATGGGAGGTTGATCTGGAGATAGCTGCCAATCATCTTGTCAGATGCCAATCTCCTGCAAAGCTGGAAGAAGGAGGCCAGAGCTGCTCAGGTAGCTCAGGGGGTGGGGAAAGCAGGCGCTGTCTCTCCCTCCCTCCCTTCTTCAAGAACTTCTGCTTTGCCTTCCGTAACTCCTTGCCACTCAGCTGCCGTTCTCACTGTGAGGCGACCCCTCTGCCTCCCAAGTGTGGAAATCACACAATGGCGCATCCAGTCAGGGCGTTGTGGGCTTGCTCCACACCACCATACATGTTGCTGATTGAGGACATGAGGAATGGCTCATTTCTCCCCCCTGTTCTCCCCACATATTTAGCGAGCAAGCCTTCAGGTTCACAATGGGGAGCAAAAGAGCAGTCCAAGAGACCTGGGAGATAACAGGGCGAAGACACGTTCTGTGTTTCGTGCCCAAAGCAGCCATGGGCTTAAAAGTCCGAAGGAAAACCCCAGATCATCAGTTTGGGAAGCAGATGCCACTCCACAGCTGAGGTGGAGGTGGGGAGGTGTTGCAGTGTCCCTGCAACATACTTTTATGGCAGGGCTGGGAACACGTGGCCACATCTAGGTGCTCTTGGACTGCAATTCCCATTGGTCAGCAGAGCCCATGGTGAGGACTGATGCAGGTTGCAGCTCAGCAAAACCTGGAGGACTGCACACTCCCTATCCTGTTCTAGGGGATTTTAGCACAGCACAGAAACAGTGCTAGATGATGCACCAGGGAAGCCCTGACCTATCTGATCTTTGTACATGGGTGGGCAACCCGTGGCCCTCCAGATTTTGGGGGGCACACAGATCCCATGATCCCTCACCATTGCCTAGGCTGTCTCGAGCTCCTGGGAGCTGTGGGCCCAAACACCAGGCTAGAGAAGGCTGATTACCTCCATCTGATATATATCTTCATATATCATCCGGTTCTACCTTACTGAGAGGATTGAAGGATTATGGCAACGGTTTACACAAAGTGTGCTTTTTGCACGTAGAAAACAGTGCTACATGAAAACAACACATCATGAGTAACAGTTGCCCTTCAGACGTTCTTGGACTACAACCCACATCATCCTCAGCCATTGGTGCTGCTGGCCATTGCTGATGGGTCTACCCACTGTTATAGACTGGGTTTCCCCAACCTGGTGCTTGGGGAAGTGTTGGACTAAAACTCCCATCACCCCACAGCGCACCGGAGTGCTGGAGGTTCCAGCTGATGCAGATGCAGCGCCCCACAACCTTATCATTCCTGGCCCAGGAGCTGGGGCAGTGGGAGTGGGGGCGCCATGCACCTGGGGGGCACCAGGATGGGAAAGGCGGTAACAGCCGCACCGCTTCACGTCCATCAGCTGAGGAGACCTGAGCCACGGCCTGGCTGGCTGCTTAACAACCCCTCTGTTTTGTAGTCACAGACAGGCCGCCAAAACGGCCGATTTATCAAGCCCCCCCCCCCCACCCCCAGGGAACGGGGCACTGCACATGACTGATAGGTCGTGTTCTGCTTGGCGGGCCTCGAATTAATCTGCATATAGCAATCATGAGTACGTGCCATGAGTTTGTTTAATAAGATTGCCATTTG
Organism: Varanus komodoensis; assembly: GCF_004798865.1. Lineage (NCBI taxonomy): Eukaryota > Metazoa > Chordata > Lepidosauria > Squamata > Varanidae > Varanus > Varanus komodoensis. Next base: position 664,878 of record NW_025336635.1, read on the forward strand.
GAAGAACAAAGCCAGGGATACTGTCTCGCTAATGAAGCTGCTTTACACCAGCTCTGGCTATTTGTCCTTCTAGTACCCAGCGCTTGGCCACCTGCAGAGGCTGCCCCCTGTTTCCGGGCCCAGTCCAAAATCTGGCCTTCTTGGTATCCCAGCTGGGCTCTCTGGGGTTCTTCAGGCACACACTAAAACTCACAGCCCCCTAATTTCGGTGCCTTTTCTTGGCTTTTGTGCAGCTTGACCCTCGTTTCAAAGGGCTTCGCAATCGACAATAAGAGCTTCAAATTCCCTTTTGCCTTTTCCCCTACTCACCACTAGCATGAGGCCCTGAAAGCTTCTCCAAATGTGCGGCAAAATGTTCCACACCTCTTATTTACAGTCCTGAACAGCTCTGCTCCCACCTTTTGCCCTGTACACCTTCCTGGATTTTACATGCATCTTCAGATACTCTTCTTCAGGTGGCTATTGGAAACAGTAAAGCCCTAGCTGTGGATCATAGTCCTTGGAAAGGTGCCCACATGGTAGTGCTTTCCTATATGTCCTTTTAATTTTTTAAAAATTTGGTGCTTTAATGCTAGCCGATTTTTGCGCAGGCATGGGAAGCTTGTGCTCCTCCAGATGTCAGAATGCCGTTCCTCAGCATTCTGGTGAGGACTGCTGGAACTTGCAATCCGAAACATCGGGGGAGCCACGTGGCCCCCTTGTCTATTTTGGTGCGTTTAAATGATTCCTTGAACCAGCATGATTTGCTGCTGTTGTTTCAATGTGGTTTTTAGATTTTAGGTTTGTGCCTTATTACTTCATGCTTTTCCTTTCCCACCTGGCACAGTAGATCACCCAGGAACCTCACCGACGGAGCAGCAGAGAAATATGGAATGGATCCAGTCATACTTGAAGGGCACCTGCTGAAATCAGTGGACCTTAAGCCAAGCGTGAATAAATTCTCCTACTGGTTCAATATACCTACTCTACACACGAGTAAGGGCACGATCCTTTGCATGTTGAGAGAGGAAAAAGGCCTACGGCGCCCAGCCAGCTATTTGCATCTACCCAAAGTAAATTCAATCAAAAGCAAAACAGAATTACTTCAAACATTGTCTGGCCTGAGTGAGGTAGCCGCTCTATGGGATTTCAGGTAGCATCCCCCGCAGCTGCTACCGTACCTTGATCCTTTCCACTGAACCTGGGAGTGTCGGCATGCAAAACCTGTGCTCTACTGCTGAGCTTCAGTCACTGTCCACACTTACTGGCCAAGCCTTCCTGCTGGCCTTCTGCTCGTTGAGTATTCGCTATGGGTGGAGGGAGAAGAAAATCAGCATTCGATGCTAACAAGGGAGCTGGCTTCCAGCTGGAAGCCAACCCGAAGTGGAGAACTGGGCCACCAGAGTATGGACCACCAGAGTATTCTGGGTGCATGCTAAGTTGTTGCTTCTGCAGAGACTCCTGGGACTGGCCACGGAGGATGCTCTGTCCCCAGAACACAGTGACTTGGTCAGCACTAGCAGCAGAACAAAATGGGAACAGACTCTGAGCTTGCTGAATGGGCTGCATCACATGAGGGCTGCAAGACAGAGGAATCCTGTTTCTGGATGCTGTCATGGCCCAGTTCCCAGAGTTTTCTTGTTGGGGAGAAGAAAAGGCTGTTCTGAGTGGCCCCTTAGAAGGACGCTTTAGGCCACAGAAGACTATTTGTCTACCTGGCCCAGTAGACAATACTGGACAAACTTGTTTGGGCAAGCAAGTGCCCAAGGGCTGCAATATGGACAAACAGGTGCCCAAGGGCCGCAGAATGAGTCTCCACTGCTCTCCAGGTGGACCTGCAGAGAAGGATTTTGCCCATCCCCTGCTTACCTGGTCCTCTGAACGGGAGATGCTATGCAGTGAACCTGGGACCTCTACCACTGACCTTCGGCCCGCTCCCAAAAGTCCCTGCTGACAAGCAGTGTCCAAGAAGAGCGCAAGGGAACGACTTACTGTTTGTCATCTTTGAACCACTGAAATTCCGCGGGTGGTACAGCCATGGCTTCACAGCGCAATAGGGCCATCTTTCCTATGGGGGGATGTGAGTCCTTCACATCCGTGATGGTTGGAGGGTCTGGCAAAAGGGAAGATGGAAGGGAGGGATGTATTAGCAGGGAAGGCATGCAGCATCCTCTTCTTGCCGGCCATGCTCATCAACTGATTGGCCATCTTGGTTAGTGATGTCACACAACAAAACTTCCTGAGCTCACTGAAGAGAAGGACTTGGCAGGGATTCATAAAGCTGGACAAGCCCCTCCATAAATCCAACCCAGAGAAGAATTTGCAGCGTCCCCTGCCTGTGTAGAGGGACCCTCCTATCTCCCAGAATCCCTTGGGTCAGGGCAGGCAAATGAGCCGTGTTCACCAGGATTCTCCTTATTTCATCTCACTGCCCATCTCATGCCTGATTTCTGTTTGCAGTTGCTGCTTGCTCAGCATAAATGGGAAACCCACACAGATCTCCCCCAGTTGGTACAGATTTTCTCCCTAGATTAAAGCAGGGTTGATTTAATCTGCACTAGTTTAACTGGGAACTGGGAATGAAATGGACAAGAGTACTTGCTCAGCAAGCTGTGAATATTTCCAGCGGACATGCACTCATGCTTGCTCTTGGAGTTTCAAACTGGGCACACATGCGTCTTTTGTGAGCACAAGCAATGTTCTCCTACAACGTTCTCCAATGCTCTCTTAGGAGAACCATGCCTCCCTGTTGCCTTGGCTCTCCATTAGCAGAGCAACGGGTTTTGGGAGACCTTGTAGCCAGATCCCTTTGCTGCTGCTCGTACTTCAGCAAAATTGAAGGGAAGGCGTGACTGTATTGGGGGGGTGGCACTGAAGAGCAGAGAAAGAGAATGGAGACCCTTCTGACCTGATGTCTTCCCATGGAGGCAGAAGAAAGATCTTGGGGGTGCTTCCTAAGTTGGTCTGAGCACTGAGCTTGCATCCCCACCTTGCTGGACTTTCCCAACCATTCTGAGCCTCTGCCTCTTCCCCCATTATTGCCAGCACCCCAGCGTCTTTCTCTGTGATCCAAGGTGGCGTTTGTCCCTGCTCCCGGCGCCACAGCAAGCCTACACGTGCAAGCAATCTCAGAATGCAGAAGGGAGGGGCGAGTACCAAAGCTGAGCGCTTCTGCCATATAGAATGGAAACTCTATGCAAGTAAATCGAGCACAATCTGGGGGAACAGTTCCAGCCAGCCATCTACCTGGATGCTCAGTTGCTACCTGTGGGGCCACGTGTTGTATTTGTCTGATGTATCGAAGAGCATGAAAACGGCATCTCCTGCATACTGCCAGAACTGGCATAGTGCATTCTACCCTTTTGCAACAATACCACCTCATTTGGCTGCGTGAATAAAGCAGCTCTGAACTTGGGTGCTGTCCATACAGTGACTCTTGCTCTGGTAGTCTCTAGGATAAATGGCTGCAGTGCACACTTCCTGGGGCTGCCCCGAAGACGGTTTGGAAGCTGCAGCATGTGCAAAACGTGGCAGCCAGACTAAGAACAGGGAACGGATGGTCTGTTCCTATAGCACCAATTCTGGCCCGCTTGCACTGGTTTCCCATATGCTTCTGAGCCCAATTCAAGGTGCTGGTTTTAACCTTTAAAGACCTGCGTGGATTGGGACGATAATGCAGATGGGACGCTTCTCCCAGCCTGCATCTGCCTCAACACTGTCATCAAGTTCTGGGGCCTTCCTTGGATTGCCACCTCTGAGTGAGACCCGGATGGTGGCAACAAGGAGAAGAGCCTTTCCAGTGGTGGCCCCCCAGTTGCAGAATGAGCTCCCCACTGAGGCTCACCTGGCACCAACCTTACTCTCTTATCAGACTGCCCTCTACTGCAGGGCATCTAATTAGTCATTCAGGCCTGCTGGTGTGGTAGACTGGGTTTAACAGGGGCTTTGCAAATTCATGTAATTTTTGTTTTAAATTTGGTTTCAAATTTCGTATTGTTAATGTTTATGATGTTGTAATATGTTTTAATTGTGTATTTTAAATTGTTTTTAAATATGCTGTTGTGAACCACCCAGAGAGCTTCAGCTGTTGGTGGTAGAGAAATTAAATGCATGCGTGCATACAGACATGGGTTGTATGAACTGGAGGGGGAGGCCACAGGGGCATAAGGATGGCGCCTACATTCTCTTCCATTTAGTTGCTAATACCGTCTTTAGTATGTGTGTCTTCATTACTTAGACCAGGAAAAAAAACCATAGGAAGAAAGCTAGTTTTGGGGAGCAAAAGGATGTGGGGGGGCAAGGATTTAATCTATGCTATGTAGGTCCTTGTGGATTGGAACCAAGATCTGCCTTGTACAAGAGCAAGAGGCCTCCTCAAGAGGAAGGGCTGTGCTTTGTGGAAGGTCTCCTTGCTACGTTTTTGGGATCTCCTCTCCCCAACATTCAGCAAAGCCTCTTGACTTTCCATGAACCCTTTGCAGCGGCCTAAAGGGGCTGCCAAGTGAGGTAAGGGGTAAAATCTGGACCCCACTTTGTGACTGAAAGCTAAGGGAACACATGAGTAAGCAGGAAGTGTTTGGGGGAAAGCCCACCACCCCTCGCTAGGACTCGGAGTTATCCCCCATGCCTGGCTTCCCGGCTAGGCTTGTTCCTCAGCTAAAGTCACCCCTGAGTCCCTGGCATGGTTGGGAGAAGGTTAATGGGCACAGTCTGGGCCCCACTCACAGTTGACAGTGATGAGCACGTGCTTCCGGTCAGGGACCAAGACGCCGTTTTCTGTGATGCATTCGTACTCCCCAGCCTGCTGCCGGTTGATATCTGTTATTTCCAAGTACTCCCCCTCACTGGTGAATCCATCTGTGGGATAGGGAGTAGCGGGCAGTGGGGAAGGGGTCAGGACCAGCAGTAGGGGGACAGACACAAACGCAGACTTACACACGAGAAAACACATACAACAACAACACTGTTATCAATGCCTCCTGCACGTGGGGGCTGCCATGCCCCAGGGCTGTGGGGGCGGTACAGGGACTCTGGGTTGGACGTGATGCGGGAGCCGGGATGGGGGCTGGCCAAGCCTTTTGGGCTGGTGGGCACATTGGGGTTTGAGGAACTGGCACTGGCACTTCCAGGAAATGGCTGCCATTGCTGCTCATTCATAAAATGGCTGCCAAATGTGGGCCTGGCCGGTCACAACACATGCATGTGCTAGAAGGGGAAGTGGTGAGACTACAAGTACTGAAGAAGCAAGACTCAAGAAGAAGGGAGCAGAAAGGTCTGGTCTCCAAGATGCAGCATCATTCCGGAGAACCCATCTTTTGAGGCAAAATAAAAGTCAAGAGAGGCCGGGAGCCTCGTGGGCACTCTGGTGCTGAGGGAACCATGCCAGAGAACCCAGGTCTGGCATATAGGGCAGTCTGGGACAGCTCGTCACCCACCAGAGCAAACCAAACACAAGACCAGGGCTCAGCGCAAATCATTTTTACAGCGTCACCTCAAAGATAAATACATGAAATCAGTCTGGGACTTGTTAGTTGCATTTTCATTCTCCCCATGATCCAGCACTTGGCATAAACACTTTGGACAGCTACTCAGCCTCGAAGCTTCCTTGGGAAAGTTTCTGTTGGCTTTGCACATCTGGAGCCTGCCATGTTTGCCATTTGTCCTGCAAAGTCGCTCCTGGTTTGTCAGCTTAGATAGTAAGGGAACAATTCCCCTGTGTGTGGCTCCATCTACCTTGCCCTCCTTCTTACCACGCTTCCTCACTTTGCTGATGGTGTTCTCAGAGCCAAGAGCACTGTGGGGTTTGCACCACACTCGGCTTCCTGCAGCCAGGCCCGAGATCCCGCTTTGGTCTCCTCAGAACAGAGAGCCTTCCCCACATGTTCGCTGTGTCCGCCACATGCCTGCGTGCAAATTCCAGGAAGGCTTTCCTATGGGGTGTTTCTGCAGGGACTCCCGTCTCGTCATGCTTCCATACAGCCCAGCTTTGTGGGGTGGCTGGGTCATAGCTGCCCGTTGCTTCTCTAATGAATGCCTTCCTTCTCTGGTCACTCACTTTTGGTGAATGGCCTTCTCTAGGCAGAGCAGGAGTTGGGCCGTATTCTTCCATTGTGGGATAGCAGGTTTAATGGCACTCCAGGTGTTATTTTGCCTTTTAATATTTATTTTAATTTATGGTCTTACTTTGTAAGTAGACTTCTTTTTTCTTTTTTTCAAGGACAATCTGGTAGCTGACTGTAATAAACTACTGGCTGGAACTCCAAGGAATGTTGATAGTTTTCCTTTTTTTGCAGGGTGGGAGGTGGCTACTGGATGGAGTACCTCTTGTAACCACAACCTACACAAATAGGATGCACAACCTGAGTCTTCCTCCAGGCGCCAACTCCAAGGACAGCAGCAAGGGGAGGGCCTTCTCCGTGGTGGCCCCTAAGTGTGGCATGACCTCCTTTCTGAGGCCTGCCAACCTTGTCGCCGTTTAGACAGCAGGTGAAGACAGCTGTGTACAGTGAGGCATTTAAAGATATACATGGATATTTGAGAAGGGGTGACCAATCCCAGATCTATTCATTAGCCATTTTAATTTGTTTTTACATGTTTGCATTTTGGGAAAAAATTGTGGAACTTTCTTGTGTTGTGTTTATGAACTCTTGTAAATCATCTGATAGCTGTAGCTCTTGGCTATTAGGCAGGAGAGAAAATAAGTTATCATTATGGGTGCTTCTTTGAAAGTTTGCCCCAGAGCTGGTTTGCTAGCTGCTTGGTCTTCACGATTTCTTTAGATAGACTCTACAACAAACTCTGCTCCCTTCCAGAAACAGGTCCTTTTAATCTGAGATCCTGTGACCTCTGGAGGCAGTAGGTTCCACTGGTGCTCATTCAGGCTGGCACAGCTCAGGAGGTGAATACTTATGCAACCAACAAGTGCCTTTTCTGCACCGATCGTTTGTGCCACGGTACCAATATTTCATACCTTCACAGTGTTAAGTATTTGCACACATCACATGGTGACAATGGATTTACATCCATGTCAATTTCAGGGTGTAACTCAGCAAAATGTGGATGACTCAAGGGGTGTGCATGGGCATATTTTGTTTGTTTGTTTGAAACCATTTTAGACTTTCCCTTACCAAAGTCTCGGGACAGTTTAACAGTAAGACAAATACTAACTGAATGGCACTGCTTTGAGCCAGGCTCATGCAAACACCACCTCTGCTTTGCACGTGGGCTTCCTGCTCCTCCTCCCTGCAGTCAGTGCCTTGGGGCAGCGAGGGAGCCTCTGCCAGACTGGGGACGGTCCCTGAGATCTCCTCCGCCCCATCCTCCTTCCAGCCTCCCTTACCTTTCATCTGCCGCCAGATCACCGTTGGCTCCGGCTTCCCCACGGCCAGGCAGAGCAAATTCACGTTGCTTCCCTCGTTCACAGTCACAGAGGATGAAATGTTCACGATCCGAGCCGGGACTGGGGAGTTTGCAGAAGACACTTTGTGAGTCTTAAGACCATTCTCCCATTTGGGGGGGGGGGGGAGGATCTTCTCCAGCACTGCACTAATGCTAGTGCCTCAGAGCTTTGCCCTTCGTGAGGGTTTCATCGGTGGCATCCAATTAGCAAGCTGTCCTGCTTCTTTTCATGTTTCTAGAAACTTCACCTTCTCGTTCTTACATATCAAGGGCAGAGCAGGTTGGCTTTCCCCCTCTGCCTGATTGGCAGCCTATTTCAGCGTGAGCCAGCAGGCTCCCCTTGGCTGTGTTATGCTGAAGCCGAGCGCCAGCAGCTGGCAGTGTTGGTCATCCAGTAAAGCCCACACACTGGTGGGGGGCCCCTCTGGTGTTCCCCCAGAGTCTCCTAGCCTGTTCCCCTCTCTTGATGCTCCTGCTATCCGCTCACCCTCTGCAGGCCACGGAGAGAATGAGCAGGAGAATGATCTAGGGCCATGAGGCAGATCGGGGCCAGAGGGAGAGAGCAAACAAAGAGGCAGACAGGGGATGGGCCGGCCATTCAGGAAGAGGAGCAGTGAAGGCACCTTGCCCAAGGGCCTCTCCAAACCTGGCTCCTTCTCAGAAAGGATGCTGAGGATCCTGACACACATGAGCACAGCCCAGGATTCTGCTGCACCTGAGCATTGCCCATCATCCTGCACAGCACTGATGAAAGAAAGCTTGGCTCTCGATTTTTGATTTCAAGGGTGACAAGACCATGAAGAAGGACTCGCGGTTGTCATTCATTTCAGGGGTGATGGGATGTGTTGAACCAGAGAAAGACTGAAAGCTAGATTTTGCCTCTTCCCTGCGGCAGCGGCTCACCGGGGCCCCACCTCCCCTTAAAGACAGGAAAAGGAGCTTCAACGCCTCTCTGGATGCAGGTGACCGACGCACCTCTCCCAGCAATTCCTTGCAATGCATACAAGGCTTTCTTTACACCCAGTCTCCACATTCACAGGTTGTGCTAAGTCACCCTGCAAACAAGTTACAGCATGGACTGTTATGTGACCCTGCTGGGTTCCTTGGGGCTTGTCTCACCCTCCTTCCCCTTTAGTCCTTCAACAACAGAACCTGTTTTGTTCCTCCCCCCCCCGCACCTCCCCCCTTTCCAATCAAATCTGTTTCATCTGCCATGCGTGTGTTTTCCTGGAGCCTCAAAAATGCACAACAGGGATTATTTTATTTTAAATCAGCCCCGGAAAATTGAACAGTTGTGTTCATTATTATTATGTTTTAGTATTTTCAGAAGTGCACTGTTACAGCTGTCCAATGTGTGTGTTCTTGCTTGGTCAATTTCGTTGCATGTTTCAGCTGTCAAAGGCAGCAGCAAAATGGAGTTGATAACATACAGGGAAACTGGCAAACCAAGACTGCATTTAGGCTAATTTGTGCTCAGTGGCCAGAGTAATTCAGAGAGCTCCATGGCTACGGGAAGACTAGAATTCAGATTTCCTGACTCCCACTCCAATATTCTAGCCACTATGCTCTGTTGTCGAGTTGCCAACTGAAAAGCACCAGTAAAGAGGGGAAAGCAGCAAAACTAAGTACACCAAAATGGCGGAGGGGGACCAATATCTCCCGTACTGCAGTGTAGCCCTCTCGAATTTCATTGTTCAGCTGACTTTTGCCAGGGTCCTCCATCACTTCGATACTTCCCTGAAGCCCCTGCGAATCCTTGCTGGACCATTTACTGCCCACTTCCTCCCAGTCAGTTCTGAACAAACATCCCCCACAAATATGTGGCTTTGTGGAAGTAAATTGAAGGGAAATTTGCACCAGTTTAAGGCTGCGAAGTCCAGAGAGGGGAAAATTGTGACCTCGCCGTAACTGCTAAGTCATTGCAAATTTGCCCTCCATTTACTGCTCTGCGCTGCACAAAAGTTTCCTCTTCATTTTAGTTCCCAGGCATTTAGCTCACATATGCTCCCCTTTTGCAAAAATTATAAAAATATTCCTGATCGTTAAAAACAAGAAGCACAAACCCTTACAGGGGGCAGAACAGGATGAAGGAAATGGGGTGCTGGCACCAGGGGTCCTTCACCCAGGTCTACCCCACTGGGTCACTCTCAGCTGCCTATGGCTGTCCCCGCTGGAGAAGGAGGAGGAGGAGGAGGAGGTCTACCCCACAGGGTCCCTCTCAGCTGCCTTCCCAGCAGTTTTCTTTTCTTTTTTAGAACTGCATTGCTATAGAATAAGCCAGCCTGAAGGAGGCAGTCTAGAAAGAAGGAGGAGGAGGAGGAGGACGACGACAACATAGGTTTGATGTCCCACCTCAAAACAGTTACTTTTCAAGTGTTCCTCAGCAAATCCCACCTTGGCACCTTCAGGGTTAATGTCCTATGGCTGTCCCCGCTGGAGGACCCTCCCCACCAACAAAAAGAAACCGCTTCCCCGCACCCACTACCCGAATCTAATGAACCGCATTGTCTGCCCTGATAGGTTGGGGGTGATGTGGATGCAAGGAACAGATGTTTCCTGACGCCCAGGCTGCTGTTCCGGACTGGGCCCAATCAGCTCCTATTGTACCAGCTTCCCAGCGCCAGCAACCATGGGAGATGCTGCATGTGCGTGCGCGTGCGTAATTATGGGGTGTGTGGAATGGCAGTTGTGCCTTCTGCCAATGCTGCAGAATTGCTGGAGGTGGCTGGGAATCAGCGGAGGAAGCGAGCATGGAAGGAAGCGACCAAGAGGGGACTCTCGTCAGTTTTGGCAGCTGGAGAGAGATTCCACGTTGGCCAAAGTGAAGGCACCCTCGGCGATGGGAGAGCGTGGGGTGGGGTGGGGCGGAGGGGATGGGAACTCTTTCTGCACACTCATGTAGGGTGACTGAATACAAAGCGCGGCAGGAATCCTTCATCTTCCGTTCTGAAGACATGTTAGAACACACAGCTGGCCCTGGAGGAGAAACACCTGAACAATGCAGCGGGATCATTTGGACCCGGCGTCGACTGTTCCTCGGGAGCTCCACCTTCCACACACACCCAGCCCTGCCAACCCGTCGCGGCTCATCTGGGGTGCTTTCAGCGCCAGCTTCTGGGTTGATAAGCTTGGCTGACTGACAAGGAAGGCACCCCAATAAGCTTGGCTTGTTGTATGAGAGGACAACAAGTCCTCCTGAGCCACTTGGCAAGAGCCACAGGGGGCAGGCAGGCGCCAGCGACAGCCACCCCAGGGGCCCCTGACTTGGGGGGCTGCCCCTTGAGGTGGGGCATGTTGGGGGGAGCTGCAGTCAGCGGGGGGACTCCTGCCCCGTGATGTGGCCGCGAGCCCTTGCAGCCGGCAGCTGCGACGCAGGGGAAAGAAAGAGTAGCTCGGCTGACTGAGAAGGAAGGCAGAGCTCGCCCAGTCTGGGGCTGCCCCAGGCAAGCAGCCGCAGCGCAGGGGGGTGGCGCACTCTGCCGGGCCCCTCTCAGCGTGAGGCCCAGCTCTCCACATCGGCTGCCGCCGATGAGGGGCGGGAGGAGCCGTGCTCTGCACAGAGAGTGGCGTGGCTGCTGCTCTGTGCAGGAGTGGCCGGCTCTTGAGGCCGCTCCCGAGGGCGGCTGGGAACAGGGGTGAGGCTGTGGGCGACCCCTGATCCCCCGCCCCCTCCTGCCCCTGCCAAGCAGCGACGGGGATGGGGAGCCTTGACCCACATCCTTTTTCTGGCTCGTCCTGCTTTCATCCCTCCATCAGTGACTGTTGTAAAGAAGAGTAAAACTCCTGCTGCTGAACTCCGCCCACAAATGCCTCAAGAAAGGTGGATGGAGGGGAGGCTGAGGGGAGTCTGCAAAGGAGGACCACTCCCTGAAAGGGCTTAAATGGTTGTTGGGCAGGCTGGGTGCATGTGTGTGTGTGGGGGGGGCACACGCACGCAATTCTGCATGCCTTGTTTACCAGCCAAACCATGAGGAATCGGGTGAGGTGGCTTTTGCTGGGGACCATGCCGTGGAACAGGCACCGCAGTGGCGCAGCGGGAACCCCATGCAGCTGGGTGCTGTCCGCCCCAGCATGAAGGCCAGGAACCTCCCAACCCATCAGGCTGGAAGGAAGCCCAAGCAGCATCACTGAAAGAGGCCCCTCTGTGCTTTGATCTCAAGATGCCTCCCTGTGAATGGAAAGCCATACATAACTTTTTAAAAACATATAAAAATAGCGTGGGGATAATCTGGAGATTAAGGGCTCCGGGGTGCTTCCAGACGGATGGCTCCTAGCATTACCAATCAAAAGGCATTGTGAGGCTATTCTATCTCTCCCTCCTTAATGGATTTTCTGTGGTAAGAAAGAAGACAGAGGAAGCAGTGGGGAAACATGGGAGGGTTACAAATGGAAGACGACCACTGTAGAATAATGGCTCAAAGTCCTGTTAGCTTTGGCAGTTAAAAGAAAAGATTGCTTTTGGTTGCCGAGAAGCTACAGGAAAATATATACGTGTCTGGACTACTGTTTGGTAATTAACTTGTGTTTCTTTTAAAAACTAGACTGTAACAACTTGGGTTTTGTTTTCTTTTCTCTTTCTTTTTAATTCTGTATTACTGTGAAATATATGACAGGTTTATATTAACTGCAGAGCCTGCCATGAAGAGATTTGCTACCTTGAGATTACACTGTTTTTAAGTTGGGCTGATGCTTGAAATTTGCCAGATTTGAAAGCTGGGGCCATTTAGATGGGCTATAAAGATGTTTCTTTCTAGGCAGGCTTTTAACCTCCAAGTGTGATGGAGTTTGGTTTGGTTTGTGTTATTTTTCCTGCCATTAAGATAATGCTACTGATTTTACTTTGTTCTGGGGGTTCTTCTTTTTGCTCTTCCTGGCTGCCTTGATGTATTTTTGTTTGAACTAAATTTATTAAGATGGCGAGGGGGAAATGCAAGCATGAAAACAAGTAGGAGATGCCGTCATCTGGAGCACACATGCATGCACACAGACACACACCACTGCACAACTCTGTGCACGAGCGAGGCATCCAGCATGATGCCTCCTCTGGAAACACCCCGCAGCTCTGCAGTCCGGTCCCATCCTTTCCCCGGGCCTGTACCTTGCACGATGAGGTACACCTGTGAGGTGTGCGGCTTGTCCTGCGTCTGGAAGGAGCAGGTGTAGAGTCCCTCATCATACACGTCAACGTGGGTGATCATGATGCTGAACTTGGAGGGGATGTAGGTCACCAGCTGCACCCGTGGGTCGATGGACCACTTGTCATTGCCAGCGTACAGGATGTTGGAGCGGTTCAGCCACGCCACGCGCGTCACCTCCTGGTTGATGTAGCAGCTGCAGAGACAGGAGAAGATCCGGGCACGAGGGTGAGCGGCAGAAGGGGGGAAAAGGGGGTGTGGTTATGGGGGGACGGCGATGGCAGGTGCGAGAGAGGAGGCCTGGCTGTAGTGCTGTATTGGGCAGTTGGGGTTTGGAGATGGGAAATGCTGTCACTTTGGCCTGTCCTGCTCTGGAATTTCCTTTCCCGAAGAAGCAGCAGCATTTGGGCACTCTTGGCTAATTCCCATAAAAAGGGGATAGAAGTGGCTTCTTGCCCATCCGCACTGGCCTAGCTCTGAGGGGAAGCATCCATACCTTCCTGCTGGCCATACAGCTGCTGAAGATGGAGACCCTGTGGGAAAAATGAGCTGGCGACCCTAATTCAACCCCAGTGTTGAAATGCAGGAATTCACATCCAGGGTTTTAGAGGGCTCCCTGCTCTAAGCTCACGTGGATGACACAGTCCGTTTTGGTTTCTCCCACATTATGTTTTGTTAAATATCTCACGTTCTTCTTGCCGTGAATGGAGAGGACTTTGCAAATTTTGGTGCATTTTGGTCAAAACCAAATTGAAAAGAAATCTTGCAGTTACGAGAGATGCCAATGTAAAGGCAACATTGCAGCTTTCATACGGCCCTGCCGATTGCAAAGAGGAGAAGTGGCTGCCGGCTTCTAATGCCTCCAGTGCAGGGCAGCATGTGCCTGCGAAGGGATGATGCACAATGACAATGGACACCAAGCCCTAAAGAATCAGTCTCTCCTTCTGTGTGCAGGTGCCCCAAGGGGGGAAAGGGCTAAGGGCACAATTCTAAGGGCACATTTAGATGGAAAAAAGTCCTGCAGCTCCCAACACACTCCAACCAGCCAGCCTAAGCACAAGCACAGCAAGTGGCAGCCTCAGGAGGTTTTTTTATTAGGCATTATAGGAAAATAATAGGTCACAGTTTGGTGACCAAGAATATCAGAAGGGCTCCAGAAATACCAAATTGATGGCAACCCCATGAGCATCCCAGATACACTTTTTTATTGTTGTTGTTGTTGCAAGAAACCCAAGGGAGCCTGCATAATCTTTCTCCTCTGCACTTTATCCTCAGAACAACCCTGTGAGGTAGGTTAGGTTGAAAGTCAGTGACTAGCCCAATGTGAGCTCCAAGAACAAGTGGGGAGCAGAACCCAGATTTCCTGGGTCACAGTCCAACCCTCTGCTGGACCATTATACCGCACTGCTGTTGTCCTTTCCATGGTCTTGTGCTGGGAAAGTGGTGGGTGCATGTGCAGAAATGAAGCAATTTACATTTACAGCTGGTATTGCCATTCAGCAACAACAAAAGGAAACCGGAACACAAAAGCCAGCCATATGAGTGCCATTTGCTTTAGTCAATTTGCATTTTTCGAGTCCATGGGGGTGAGGGAAGCAGCAGCTCAGCCATATGCAGGAAATCCTAAGGATTCTGGAATTTTTCAGCTAAAAACAATCAGGGGGTGGGGAAAACCTCCCTGTTCCTGAGACCCTGACTGGGTTCAGACAATATGAGAACCTGAACTCAAGGGCTGAGTGTGAGCTGTTGTTGAACCCGGGCAGAATCATGGGTCCTCCCAACCCACGGTTCAGTGGCAACCCACACCCAGCCTTTGAGCGAGATATCCTGTGGCCCAGAACCTGGAGCATCTCTGTCAGTAGCAGCAGCCCATATTGGGCTCCATGGACAAATAGTCTGGCTGGCAGAAGGTAACTTCCTGTAAGCCCATGAGGATGGAGGCCCTGAGGCACCGCCCTGGGTGTGGAAGCCAGGCAGGAGACCGCAAGAGCTAGAACTCCGGGGCTGTCCTCCTCGCTCTGGTGAAGCCCAGAGCTCTCTCTCTCTCTGCCGAGCCTTTGAAGCCCAAAAGACCATGTTATTACAGCTCTTTTTACCAAGCCCTAAAAAATTTGAACACCTCCGAAACTGTGGATTTAATGAGCATTATGAGTGTTTGGAGAAAGGCAAGCCGGCAGGCTTCTCTGAACTAAACCGCTGAGTTAATTCCTGCACAGACACATTACTGACTGGGCTTGGGCAGCCCTCCCTTGCAATTCACAGCCCCCTGACCCTGACCCTCCTTGGCCCCTCGCCAGTCCCCGGCCACATCATTTCTGCTGGCCCGCTCTCCTCACCCGTGGCTTCCAGCTGCGAGATTTAATTATCAGAGCGGTGCTTCTCTTGCCTTGAAGGCGAGTTGGGTGCTAAGTAATCCCGTTTCTTAGTCCCTGACAGCTGTCAAGCACAGATTGGACAAGCATTCCAAAGATAACCACAGAAGAGCTGGAAGGAGGAGGACTTTGTGTTCTCCCCATCAAATCATAACTGACCCCGATGCTTCAGCAAAGTTTGGTTCCCTTTCCTTCGCACCGCAGCACGGTGGATCCAGAGCCAAGCTGCCTGCCAGGGGATTCCCTGGCTCTGTGGCTGGGAGCAAGACAAGGCCAGGGCCCCATGTCCCAAAGGCTCAACCCTATACTTGATGTCCAATTACATCATAATTTCCCTACCTCTGTCCCTTTCTCTTTAGGAAAAGCACTAAGGAGATTGAAATCATGAGGGGCTGGGGGAAGATAACGTTTTATTTAACTCTCTTCTTGCTGACTACTTCTGTGTGTACACACAGGGATACCTTCTGACTATATGCAAAGGGGAAAATGGGGGGGGATTTTGGGAGGACAATGGATGGCAGGGAAAGAGTTAATGAGCCCCTTTCTCAGTCCTTCCTCCACTGGTTCCCTTGTCAGTATTCCAGCTCCCTCTGTAACTCTCCTTCTTTCTTTTATTCCTTCACTGCACCAAAAAAATCTCCTTGCTTGGCTACACCACCGGGGAGAGAAAAGCTGCAGCCAAAGTTCCCCTTTCTTTGGAACGACTGGAGATGCAAGCAGGAGGTCCAGAGATGCTGCAGGTGGCTTTGAAATGGTCAAGAGAGTGTAGGGGGTCTTCTGCCCCATATCCCAAGCTGACCACATCACCCTGACCCAGACCTCTGCACGTGGATTGCCTGGGCGGGGGGCGTACGGGGAGCAGGGTTGCGATGGCAGGCACTGGAGGGAGGGAGTCAGGCAAATGGGAAATGCTGACAGGAGGCGCTCCAGGGCTGCTTCACCCCCGCTTTTTCCAGCATTGCTGGTGGCACCTGCAGCAGTTCTGGGCTCCTGAGAGGCAAGAGAAAGATCGCTCTGCAAGCTGGGCTCGTTCAGCGACTCTGGCCGGCAGTGGCCAGCCACCTTGCCCAGCTGCCTGTGAGCTTCTTCAGAGCATCTCTCTGGCCACTGCGGCGCACAGGAGGGTGGACTGGACGGACTGCTGGGCAAGGAAATAGTTCCACGGCCTCAGGTGTCTTCCTGATGTTTGGGGTGGGAGCTGCTAGCAATCCTAGGCATGGGCTGGGCATGCTGGGGCTGATGGGGGCTGAAATGCAAAACGCATGGAGGGCACTGGGCTGGAGAAGGCTGGGGATGAGGCTCCAGCAGCTGTCTGTCTGTCTGTCTGTGCCTTTCTCTGGGGTGGGGCATGGGGGGTTGGCAGAGGATCAGGCGGTCTGGTACCATCTCTCTCTCAGCATTCCTGAAAGCAAAGGGAGGGCTTTGTCTCCCCCTGTTTTCTGCAGAGAGCTTATGATGGAGCAGTCTTGGGAAGTAGGTCAAAGCTCCGCTGATTCAGGCTCATGGGAACCCAGCATACTGCGGGCTGCTTGGAAATTGGGGGGCTGGCAGGGAAGGGGGGGTGGGGCATGCATGTGTGCGTGCGTGCGTGCATGTGTGTGGTGGCGGGAGCAGACAACGTCTGGGACACAGTCCTGGCATGCTGACTCACAATTTCCAGCAGGGTGTGTGCAGAGGGGGGGCGGATGTGCAAGCAGACAGGATATATGGGGGGGGGGGCTGGGGGAAGGGTTCCTATGCATGCCTCCCAGCCCCCTTCTCCCCTACTGCTGACTGTGCTTCTTCAAGAGGAGCCCTGATCACTTTGATGTATGTATGCTAAGCGAACAAAGAGCTCCAGAGCAGATCAGAATTGCGTGGCCGTCTGCCGGACAAGACCAAACTCCGGGGCGGGGATCATCTCCTCCTGGGGTAACGGCTCATCCGGACAGCTGGAGGGGCAGTGCTGATAGAAAGCTGGCCCAATGGGCAGCCCTGGGTTCAGAGGCGTGCAGGGTGGGAGGCTGGGTTGCCAGCAGTTCAGGGGCTTTGTGTTTTTTGGTTTTTGGGGAAAGAAACTTCACGAACCAAGTAAAAAGAGGGGAGCTGTAGGGAGCTGCTTTTGAAACCTGGAGGGGTTTGTGGATGCAGAACACGAAACTCCCTGCCTGTATCCCAAAGCTGGGGCTTACTTCCCCATAATCCCCTTCCCAAGCAAGACAAAGAAAAAACCCTTTCGTGGTGAAGGTCACGCTCACTATCGCTGTGGAGATGAGCTCAATCTGGAGGAAGGAAGCCGCCGGCAGGAGGGCTCTGCTCTCCATTCCCACACACTCCTTCTGATTTAAAATTGGACGGCACACCTGGTTCTCTGCATGTTTTCAGATGCATGGCAGGGCCCCTTAAGCATAAAGGGTTGCAGGGGCCCTCTGGCACTGTGCCCTTTCATGGCCCACCCCATCCAAGTGGCCCCTGGCAGTTTGTCCTGGTGGCTGGGATCGTGGGGGAAGGCGCCCAACCCTCCCAGGAGTGCTCCTTCAGTTTCCCACAATGCCCACAATGCCCACAGGACCGGTCAGAACATCCATCTGGCGTGGGGGCAAGAGCGGGAGTCCTTGCAGTGGCAGGCCCAGCCAGGGGAACGCGGTCTCAGCTGCTGCACTTCGCTCCTCCATGGGCCTTTAGCCATGCGCTTGGGGTCTCCCTCTGCCCCACCCGATAGGGCTCTTCTTGGGCAACCGTGGGATAATTCTGACAGGCGCCCACCTGAGCTCCCTTGGGGGAGCAACGGGAGTGCTGCAGTAATCGCGTGATTGTGCACAGTGAGCGTGAGACCCTGCCCTGATGTCTAAACCCCCCTGGCAGTGATTGCCTTGTGTGCGTGTGTGGGAGAGAGGGAGAGAGAGAGAGAGAAGAAAGTGTCAAAAAGGGGAAAGGAGGAGAGGAAGAGGCAAAAGAGGAGGAAAAAGGGGGTGGCAGAAGAGACAAACGGTGGCCATATTGACGGTAGAATTTGCTCCCACAGATGTCTGGCACACGGCCGTAACAGCTCCCACTCAAAGTAACCCAAGAGGGAAGGCCCGCCCAGCCTGGTTCAGCACCTGACTGTGCTGGAGGAGGGGAAAGCACTGATCCCAACCCTCTCCTCAGGGTCTCCTCACCTCCTGCAGACTTAAAGAAAAGAATCCAGTGCAAGGAGTCGTCCTGAGATCCTTCTGGAAGGTGCTCTGCATCAGCCCTGAGCACGGCTCCAGTGGGGACATGTCCCCGCCCATGTGGAGAAAAGCCGTTGTCACCTGGCTGACAGAATCTGATGCGAGGAGGCATTGTCAAAAGGAAGATGCTGGATGGGAAGGGCTGGGCTCAAGCGAGGCCTGTGCCAAGTCCAGGGTCTTAAGCGGTGGACTTCTGCGACTGGCATCCAATGCTCTGGGCTGCTTTTGGACAGAGGAAGCTGCAACCCACCTCCAGGTCAGCACTGTTCTCTCCTCCCTCCAGGATCAGGTGAAAACCCAGTGCATGTTTTCTGGGCAGAAGCAAGCTGTGGGGAGCTCCTGGCTGGTTGGCTTTGGACATGAATCACTTCCCATACTCATGCGCTGAGTGCTTTTCCATCAGCACGCCTGGAGCCTCAAATCCACACCTCACTGCCCTGCCCAGAAACAGGTGCTCCTGTGGATGCTTTTCAAGGGGGAGGCGGCTGGGAGCCAAGACTTCCTCCAGCAATGCTATCGCTTTGTCTTGGCCCAAGGACGCGTTTCCTGCCTCCTGTCCTTTCTCCCTTTGCAGCATTTCTTTCCTATACTTCCTTGCTGGGAAAGTTACCCTTTAACAGAAAGAAGAGCAAGCTTGTGGTGGCGGCAGGCTAAACCCAGGGCTTTGTAGCCCTTGGGCTTGCATTGGCTGCTCCGTGTGAGTCACACCAGCACGGAGCGGCCGGTGCAGCTGAAAGGAGGCTTAAGACAATACCGGGGAGCAGCAGCTGGAGAGGGGGCATCAGGGATGGGAAGGGGCCACCACCCACACAGGGCAATGAAAGCTGCTGCCAAGGGCTCCAGCACCATGCTGGAATGATCTTCCCGCAGGGCGAGGGAATGTTATTCCCCCAGACAGAGGGAAAGGCTCTCAGTTTGAAAGAACACACGAGTGTTAAAATCAAGGCTTGGCAAATTTATGCCGCACTTGACAGAGTTATTAGCCATTCCGTAAGTCATCGCTGGCTGCTATTAAGGCGTTATGAGAAGGTAATAGTGCGTTTTGCCAGGGGGCCATCTTTTATTTAAATACAGTCAAGATGTTGTGATGAAACTTTAATAGACCTGGGGCGTATGTGTGTGTGTGTGGTGGGGGGTTAAATTATTGAACTGCAGGGTGGTGGCACAAAATCGTGCTGGGTTCAGAGATCAACACAAGGGCAAACTGGGAGGGGACCGGAAAAGGGCCATGGGTGGGTTGGAGAATGTAGCTGACAAACCATCGCACCACTAGAGGGCGCTTTTGGAAAGGAGGCACTGCTCCATTGGCTGTTGCAGCCCACAACCCTCGGTCCATTTAGTAGCCCAGTAGCTTTCTGTGGTGGCCTGCTGGCCAGTGCTGGCTCCAGGTTCCAGAGGGCCCTTGAGCAAGGCACCCTCCGTGGACCCTCTCCTTCAGAGCCATGCTTTTCATCTCCACTCACCTTTGCGCATCTTCTCACCCCACCCTCCTTCTCATCGTTGCTACCCCTTGCTTGCTCGGAAGCAAGCAGCCAGAGATGGCATCCCCTGCTGCTCTTCTTCCTAAATGCCGCAGAAAGTGCCAGCTTTCAGCAGGTACCTGACTACACTGACCTCAGGCGCGAGCCCCACAGCTGGGGGCAAAGTACTGCCTTCCCCATTTTCCCTGTCCACCTCAGGGGGTGGGGACCCAAATCAAAGCCCAGGATTCCCCTGACTGTGAGCGCCTCTGGGCCTGAAAGGGAGGAGAGGTGCGGTTGCAAGCCCAGACTGCTCTGGGCCAGGATTGACTCTCATTCAGGAGACGGAGGAAGTTAAAACAGGGTGGCGGGGAGGGGCGACAGGAGAAGAGGCACACGGCTTGCATGTGGGAGGCTGTCCAAGCAGTGCAAGGTCCGTGTGGCTGAGCTGGCTCAGTGCAGAAAGGACATTGGCCTTCATTCTGGGGGCAGATGAGCCCAGAGAATGGCGACCACTGGGTGGAATGTACACAAGTCATGAGGAAGAGAAGGGCCCATCAGGGAAGGGAGCTCACCAAGGGCATTTCACCCAACGTTGGAAGATGCCACCTGATACTCTTGCAGGGGTGGGGGGAATAAGGCTGGGAGGGGCTGTCCTTCAAGGAGATACCTGGATGGAAAGTCCTAATAAGTTTAGAATGGGAGGGAGACATTCTTTTACATTGCCTGAGAAGTTCAGCAGAGCATGCTAAGAAATCCACAGTCATGCCACGCACAGGGGAAGCACATGCTCACACACGCAATAGACAAGACGCCTGCCAGTCAGAGACAGAAAACTCACCTGAGTGTCGTGTTGTCCCCTTGGCAAACTGTGTAATTCTCTGCTGCCTGATTGAAATCTGCACCCCGAACCAGCAGCCCTGTGCAGCAAAAGACACACACAAACAGAGGGGTGGTCGTTAGAGTGTGGCAGAAGAAAGTGCTCCCAAGGGTTGGCAAACTCAACACATGCCCCTTCGAGCAACACACCTTCGCGTCAGCACAGCCTCCGTCCCTGTGGTTACTTGCAAGTTTTTTGAGCTGTGCACAGATCCCCCGTCTATCACGCCTGTAAGTGACCCAACTCAGCCAGGGGGCGATTCACCCTGAATGTACACTGAGCAACTCTGAACTCTGAAGTCTAATCTGGGGTGGGATAATAGAAAGCCAGGGCACACATTTCTGTCCCGTCCCATCCCGTCCCTTCCCTTATTTCTTCTTCAATACATCATTAACTGCTGTAGTTTCCTTTAAGGTATCATTGAGTAAACAGCACTGAAGCGCACGGAAGTGTGTGGTGTGGCAGCTTGCTTTAACTGCTAGGAGATTACACTACTGCTTGACTCCACCCCTCTGAAAGAAACATTTTCCCTAGAGGGACAGCCTTGCCACTGCCACCCAACACAGAGAGGGGAGAAGGGAGAAAAGTGGCGAAAAGAAGCAGGAACTGGGCAACTGCCCAGCTATGCTCCATAATTAATCCAGACCTGTCACTTTAGGCTCCCAGGAATTCTTCCTCTAAACATTCACTCATCTAAAAGGGAGGGACGGGAATGAGAGAGAAAATAGTACACATGAGCCTTCATTCAGAAGAACATATGGTTGATCGGATCAAAGGTCATTGTCAC
Source organism: Varanus komodoensis (assembly GCF_004798865.1). Classification (NCBI taxonomy): domain Eukaryota; kingdom Metazoa; phylum Chordata; class Lepidosauria; order Squamata; family Varanidae; genus Varanus; species Varanus komodoensis. Next base: position 686,083 of record NW_025336635.1, read on the forward strand.
CAGGCATGGACAGAAGGCAGATCTCCAGTTGTTTTGGACTTCAGCTTTCGGAAGCCCCCTACCACATGGCCAGAGATGAAGTCCAGAGCATCAGTGGATGTGCTTCCTGCCCATTCTTGACCAACCGAGGACAGGCAGGTCACTCAGGCCGATGACACATGTGTAGGCATGAATCCATTGTGACCCATCTCCACACCAACCTACATTTTTAAAAACTGCACAAAATATTTCATATACTGTTTGTACAAAATGCTCCTTTTGCATGCATCTTTGTAGGCATTCTACCTTAAAATATGGTTTTGGGAGATAAGAACAGAATTGAAAAATCAGAGCAAAGTAAACACAGGATTCTGATCTGCGTTTTATAATAGGAATTTGGTTGTTCTGCCTAAAAATTCATACCAAACAAAATCCTGGAGCCAGGAGTGACCCATCAGATGCCACTGGGAAACTCACCAGCAGGCAGGGCATTAAGGCAACAGCTTCATCTTGCTTGTCCCCAGCATCTGGTACTGAAAGGTATACTGCCTCTGAATGAGGAGGTTCCATTTACCTACAATTACATAAAAACAGTCTTGCTAGATCCAACCAGGAGTCCATCTGGTTCAGCATTCTGTTTCCAACAGTGGTGGACCAGATGCCCCTGGGAAGATCACAAGCAGGTGTAGCAGAACACCTGTGTTGACTGTGCCTAGCAGCAAGGATCCAGGGGTCTATTGCCCCTGAGCATGGAAGCGCCATTTAGCTACCACAATGACTGATAGGTCTCTGAGGCTCCTTCATTTTGCTCTGCATGCCCTGGACCACGATTGCAAACCTGCACCCACAGAGAATCGGGGACTCAGGAGAGGACTTGGCCACAAAAACAGCATGAAGCTTCCATCTGTGCAAGGCCCAGTTCTCCAGAGGAGACCCCAGACACGGTACTACCATCCTCAGACCTGGGCCATTTGGACCCTTGCATGCCGCAACCTCTCTCACATTGTTCCAGACTGAGATTTTGGAGACCAGCCATGTCGTTCTAAGAGACAAACCCCACACCCCCACGGAGGAGAGGCCAACAGCTTGCGTGCTCTCAACTCTTATTTAAGGCTCAGCCCTGCTCTGCTCCTCGTTGAAGCAACATCCAGGCAGCCTGTTTGGCTGCCAGCCACAGCCCCGCTCGGAGCTGTTCTATTTCTGTTCATGAAACCCGACCCTGCTGAAAAAGCCCCATCCATCGCTGCACCCAGCAACACAGTCCTCGCTCGGCGGACCTAAATGATGCCGAGCCCTTGTCACAGCAGAGCCAGGCGCAACACCCTGACAATACTTGGGCAGGAAATCGGACCCAGGAGTCCTGCTTTGCAGCCTGTGATGTAATTCCTGGTGGAATGCATGGTCCAGCAACAAGGACGTCCAGTGCCAACTCCTATCTGGGCTGTTAGGCAGGATCTGTGAAAGGATCTGACTCAAGGTACAAGCTTTCTTCCCTGTTGCACGTGTGCATGTGCACAAGCCAGGCTGCCTGGGGACTCATCAGCAGGGGTGCCTCATTTGATCTGCCTAATTTCTCTTCCTCTGTCAAAAATCCACTGCTCCCCCTTCCAGGGAGCTGATGTCAGAAGGCATGGATGATTGCTAGGGAAAGCGGTCCAGCGACAGAAGCCTGTGGATGAAACAGGAGTGATTCGCCCATTAACTGGATCAGGCCTGGTGCTGCTAACCCATTAGTTGCAGACATCATCTGTTGAAGAAATGGGGCATGGGGCGGGGAAGAGTTGGGGTCGCAGGGAGAGGGCGGCCAGAGGCAGTCCATACAAATGCCCAAATGCAGCCAGTCAGGTGATCGTTATCCTAAACTCAGGATCGGAAGGCAAGGACAAGGTCTTGAACATGCAAACTGCTGGAATCAGTAGCGCAGATGAGACACCCGATTTGTCATTTGCAAGGTGCTGGTTCGGCCATGAGATATGTGATGACTGATACATCAGGTGATGAGCGGAAGGTATGAAGGAGCCTGGTCAGAACATGAAGAAAAGCTGAAAAGGCAGACCAGAGAAAAAGAGAAGGGGAGGAGCACGTGACAGGGTTGTGTGGCCAGAGGGCAGGAAGTCACACCACCCAGGAGACCTAAATCCTAGTCCTGGAATTCTCTACTTGTTAGAGGTTGGATGATGATGATGATGATGATGATGATGATGATGATATGACATTTCATTTCTCCAAACTTACACATTGTTATTGCAGCTTTTCCAGAAATAGGCATGTGTTTGGAAGCTGTTTCCACTTTTTCAATGCTTTTTGTTCCTGCTCTCCAGTAATATATGCATTTTTGTCTGCATTTCCTCCTGCCCCAAAGACATGCATTGTGAGATTTGGAGACATGCAAATACGGAGCGACGGTTGCATTGCTCTGCACATATTGCTTGGGAAGTGTGCATTTGGCTCACAGCAAGATGCAAACTGGACAACACCCACCGTTATTCCTGCCTGCATTCAAGTAACCCTGTTCTGAACTTCAGATACATTTGCATGGTGTTTCAAGAGCGGGCCCTTGTCCTTATGTGTTAACCGAAGGTCTGAAAAAGGCCTAAAAATTAATAATGCTACAAAAGTGTCTCTGAGCACAGACCCTTCTCTCTCTGGTGTTCAGACCTTCAAAGGCAGATAATGTCGTTTCCAGTCATTCAAGACTCTACCCCAACACTTCACTCATTCACTGAATGTCTGAAAAGGGATGAAGTGATGGGTTACTGTGAGAACCAGGGCCAACCCTATCATTAAGCTGAGTGGAACAATTGTCTCAGGTGGGAGATCCAGGGAGAGGGAGAGGGGTGTTGGAGGAGTGAGCTTGTATGGCACACAGCCAGACCGATGTCCCAGGAGCAGGGGAGAATGTTTTCCATCACCAGTGTGGAATAAAAATTCCACTGCCTGTTGGGCTTTTGTACTTGCTCTTTGCCTCAGGCAGCAAAATGTTTCTGGCTGCCCAGGAGCAAAACAGTAAGGGAGTTTCCAAGGACTGCCCAAAAACTACTGTTCAAGAGGAAGGAAGGGCTGCTCTGAAGCCTAGCTGGAATGGCCTTGATTTATCCTTTCCCATTGCTTGCTCCGTCTATTTTCAACTGGATCGACGAGTCTCACATCTGGGACCTCCATGGTATGTGATCATAAACATGATCATGTACATGACTAAAATCTTATGCAAACAGCAGTCTCAGTCCTCCAATGGCTGGTGCTTAGGAAGCCAAAGCAGCACTATCCGGGCAGAAGAGAGACATCACTATAGCAAAAGTACCAAGAGTATTTAGGAAGCGACCAAAAGGATTAAAAGAGAAACCCAAAGCAGCCCAAAGAAGATGGAACATGCTCAGTGTTCATGGAATACTAGTGTCTGCATATGAATGGAGAAGATGCAGGAAACCTAGGTGGGTGGGGAAGCTGGAATGGAGTCTTCTGAAAGAAGGCATAGCTGGCTGGCTGGCTGGCAAGCACACTCTACCCTGCAATATTTTGCTGGAGATCCCAGCTGCATGTCTCGAGGAAAGTGATGAAGTGGTTAAGAGCACAGGACGGGGACTTGGGAGATCTGGGTTCTAGTCCCCACTCGGCCACAGGGTGACTTTGGGTCAGTCGCAAACTCTCACCACAACCTTCCTCACAGGGTTGTTGTTGTGGGGTAAGACTGAGAGCAGGAGGAGTATTATATAAGCTGCTTTGAGTTCTTCGTAAGAAAAAAGGTGTGTCTGCTCCATCTTAGAGGAGCGTTTGGCTCTGACCGACACACCTCAGTATCCAAGGCAAAGGTAAGGGCTAATGCTTATTCAGCAAGCACAGCGCAGGAAGCCCCAGGGGCCCAGGGTTGGTTTATTTATGTGGCTGAGGAGCTTCAAGCGACTTGCTTCCGCCTCCTCACAGGGTGGGGTCACTGGATCGTGCCCCTGGCTATGTGGGCTGCTTGAGCTGGAGCAGTTTGGCCAGAGATGGCCTCAGCTGTCTTCTTGGGCCCATACATGACATCACGAACTTTCCCTCTCAGATAATTATGCATCTGAGTCAGACACAAGAACAAGCGTGTTGATTTTCAAGGAAATTCTCCTCGCCCAGTATTGGCATGCAGAAATCTGTCTCTCTCTCCTCCTAATTTGCCAATAGTCATGGTGTGCTCATTCGTTACATACATTTAGAGGCAGCTTTAGTTCTCATACATCAAGAGCTAGCAAATGGATGGGAAGGGGCGGCACAAATCTTCGCTTTTTGAGCAAGAGGTGTGGTAGGAAGCGGGTTCGCAAGCACCACGGATGCCGGCCCAGTGCACTTTGGCATATGTACACGGGTGATCTGCCAATCAGCAAAACTTGAGCCCATGTGTCACCTTATTCTAATTTGCACCCATATCAGTGGGCGATTTCTTTTGTTTTTACAAAAGTATGTTCATATTGTATGCAGTTTTTCCATACACATGTGTCTATTCAGTGATTTTTTGAAAGGTGCACATGTTCCCCCATGGATTAAAGTGTGTTCATGTGCATCTTTGGAAAACACACTTTTTTATTCTTGGTTTTCAAATGTGTACAAATTTTTACCACATGTTTTGAAGTTTGCCAGTTTGGAGACCCTGTATCCAACTGCATCCAGGTCCACATTCTGTTCCAGAGGCACAAAGCGGATAGATTTTGGTAAAAATGAAATGGAAAAAAATCCTCACACCTGCTAATACACACACCCAGTGGGATTTCTGACAATGAGCTCAGCCCATCCCGGGTCAAGCTGGAGGGCAGGTTTTGGCCCTCAATGCCTTTGTATTCCCAGATTCTAGGTTTCCTGCACACACCCCACCAAACAAATAACCGGTAGCCATAAAAGAAAAGAAAGAGGGGTTACATGGGGATACTATTGGGGCCAGATCTATCATCCCATGTGGCACCTTTGGACAGCTGCCAGAAGCCTAAGCTGCATAGGGTCATGGCATCCCTCTGTCCGGCACTGAGCAGGGGGCCCACTGGCCCCTTCCAACTCTACCATTCTAGGGTTCTGTGACGTGATCTCAAATAGCGTAGGGATCAGCCACATGACGCATTCAGGAAAGTGGACAAGGCAGCAGCTCATGGGCAACAGAGCCAAAACAGGTCACTCCCCACCCTGCCCCCACTCCCAGCAAATCTCTGAGGGTCTTCTCCCCAAGACCGTTCCCACCCTATGGGACATTGCTACTTATGTCCCACGCCCAAAGTAGAGAATGCCTGTTGCAGCGAGCGGCCATGAGTTATGAAACTGGAGGGGCTATTCTCCCCCCCACCTCTCCCCCCAACCAGCTTTTGAACCCCGACAGAAAAGGTGCAGCCTGCTCTGAGCATGAGTGGGTTGGGTGCCTGGGGAATCTGGACGCGGGCAGGCCTGCCCGGCTGACCTTGCTAATTCTCAAATCTGCCCACAGAACGGCGATGCGGTGTGTGCGTGGCGTGTGAGAGAGAAAAAGAGGCAGTGGAGGGAGGGGGAAGAAAGCTTGCCTGGGCCCTACTAGTGAAGCAGTTGATTAAGATTCTGTCGGGCTGACGGATGGAGCCGGACATGAGCTAGGGAGGCAGACAGTTGCTTTGCATGCAGAGCCAGAGAGAAGGTGACGAGGGAAGAAAGAGACGTGGGCAGAGATCAATCACGGCACACACAATGGCAGCTTTCCTCCGCGACACCCCACGAGCCTCCAGCTGCCACCTCTCTCCCCTCCTTCCTAAATTCATACTGAGCTCCTGTCATCTTGCCGCCAGGATCTCCCCGATGCTCCCTGGGGGCTGGGGTGGCAAATGCCAGGTGCTTCCTCTGCCCCACGTCGTGTCCCTCCCCCCCTCCAGGCAGAGAGCCCTTGCCATGACAGCACGCAATGAGTGGGTCTCTAGCTGGCAGCTCCCGCCTGGATGTGGCTCCTTGTTTACTTCGTGTTCCTCCCGTGGCTATGAGTGATGGCTGTCCATATTCGGTGTCTAGCATTGTGGCTCCGAAACAGCTGGGTGGCTGCACCAGGTGCTGCCTCACCCGGCCATCCCCCCTCCGCCTGGACCAGCAGTCCTCCTCCTTGCCTCGCACTCCAGCACCATGGACAGCACCCGGCACCATGGACAGCCTCATCTGCCGCTGGAAATGCCCGTGGTCAACTTCAGTGCCACCAGGCTGGCTAGAACAGAGGTTTCCTGAGCACGGGCAAACTGCTTTCTTGGCACCATTCAAGGCAGTGGCACATAAACATGCAAGGCACCCAGCATTATGTTTCTCTAGGGACAATTATGCACCATCTGAAGAATTTTGGGTTCTCACATCACAGGAGAGGGAACAAATGATTTCTCCAGTACCACTCTCCTTTCTCCAGCACCAGGCATAATTTTATACACATGACAGCTTGGAGAGGGGCGGGGTAGGGCTGCAAGATGACAGAGAAGGTGTGAGTTTGATTCGAGAACATCAGAGCCCTGCTTAATCGCACCAGGGCTCCCTCCGAATGCTGTGGGCACAATGGCTGGCCCACACCTGGCACTTGTGTGCATGGGCACCCTCCCAGGTGTGTTCCCCAGCAGCTGGTGCACATAGGCATGTGCCCCTGAAACTGGAGGTAGCATGCAGCCTTCAGGACAAGAAGCCACATTCAGTTTTCCTCACCATGAAAATTGTGCATTCCCCTTTTTAAAGCCACCCAAATGGCTGGCCATCTCACAGTAGCAAATCCTGTGGTTTAATGATGCATCGTCTGATGCAGCGCTTCCTTTAATCTATTCTGAATCTCCTACCCGTTTAGCCCTCTCACCCTTTCAGGCAACGGACCTAATGGCTGGTGACACCAACATCATGGGGCAGCATGTCTGCCCTGGACATCTAAATATTTCCAGAGCTACCCATGGTTCTGAACCAGTGTTGGGGATCATGCCTTTAAAATCCAAACTAAAAGCCGGAGCGCATATATCACCCCTCTGGCATATTGGCATGACCTCCACAGGGCAATGCTTCCTTAACCTTTGGGGAGAAGGAAATGGGCTGCATTAAGAATGTCCTGAGGTCAAAGTGCAGCATCTCCAGGCGGAGCTGGGAAATGTCCTGCCGGATGCCATTGCTTGCCAGTGCAGGTGAGGGATTCTATTATATTTCAGCAACGTGCACAGATCACAGACAGACAGAGAGACAGACAAGGCAGGGCTGCTAGGACCTGAGGCAGGGGTGAGGAACCTGTGCCCCTCCAGTGCTGCTGAACAGCCCCCATCATCCCTGACTGTTGGGCATGCTTGCTGAGGTTGATGGGACTTGGAGGATAGGGCAGACAGTGTAAAGGGCTTTTCGATGTTGCCTTCCCATAAAAGAAAACAGCCTTGCTGGATTACATCAAGGCGTTTAGTCCAACGACTCTGTTTGCTATGTTTAATATAAAGCACCCCCACGTGCCACAACAGGTGGAGGGAAGATGCTATTCAGCATTGCAATAATAACGATGTATTACTCAGATCAGAGCCCCGCAGGAGCCCCTGGTGTCGGGGCTGAAACAGATGACGTGCGTGCGGTTATTTACTTATTTACTTCCTTCCCCCTTCCTTCAGCTGCCCTGTTTGCGCACTGCCATATATGGGTGGGACTTGGAGCAGCCCATCTGCTCCCACTCCCAAGAGGTGCACAAAAGGGAAGGAACCACTGATGTGCCAGCCGGTTTCCTCGCCAGCAGCAGGAAGGGCCCCCTGAACAATCAGAGTCGCCTCCCACTCGCGGGGATGGAGAGGGCAGTGCCTGGCTGAGCTGTGCTGAACTGGACCTGAGAGAACACCTGCATCAGGGTCATCGGACTGGGGCCCATGCCCTAGCTCAGTCTTCTGCCCTCAGGAAGATGTGGACCTCAACACCCATCAGGCCCTGCCAGCATGGCCAATCAGCAGAAGCACAGGGAGCTGCAGTCCAAGGCCTCTGCAGGACACCAAGTTCTGCCTCTCAGACCACAAACGGGGGGGGGGGGGCATTTCGCTGTGTGGGTGCTACTACCGAGAAGGCCTGCTTATGCATCGTTATTTGACAATGCCCAGTTGGCCCTTCAATGACCAGTAATTGCAACAAGCAAATACATAACAATAACACCTTCGCCTATGCTGAGATCATCACCTAAGACCCCCCTTCAAGTCCCTCCTCCAAGGGAGACTTGGAAGTTAGCAGCAAAGAGCAGGGCCTTCAGAGTGGTGGCCTCACATTTATGGAACACTCTCCCCACTGAGGCCCATATAACATCAAGATTGTCATCTTTCAGTGCTCAGTAAAACTTTCTGTTTACTTCTTTATATCTGACAGCAAATGATAGAAATTTTAATGAGTCCTAGGATTTTACTGTTGATTGTTTTAAAAGGTGATCTTTCAGTATGTTGGTTTCATAATTCATATCATTTTATTTTATTTTGTATTTTTAGGGTTTTCATCTTGGTAAACCAACCAGAGAGCATTGGCTATTGAGTGGCATAGAAATATAATCTGTGTTGTGAAATGAAATTGATTTATTACATGTATAAACTGCCTGTCAGATGGCCTTTGGGTGATTTGCTGTCATAAAAACAAAAAAGCCCAATGGCAGAAACAAAGAAAACAATAAATGCAACTGCGAAAGTATCAAGATAGTCAAACATTCAAATATTTAAACCTATTGTACTTGTGTTGAAAAAACACCTGGGCCAAACAATAGACCTCCTGGCTCTCCACCCACCCCCGCTACCTCCTGCATCACGGGGTCCATCTGTATGGACCGCTCCCCTTTGCATCCTCTCTTTCCCCCTCATTGCCAACTGCCTTCACATCCCGTCGGCATACATGGCTGCCCATCAGGATCGTTTTTTCTACCTGAAGGAGTCGGGAAGGTCAAAACCGGTGCGATGGGGATTCATGCTTTGCTGTACCAAGGCTACTTCCAGCACTGCTTGCTTCCAGGGGTCTGGATCCTGAGCCATTGCACTCCTTTTGGGAGCACTGGCTCCACACTGCAGAGAAGGCACGATCCTGTACATGCTTAGACGGGAAAAGGTCCTCCAGCTGCCCGCACGCACGCTCCAGCCAGCTACAGAGCCTTTCCCCTTCTAAACATGCATGGGGCTGCACCTTTGATCTCCCAGCTCCCGCGCCCTCTTTGACCGAGCCTTCCTTGGGGCAGGCATGCAGACTTCTAATGAATGCGAATCCCGAAGGGTCTTGAGATGGGGGGGTGCTTCTGTGGGAAGCAGGCAGATGGGCTCTGGACTGCCAATTTTCTTGCCGATGTCTGTGTGTTTTTCTTTCTGAAAGGACTGCGTGACTGCTAATGCAGGGAGGACGGTGAGCACTCCTTCTGTACCAGATTTAGATAATAATACATTGCATTTAATGCAGTCTTCAAAGGGCTTCAGCTAGAGGGTTGCCTTACTCTGCCTCAATCTGCTGGTCCATCAGCTCCATGCTGCTGGCTCTGAATGGCAACGCTTCCAAGTTTTCAGGCTGGGGTTTTCCCCACGGTACTGGGAGATGCTGAGAATCAGACCTGCTGCCTTCTGCGTGGCATGCAGCTGCTCTGCCGCCAAGTACCAAGCAGGAACTGCACTTGGTACAGCAGAAACATACTTCCGGTACTTGGCTCCATGGATGACCCGGGTCCTAGTACTACGAGAGAGAATATCCACTTTCTCCACACCATGCATAATCCTTTATCAGGTCCTCCTGAATTGCTTCTTCCCAAAAGAACTTTAAGAGTCGCAAACATTCTATCAGTTTCTCATAGCTGCTTCAGCCCCTTGCTCAGGTTGCCTTTCCTTTTTCCTCGCTCTTGCATCATCCTTTTGGAGATGCAGGAACTAAAACTGCACATAGTTCTAGTTGTGGTCCTCAAAAATAGTTTTGCAAAAGGGAAGAGATTGATTCCTGGATTCCAGCTTTGCAGGTGAATCTGATCGTTGCTCATTTTGCCTTATGAAGACATTGCTGGCTCCGGTCACCCACAGACAATCTGGTGTCGTGTTAAAAACACCGGCCCAGGACTGACAGCACCTCTGTTCACATCTCCACCCTTCATAAAGCTTCTTGGGTGACCTCTTTCTCCCAGGTTGGTCCCACACAGTTATCGTGAGGCTAAAATAGAAAGGGAAGGACACCGTGCGCTAAATAAAGTGCTCATTCTCAGAGTGTGCGTTCTTATATAAGAGCCATGACCAAGAGGGGGTGTCAGCTGGATTTAGAGAACTCCAAGGTCTGAAGAAACGTTTTTGGTTTTTTTAATTGTGGGTGGGGGCAATTACCTAAAGCAGCTTAATGAGGACCGGACTTGCTCTGTGACCACGGAGTGCGGGTGGGGGAGGAAAAGCAGGGGAGAAGGAACAGAGTGACACATCTTGGCAAAGGACGCAGCTTGCTGATGGGAACCTTGAACAGGGGAGTCCACACTGCAATATTTTGTTGCAGGTCCTGCTCGTAAATGACAACAGATGATGAAACACATCATAAGCAGGACTCTTGTGGGCACAGTCTGCTACAGAGAGGGGTGTTCAGGGGAGGCCCGCAGGGACTGGAGCCATAAATCTTCCCTTGGAGTCCAGAATCCCTGGGAGGCCCTTCGGCCTCAGGCCCTGCTATCCAGGAGCACTTGCCAGAACCCTTGCCTCTGGTTCCCTTGGTGTAGCCAGGTTTTATCAACAGCTGTATCCCTTCCAGCATCATCCCTTTGCATCTTTCTGCTTGAGAGGATTCTTCCCAAATCCAGTGCCTTCCTTTCCAATGCCCTCCTTTCTCCTGAGTATACATTCTTGTTTATTAAATAGGGGCATCCTTAGGAGACAGGGTCCTTTAAAGACACACAGAGAGATGTTAGAGCCTATGTCAATTAACATATGCAGATTTGGGCTGCTGTTGTCATGAAGCTGAGTCCCAAATCTTTTAAGTACTCAGAACCACCCCTATTGTACACATGATTCAGTTTGTAAACACAATCACACACTCCTCTGCATCACGTGCAGCCCATGTCCCCTTTTTCACATCCGCAGTGTGAATTTTGCATTTATCCAAGGGTGTTTTTTTAAGCCCCACCTGCATTCCCTTCCCACATGCTCAAGGGAGGTGGAGACCAAGCTCCTTTTAGAATCTGGGCATCTGACCTAGCCTTAGAAATGGAAAACGCCTGTCTTCCTGCACCCAAATCCAGTGACCTGGATACAGACTGGCAGTGGCTGATCAGAAAAACAGTAACAGCTCTTTGCATCTTGAATTGTCGTGAGACACAGGCGGCTGCAGACAGCAGAGCCCTTCTGTGCTGCCTGACGTTGTAATAAAAACATCACCTAACTCATTTTGTCTCTCCTTAATCTCTGGGACCAACATGGCAACAGCTGTCTATATCCCATTACTATGAAAGATACTGGAACTTGCCATCTGAAAACGTGAAGATGAAGGGAGGCAAAATTAACTGTGACGTCTACTTCTTGGGCAAATGCAAGAAACAGAATATCATTCCCCTAGGATTTTTTCATCCATATTAACCTTCTGCTCTACTTTAATATGTAACGTCGCCCTCTATATCCCGGGGAACACATGACTCCTCAGCATTGTCTGCTGGAGAGAGAGAGAGCTGCTTAACTGCAAAACTTGCACATTCTTCTGCTGATGGAAAGCAGACATAAAGAGAAGTCGAGTTAATGCGTTGGGTTAATGCGTTGGGTTTTTAATCTCTGCCTTGGCACCAAAATGTTGGGGCAGAGGCAGTAGGAATCAGGGCTGGGCATCAAGTATATGTGCATTTCAGCATATTAGAAAGCCTGTGCTAGGCACTTGGCCTGGCCTTGCCCGCAGTTCAGGGCCAGAAGCCATGATGGCTGGAAATGATGGGAACTGCAGCCCAGCACGTCTGGAGGGTACCAGCATGGGGCCATGGAGCCACAAAGTGAACCAGTTGCAGTGCCCCAGTGGAGCCATTTGGGAGCCTCAGCAGGTGCCCTTCAGGCCAGAAGCTGCACTGGAATAAGGGGCATCCTCGCTGCAGGAGTTCTTGTTCTGGGCCGCTACATGCGCCAGCTTCAGGGACAGCTTGACAAGCTGAATTTCTGCCTGTCAGGACTCAGACACCAAGGGAAGGCATAGGCATCCTGCTTGATAGATGGCCCTTACTGTTCAGGGAACACGTCCCTTGGTGCATTTAAGCCTCCAAAATGGGAAGCTTACCAGAATCCTATGCTCCAAAGATGCACAGCTCTGCCACCGTCACACCTCAGGCCTTGGTCTTTACCTAGATGGCCCTTTTCAGCCATCTAGATAAAGCGCCAGGTGGAAGGGGAAGGAGGAAGGATCTCCAGCCCCAGCCCCCTCCTCCTCTCCCCCGCAAGCTGCATTTGTGGCCTTGGGGTCTGCTATAATGGGGTAGGGATGAGGCTTGGCCTTTGGATTGCAGGACTGCACAGTTGGGACTTGGAATAATCCTATGGCCCCCCAGACAATGTCAGGAGGCCGAAGGATCGCATCTCTACTTTATTGTAAACCACCTAGAGAACTTCAGCTGCAGGTGGTATAGAAATGAAATTAAATAAATAAACAAAGGATCTGTTTGTTTCCCTGTTTTTATAATTAACTTAGGTTTATACCATAACTCCTACCCTATCTGGATGGAGATAGCTTTTCTATAATTATCCACACTCTGGTAACCTCCTGTTTGGGTTATTGCAATGTTGGTCGGATAACACATTGCAAATTGGTCAAGAGACCAGCGTGTCCCAGACAGCCAAGCAAGGTTGTTAACTGGGACCACTTTCTTCTCGTGCCGCTGTGTCAGCCTTGAGCCCAGCTGCAGGGCTCCCACGAGAGGCTGGTCAACCGCCTGAGGGAGCCCCCCAGGAGGGCCACAAGGTGAGAACAGCTGGGTGGCCGGCCAAGCAGGCAGACATGCCCAGTGGGTGGGCGGGCAGGAGATGGCAGCCGTACTGCCACCACGCTTGAGGCAATGAGGCACGCTGAGCCAGGTCTGCTGCAGGCCATTCTGTGTGGAGCTGCCAGTGGGCTTAGTTTGGAAGCTTTGGCTGATGCAGAATGCCATGGTGATGCTGTTGACCAGGGTTTCTTTCCAGGAGCAAGCTTCACCCATCCCGAAAGAACTGGGCTGGTTGCCAGTCAACCAGTGAGCCGAGTTCAAGATGGCCTCCATCTGTGGCCTCCAGAGGGAGCCTTTCCAGGCCTGCCACGTGCTTGTGAAGTTCGTCTCATGAGCACTTGCAATGCAGCACTTAGGGCTGCAATGCCCACGCGCTAGAACCCTTTGCCAAGTGACATGAGATGTGTCCACGCAGTTCTGGCACCTGGATGTCTTCTCAAACCGCATTCCTTTCCCTGTTGTGCGAGCCAGCCAGGTGTGGCTTGGGGACGTTACAGACGGTACCGTTTTGTTGTTGATTAATTTGCATGGTCTTTATAAAATCAAATATTCATTGTTGTTTTTATGACTGTAAATTTATGCAATACTGTTGTGGAAAGAACCTAATAATGATAATGACGATGATGAAATAAAGTTTTATCATGATGCTTTTGTACTTTTATGGTTTTTAACCTGTTTTATGAAATGCCCTTTGGTGGTATAGAAATCAAATGAATGAATGCTTAACGGGGCTTCTGTTTTAATTCCAGGCTCCATTAACGCGATGTTAATGGACATAAACCCATGCATGGGAACTTGGACATCTGACCATCTCCTTGCCCTTCTTTGTTATCACTTAAGACTGTTTTGTAATGCTATTAATTTTTTAAAAACCAGGGAAGGTGTCCTGCTGCAAAGTGAGGTGCTTTCTTTACTTGTTTCTGTGTTTAGGGACTCAGACTTTATCGCTCAGTTGCATGTAGTTCCCTGGACAAGCTACTTTTCTGTTAGCTTTGCTATTTTGCCATCTGGGAAATGGAGTTTTGCACCTGGTCCATGAACGCCATTTCATGAAATGCCTTTTTATGGTGCCATTCTGTAAGAGTGTCCATGACTCACTATCCAAATTCCAAATGCGCCTGCCATCTGAGAGAGATTGGAGTTCCTGACTTAATTAATTAAGCTCCTTTATATCCCAGCTTTCCATAAAGACTAACTAGCCAGATAGGTTAAAATTTCAATCAATCCGAATGTGTCTTCAAAAGATGAGGAAAACCCAGCATGGATAATGCCAAATGGCTCTCTTAGGACAGGAAATTCCACAGTCTGGGCTCAAAAGCAGAGAGGGCCCTCGTACACTTGTTGTTCTGTTCTGTGCCATGACACCTGCGTCCATATTTGCCCTCCCGCCCCTTGAGATCGGCAGCAGAGGCCCTCCTCCAGGAACCCTCCGTGAAAGATATTAGGAGGGTGAGTACCTGGAGGAGGGCCTTCTCTACGGTGGTGCTCTGGCTATGGAATGCGCTCCCTAGAGAGGTCCACCTGGCGCCGTCGTTATTAGTTTTTCGGCGCCAGGCCAAGACCTTTTTATTTAAACAATATTTTAATAATTATTAATATTATTTATTGGTTTTAAATTTTTAGCCAGGATGAATCCAGATTTTATATGTACTTATCTGTATGATTGTTTATTTATGATGTTGGAAGCTGTCCTGAGGCTTTTGCGAATGGGACGGCATACAAAAAGTCCAAATAAATAAATAAACAAAATGATGTCTCCTCCAAGTTATGGTGACTCTGTGAATGGAAACCCGACAAAATGTCCTGCTGAGTTCTTCTAAGTTCAAGGCTTTGGCTTCCCAAGGCAAGGTTCATAAATAGCAGCCTTCGTCAAGCTGCTGTTGAACTCCCAGAATCCCCCAGCCAGCTTGATATATGGGAGAAGAGTTATTTTCCATATCCTAGCTGAACACATTTAGGGCAATCTTTCCTAAGCTGGTGCTCTCCAGATGTCATGAACTGCAACGTCCAGAATTCATTCCCATTGACTTGCCCAACACATCTGGGGAGCATCGTCTTGGGGAAGGCTTATTCAGGGTTCACGGAGAGCAAACCAGTGCGATGCACTGAACCTGGGAACAGGTCTCGTAACAATGTGTTTGGGCTGAAAGAGGACCCTGTGCCCCAAAGGGCCACCTCTGCCTAGAATGTTGGCAGCAGCACTTTGAACCGGCTGCAGATAAATGTACATATATTGCTGTGATGCGGCTTGGAGAACCCAATTCCTTCCCTCTATCACTGCGATGTCTTCCCCCGCCGCCCCCTCAGCGCTGCCGCTCTTCTGCCATCCTCTTTCTCTAGTGTTCAGTTCACTGGCTCTAGCTAATTAGAATGATTAATGGTGCCTGGGAATTATGCAAATTGGAGTGAGGTGAATTTGAGAGGCAGCGGGGAGAGGGTGAGGTGGCAGGGCTAAGAAGTCAGGACTGGGAAGTTTTGCTTCCAAATGTCAGGATGCGAGAAAGGGTATGCAGGCCGCAGCTGTGTTCAGGGGAGAAATCTGGGTTTCTGCAGAGGGATTTCTTGCCAGAAAGAGAGGCGGCAGCATCTTGGCTTCCCTGGAAGGTCGCTCACCTTCCACATTTGTGGATGCTTCCTCAAACAGGAAGTTTTGTGGGAGGCTTGGCCGTGCCTTAGGGTGCCCTACTGCTGCACGTGGCCCAACCATGAAGCCTGCCCAGCAGGTCTGCATGAAGGGATCATGTGCTTTGAAACATTTCCCAGAATCCTCTGCAACGCACACAGGGGAACTGCACGGGGATTCCTTCTCAGGCTGGCCAGTGAAGATGCTCTCCCCAAGTTGGCTACTTAAGCAATGCCAAAAAGAGCCACTGCGTCACCCATGAGAGTCGGATGGTCAAAGGAGGACAGCAGTTTTCCTAAGGAAGTTCCCTGAAACAAGGACTTTTAGAAAAAGCACTGGACGTACATCGGAAACTTTATGAGGGCAATAAACAAACAAATAAATACATGAATGGGACTCAAAGGACAAAACCAAAGAACAAGAGATTTACATTTGACTTCCTTGCCCCTTCCTTAGCTAATCTTTCAATACTTTGGCCATCAAGATGTCAACTTTGTCCCTCAAGCAATGAGAGCTAGAAACGTACAGGGTTCTGACAAGTCTTTGGGATGCACGGAAGACCAGTGGCGAGCTCCATGCAGCCTGGATGGGAAAGAGAGCGGCCGTTTTTTACCCACTGTGTATCCATTGTCCGCTGCATAACCGGCAGGGATTCAAGAGGTCAAAACACCCCCCACATCACACCTCTTTTCAAGAGAAGCTGCTTTGGAAGCATTTCTCTAAGCCCAACAGCTTCCCAAGAACTTTGACCTGAGGGAAAACAGGCAAGGTGCCGTCTTCACTTGAGATGCAGTCCATTTTCTCCAAGGCTTGTCTGCTTGGGCTCTGTACCTGGGCAAGGATGCAGAGGTGAGAGGAGCAAAGCATTTGTGTCTGGTCTAAAGGGCAAACACGCACAGTCTTGGACGACAGGGCACAAAATATTGTGCTGCTCAAGGCAGAAAGTCCAATCCAGCTCTGACTTTAGCTTTGCCAAATGGTGGCACTTCTTCAGGGGATGCAGCCGGGGGCATGGCTTGACCAACTATGGGCAGGCGCTGTTTCCCTTTGCACAGCTCATGGGCACAGCTTAGCAGATCAGAATGGTTGTTAATTGGAGAAAATCCCCCAGGTCACAATCCTGGTTTGTTCAAGGATAGTAACATAGGGCAGAGCTGAAAGCAAAAACGCAAAGGGGCAGATAAAATAACTGCTGGTGGCAACCGTTTTTTCTCCTCCTGTTCCCCTCCCTTAGGCTCCTGTTTGCTCTCCTGGAAGCTTTTCCAGGAGAACCAGCAGGTGGGATTACATTCCAGGCCCTGGAAATGGATCTGCCTCTACCTGGCTGGCTGACCTTCACAGCACCCCAAAGGCAATACCTGAGACAAGCACTTTGCTTGTCTGGCCACCTGTGTTTACAAAACAAAGGTGTGAATTGTACTGTATATCCCTATAGGATGAAGCAAAACTCCTGTCTATTTCCATCCCATTTGCTGAAACTCTGCACATCTCCCCACTGTCTAATGCGTCAGCAGCTTCGGCATCAGCATCCGACCACCACAGCTGTGTGCTCTGCCTCCTCTCATCTTCTGAAACGCGAAACTCTGAAGTCCGATTCCACTCATCCCTCTAGCTGGTCAGACCATGACACCCCCCTCACATCTGCGCAGCAGCACCCTCATGCGAACATTGTAAAGCGCTCTCTGGCATGAGCCTCTCCCCGGCCCCCCGCCCAGCTCTTCCTGCCTAGAAGGAGAACATTCCTCCTTCACCTATCTTTCTGCTACATTCCTGTCCATCCTCATCCCACTGTTGAAACTTGCACAGCAGGCTGCTTGGGGCAGGGATCTCTCTTCATTGTGGTACTCTGGAAAGTGCCACGTTGTGTACTGAATAATAATGAGACAATAGTAGGAATGTGGTTGCACACAGCCTCTTAGGCGTTGGATGTTTAAAGTGACAGAACAAGACAGATGCTAATATCGTTGCAATATTGATACACAGGGATCCTTCTTTCTCCCACACACACCTCAAGACACACGCACACGCGCACACACACACCCAATTGCTTAAGCCTGACTAATCCCTCCTTTAAACCCATCCCTCCTCCTTAAAACCTTCATAATCCTACAAAGAAACTTAAAGGAACTGAAATCTCCTGGCAAGGCTTCAGGGGCTACCTCTTCCTTCTCATCTGCTTTTGCACAAAATCCCACTCAGAGCCCCCCAGATCCACCTATCAGCAGGGAAACTGAGGCAGGGGGCTGGGCCTCGGAGAGTTTTCAGATGTGTGAGTCTGTTCCCAACAGGCTTTCCTTCTCTTCAGAGCTCTTTCCTGAAGCACCTTCACTCCCACCCTGCCTTCCCCAACCTGATGCTGACCACCTCCAGGTTTGGTGGATGGCAACTCCCAGTATGCTGGCTGGGAGGCACTGGGACTCACCATGCAACACCCATGGAGACCAACAGGTTGGCAAAGGATGCCACAGCCCAGTCCTTTTCCAGCTTCTGCCTCCAACCAGGTCCCAAAACAAGATGCTGGGGTGAAAGTGAACCAGGGTCCTCCATGGCCAACGTTGCTGAAGCACCACAGCCGAAAGGAGAAACTTGGCAAGTGCCGCTTCTCCCAAGACATGGTGCGGGAGAAGACGCACCACAGCTCTCCCCTCCGTGTGACTGCAGAGAGCCGCTTAGCACTTAACCGCTTCGTCGTGGCTGGCTGGTATCCTTCATGCCCGCACCGGCACAAGGAGCACGTGCTTCATTTCCGATCAGGAGTGCCATTACAGACCGGGACCGTCCATTAAGAGTGTCGCACATCGAATGGGAGGAAGGGAAGGGGAGCGACGCCACAGCGGGGCAGCGGTGCCAGCAGCTAGGCCTGGGCAAACAGGGGGAGGCAAGGAGGCTGAAAGGGCCTTTAAAAGCCTAAAAGAGACTCTGGGACGGAGAGTCCCTTTTGGGTGGGAGAAGGCACAGTTATCAGCTCCGTTAATTGGTTTACTCTCAGTCTATTTACTCTTGCTCTATTTAATTCAAGATTAAATAGTGAAACAACAATGACACCACTCCCAAAACAAAAGCAATGTATTCCAAGAACATTTCTTGGGGTTTATTTTTGTAACTCAAGACTACAGTGGCATTTGCAACAAAAACTGGCCACTTTCCTCTTCGCCTTTCTTTCTTTTTGGAACAAGTGCCTTTGGCAGCCTACTTAATGTATTTAAAAGTGGTTGTAACAATAGGCAGTCTGAATATGGAACTACTAATATGAGCAGAAATGCAGGTGTACCTGAGGATTAAATACCTAAACATTTTCGCTCAATGGCACCTATTTTCAGATGTTATGCTTTTGCTACTTTTGTGTCCCTCAAGTCCTTCAAGGCTCTCAGAAAGGCATTTATGGGGATTAAAGGACTGATAAGTTGTACGTCTCTCCTCCTCTCCTGTGCTTCGAACAACACCTTGACTGCAGACTTTTGCATTTGATCGTGCTTTCGTCAGCATCACAAGAAGCCGTGCCTGCCCGGTGTTGCTGCACAAACGGCTATAAAAGGCCCAGGAGCAGGTCAGGAGGTTACTCTTGGGGCAGTTGGCAACCCAGATTGTAGGCAGCCGTGCATCCAGAGGTGCATCCATGGCCCAACTTGCCCAGTTTCTGAGACGGATCTGCATCAGACACCCTGAGGCCATTTTAGGGAATGCAGATCACTGTCCCTTCCTTTCCAGGTTTGTCTCTCCCAGGCCTTCTCGCTCCACACTCCCCCTGCATTTGCCTCATCTTCTCCCATCTTGCCCCTGCACAATCAGTCTCTGTCAATAAATGGCTGCTGTTCCCCAATTACTCAATTAACTCCTGACCCCTCTGGCAAGCCATCAATCACTCTTCACCTGGGCAGTGTGTGTCCATGCCCTGCTTCTCCAGGTACTGGCTCCAAGGCAACTTAGCAACTGAGTCAAGGCAACTGGTGGCCAATCAGCCAAAATTAAGAGAGGTTGGAAGAAGAGATAAATTAGCAGACACATCACAGGGCCCATCTGTCCAGGACTGGTCAGGTGGTACATTCTTTCAGTGTCTTGTTTAGTGCTTGGGAAATCTCATCCTGGAGATTCAGCACCCAGGAAGGGAGGGAAGGAATATGCTTGTCACAGATTTACAAGTTGCCATCTTCTGACTTGTCTTGTCTAGTTCTTGTGCTGCTTTTGCAGGAATCTGGTCAATTTAGCTCCCTTGCAGCCCTTCAGAAAGACTATAAATATACAGTGAATATACAAGGAAGCAGGATTGTACCCACTGTCTCTGCCCTGCCCTCCACACATTGGTCAATTCTGTGTGCACAAAGCTTTTGCACATGCCATTTCTATGAATGTACACTCTCTTTGCAAAATTGCATTTTTCAGGGTTCCCAGGTCCACATTCATAATCCATGCATGTAAAGCTTGCTTTCATGGAGGATCCATGGTCTGGGCATTAGATCTGTGCTTAATAACTTAGATATTTTCAAAGCGTTCGCTGCCACCATTGTGGCATGAGCAAACCAAACAGTCTCTGATTATTAATTTATTTATTTATTTAGAAAATTTGTAGGCCGTCCATTACTGTTGTCTCCGGACAGCTTACAACAATATTCCAGTCCTAAATAAAATAAGTTAACTGTTCCACACTGAGCATAAAACAAATCCATTTAAAAACTTAAATAAATCTAACACAATTAAAATCACTATATGTTAAAATATTGGTCAAATAAAAAGGTCTTGACCTGGCGCCAAAAAGCATATAATGACGGCACCAAGCGGACCTCTCTAGGGAGCGCATTCCGTAGTTGAGGCGCCACTACAGAGAAGGTCCTCCTCTGAGTACTCTGCCTCCTGACTGAGTACTCCTGACCTCCTGATTAACCAGTTTCTGGTTTTAATTGAAGCAGAAATCGATGTTCACAAGATTCTGAACAACCTAGTTTAATATTATGGCTTGTTCTAAAGCTGATAACCTGGTTTCCTGGTTTGGACAAAATGAACAATAATGGTCAATAAGAGACCAAGATTAAAATATATTTGGCTTTCCCCCGGCCATGAGCTATCTTTGTAGCGCTCTCGCTCTCTCTCATTCTCTCTGTGGTTTTTATGTTTGTTTTTCTTCTTTTCTAAATCACTTTGGGATTTGTTTCAAAGGAGACATGATGTATAAGTACCGCTATCAAATAAATGCAGAATGTAGATGTTTTGGAAAAGGTGTTACCATACTGCTGTACATTTGCAGCTTTTAACTGGATGACCTCATGGGGCCCCTTCCAATTCAGCAGTACTTGACCCTTGAGCTTTCTATGAGTTTAGATTCCTGGAGGCCAGAACTTTGGACTTGCTAATAATTCTACCAAAGAGTCTAGTACCTTCGTTTTGTTATGGAAATTAGCTCACTGGCTCTCTGTGCCAGGCCTTCTAGAAGACAGGGCAGTAGTCAGGAAAGCTCCCAAGCCAAGCTGCGGTTGCCCTGGTTCTATCTCCCAGCTGTGGATCGCACTCAGGGCCAGCTCTGCTATTAGGCAGAGTGAGATGCTTGCCTCAGGCAGCAACTGCTGCGAGGAGATAGCAAGGTGCTGAAGGAGAAAATGGCAGGTTCACGGCCCAGTTCCTTTTAAGCCAGCTTGCTGCCTTAAGATGTAGTGGAAGAAAGATTCCACTGACTCTTTAGTTGGCTTTTGTATATGGAATAGAAGAAGGCAGCATCCTCTTCTTTGCCTTGGGATGCGAAATGATTGGACTGGCCCTGAATGTACTGCGGATGGTCTTTGGAAATGCAGGTTGTGGCAGGTGAATGCAAAGAGGAAGGCAGAGCTGGACTGGAGCCCTGGAAGTATCTCTAGGATGCTCCTTAGACAGTAAAAATCTGTCCGAGTATTAATGCTATGACCCTACCATCTAAATGCCTGTATAAATGCAGCACATATCACAGAAACTCCACAAATGTTCCAAAGAAGCTCAAATTCTGGTTAAACAGTTGGACCTTTGGAGATGTCACTGCATGGAGAATTGAGGTGTGCATAAAACAACTCTTCTACATTTTGCAGGGAATGAAATCACACTGCTGAAGGTTCAACACTGTCTGTCATATTCATTTACTTTGTGGTGGCTGTTCCTCTGTTGATTTAAAAGCTGAGAGTATTTGTGCTTTGGTTTCAAATTGATATACTTGAAATATATTCTAAGATCTGTTACCAACAACTGAATATTCTGATTAGCAAACCAGCCAAAGGTGGGTTAGCTAGAACAACTATCAGGTGGATCCTCAGCCGGCTGCAGAATCAGACTAAAAGATGCTCATCCAGGGCACCTTCTCCAACTGGGGAGAGGTAATGAGTGGGGTAGCCCATGGTTTGGTCCTGGGCCCAGTGCTCGTCAATATTTCTATTAATGATTTGGATGAAGACGTGTCAGGAACGATTACCAGATTTGCAGATGACACAAAACTGGATGGGATAGCTAATATCCCAGAAATCAGAAGTTAGATCCAAAGTGATCTTGATAGGTTGGAGCACTGAGCTGAAATCAACAGAATGAAATATAATAGGGGCAAATGCCAAGTTCTGGACCTAGGAAAAAGAAACTAAATGTATTGTTATTCGATGAGAGGGACTTGGCTCAGTGATAATATGAGTGAAGAGAAGCTTAGAAATGTTGCAGATGAGAAGCTGAATATGAGTCAGCAGTGTGACGGGGCTGCAAAAAAAGGCAAATGCTATTTTGGGATGCATTAATAGAAGCATCACTTCCAAATCATGTGAAGTACTAGTTCCTCTCTACTCAGCACTGGTTAGGCCTTAATTTGAGGATTACTTCCAGCTCTGAGCACTGCAGTTTGAGAAAGACACAGAGAAACTGGAAAAGTTTCAGAGGGGGGCAGGTAAGATTATCAGGGGACCAGAAATAAAGCAATAAAAGAACTCTGCCTTGAGAAGATGGAGAGGAAGCTGGACAGAACTTTTCAAGGACTTGAAAGGTTGTCAAAGGGAAGAGGCCAGGATCAATTCTCGACCATTCCAGAGTTCAGTACAAGAGATAATGGGCTCACAAAACAGTAAACCGGATTTCTATGCATCAGGGAGAACCTCTGACAGTAAGAGCAACATGACAATAGAACCCATGCCCTAGGGAGGTTGTGGGCTCTCCCACACCAGAAGCATTCAAGATTCAGCATGGCAGCCCTCTATCAGGGATGCTGCAACCTGAAGTCCAGCACTGAGCAGGGGGTTGGGCTTGATGCCCTTCTTGGCCCCTTCCAGTTGCACTATTCTAGCAGATTCTAGCAGCCGCAACATGCTCAATGCCAAGTTGCCCCTTGCATGGTACCTTGGCCATCATGCCTGTGCATTTACACACATGTGTAGCAAAAACAGGAGACATCCACACATAGCTACTGTGCTCAGAGATGTCACTTCCAGGCACCAGGGGAAGGGGGCAAACGCTACACGTGCCAACTCTATCAACTTAGATTAATAAAGCTCTGTCAAGACATTTCCAAAATGAACCAAAAATGCAGAAGAGATTTCCCAGAGCCAGGAAACAGGCGCTGAAACATGGGAGGCATTCAGAGTAATAGGCCTTAATTGGGTTTTTAATGGGTGCCTCGTAGTTCAGCATAAGACCCTCCTACTTTTCAGGGTAACCCCCCCCCCCACCGCCCAACAAGAGGGTTCTCCCAGCTTGTCCCTCCTTGGCCTGGGGCTCACAGGAGCTGCCTCTCCGCTGAGACCACGTCTTTCCACCACAGAGGCAAGGAAGTGAGAGGGAGAAACAAAGACAAAAAGAGGCCTGGATTTTAATACGAAAGTGGTTTTTGCAAGCTTATCGATTGTGAAAAGGCCATGGGAGGGGGGAGCAGAGAGCGGTGCCTGCCAGTGTCGTTCAGCCTCACACGGTCGCTGAGGCAGCAGCCGAGCTAGAGGGGTGGGAGCTGGCGGGAGAGAGGAAGGGCGGGCATGGCTGTGCCAGCGGGGCTTCTGCTTTGCCGAGCCCTCCGTAATTCTGGAAGGGGGGATTCCTGAAGAGAGTTCAGATGGGGAGGAGGGCCGTGGAAAGCAATGCGCGGGTTGAGAAAAACTTGCATGCGTGAGCACTCGGTGCAGCATTCTCCTCTCGAGGGGGGGTGGGGTTCGCCAGGAGAAGGCACACAGCAAAAGCCCGAGCCCTCGGCGTCCCTCACTACAACGACAGTTGTCCCCTGCCCGGTTATTGTCGAGGCAGCTCGGCTGTTTCGGTCCCTGGGCCAGCGTCACACCTGCTCGGTCCCTCAGGGACAGCTGTGCCTGGAGTGCCGGCCCACCCCTTGGGACAATATTCACGGGCGAAGTAGGGTCCCTCGTGGCGAGAGGGAGAAGAGGAAGGAGAAGCCTTGGAGGCCAGTAAAGGAGGGACTGCCTCCTCCCAGAGGGACACCTTACTATTTCGGTATGGCTCTTAGTCTTTCATTGGATCCCGTTCACACACAGGTAGACCCAAGAAGGCAAATTTGGACTGGCAGCAATTTCTCCCCTTCCTAATTCCTGCCAGTCCCCCTGCCTACTCACTACCAGCCTTCCTGAGCAGGCCACCCTTCTGATGGGATAGCCTGCGCCCTAAATCTTCTTTGGCTAAGATGGCCAAAGCTGGAGATGATAGCAGTTTCTGCCTCTCGTAGCTCCTGCTCCCCGCAGTTCACGCGTCTTCCTCCTCCTTTTTTCTTCTCCAGCCTGGCCTAGGGGCTGGAAGGCTACTCAGCCTTACCAACACTTCCTGAGTAGGCAAGGTGCAATAAAATTCACAATGACCTGGCGGAATGGGCTTTACCGCTATGGACTGTGTGCTCAGGTGGTATGAAGCCAGTGGCTAGTAGGAGTTGAGGAATAAATATATTTCCCTAAAGATCCCTCATGAGGAAGGTTGGCAGTCATCCATTGCCTTCCTGGAACATGTCTAAAGTAGTAGCACAATAACATTGACATAAAACTCATAAGAAAAGCCATGCTCAATTAGCCCAAAGGCCCGTCTAGTCCATCAGGCAGCCACCTGGGACAGCTCTAAAAAAGAAGAAATGCATCAGCTAAAAATGCCCACAAAAGAGGTCACTCATTCACATGACAGTAACAAATGCAGGATTGTTTGTATTGGTACTAATTGAAGGGGAGAATCACTTTTTTAAAAATAGAAATAGAAGACATGCCACCATCATGAGAATGTGACCAGCTTCCAAGTTCTGATGGGGAACTTGAGGCCATCGCTCTTCTCATACCCTCGTTGTTATTATGCTGGTCTGGCCTTCAAATAGAGGTCCTTCTTCTGGCAGTCTTCCAGAAGAGAGGACTGTCTCAGTAACTCTAGGGTATCTGGCCACCCCACTGTCCTGTTTCTCAAGCATCTACAAGCAGGGCCTGAGAGTATCAGCCTGTCTTGGAGGTAATACCAACACAAGGATTGCAAGTCCTTGATCGTCATGGATGTGAAGTGTCCAGAGAGCTTTGGCTGTTGGGCAGCACAGGGATATAAACAATCAGTCACTCCGTAAATCAATCAATCAACCAATCAAAACAGTTTCATCTATTTTGAAGCCTTCTAAGTTGTTTCATGTTGTGTTTCTGTGTGGCAATTATCAGCAGGATTCTGTGCATCATTGTGCTGTCGTCAATAACAACAACAAATTTCCAGCAATGTCACTTTACAAGGTATAAAAAATGACAACGAATTTTCCTGAGGAGTTTGCACTCCTAAATTCAACTGAAGGGGAACAGCAGAGGAAGGGGTGGGTCCTGGAAGCCAGCAGGGGGGAAATCAAGAAAAAATGCTAAGGATGGAGACAATTTTGGGTAACAGCTGGATTTTGTACTTCCCACAATAGGGGATCAATCACTTTTTCTTTGTTCCTTCTTCCTAGCAGCTGTAGGGATGGGTCCCAGGTGCAACTGAAAATCTTCTCTGTGCTTGGCAGTGTCTAATTTGGCTGTTTGCATTTCCCTTCCACTTTCTTTCTTAAGATTGCAATCACAGGCAGGCTCCACAGTTTAACATCAGCCACTTTTTCCTGCCCACCCCCCTGCACGTCTTTTGCTTTGTTTATCATCTTGTCTGATGATGAATTCCAGAGAACTCAAAAACCTGCATGACATTTTGTGGCTCACACTGGCCTACCAAAACTATTACAGAGAGATGGATTTTGGACAGTTTGGGGGAAAGCATCTTTTGTTGTTTGTTTTTTTCTGCTGCACGTGCTTAGGTTTAATTAGGGGAAGCTATGGGGACTCGGAAGTAGAAGATGAGTTTGGAAGTGGGATTAGATGGGAGAGAGGTGGCATTTCATGCAGATGTTCAGGGCAGTGGGAGGCGATCAGGTGGTTGAGGGTGGTGGAGCCGGTAGAAGCCATTCGTTCAAGCCAGGGTGCCTGGCTGCTTGCCAGGGAGTATCTTCCAGTGAGTAAGCCGAGAAAAATGGCCCACTCCAATACATGGGTCCTAGTGAGATGCCTCTGAGGTGGGCGATCTGTTTGCTCCGGGTATTTTGACCAGCCAGCCCCATCCTGCCTCACCACTGGCTACAGCAGTGGGGAGTTCGGAACTGGGAGCGGAAACATCTGCAGGGCCACACGTCGGCTGCTTCTGGCTTAACCCGCCCCCGCAAACCTCTTCGTTCGCCCGCCACCTGCACACAAGCCGACGGAGTCTCAGAAAGCTCCGACGTGACTGTGGGAATCTGAGCAAACTTCTGTGTAAAGCAGCGGGATCCTGGAGCTCCATTCCAGACGGACTCGTGGGGGGTGGGGGCATGCGGCCAAAGTCCCTGGGATAAGCATGGCTGCCAGGGCTGCCCCCAGTTCCCTCTGCCACCCTTGTGGTGCTTTGTAGAATGCACTCTCTGAATGGGGTGGGACGGGCGTAAGCGGCCCACAGGCGGCATGCGACCCCTGACTCACCGCTGCCCCCGCCCCCCAGTCAAGCATCTGCAACACTGCAGAGCAGGAGTAAGTGAAACCCGGGTTAATGGGATGGGTGTGCGAGGGAAGGGCATGGGCTTGCCTGCTTTCCTTGGCCTTTGGAATCTTCATGGGGTACATTTGCTTTGATACCTGTGCTGGAATAGGGACTAGACAGATACAGATATCTGTATGTGTAGCGGAATGAAGGTGTTGCTGTGAAAACGCTTATCGCGGGGCTTTGCTGTGCTGCCAACACAACACACGCCAGCCCAAACCCTCCGCTGAGTCAGTCAAATGCACGGCCGTTTGCTCAGCGGAGCAGCACTTTTGGGGCCAAAACACTCCGTTAGAAGTACGTCTACCAGCTACAGCCCCGTGAATTTTCACGCAAAAATAGCCATGGAGGCCCCAGTGAGAAGTCCCCCTGCACCACCCAGATGCACTCATGTGGGGCAGAAGGAAATGTGGGGAGAGGCCATGTCATGCCACAAAGCTTGCAGCCAACACAAGAGCTCAAAAGAAAGAAAGAGGTTTGGCCTTGGATATAAAGGGGAAAGTTTCGTGCCACTATTTAACCCAGAGCTACATCAGGCTTGGCCCTGCCGGGGCCAGGTATTGTGCTCAGGAAGGAGGGCGAGAGAAGCCCTGTGCCTTGAAAGAGCACTGACCCACACAGAAGGCCGGCTGTAGGTTGCACAGGTAGGGGCAGCCAGAACCTGTGGGGCAGAAACAAGAGGGCCCGTCGGCATCATTGATTGCAGCTTCTTTCCCCGCATCTTTCCACCCCCTCACTCAAAATTAGGCTCAAGGCTGACTATTTCCCTCCCGCCACTGCTGCCTGTGTCTTCAGGGAGGTTTAACCTTGATCCAGACCTATTGTAGATTAAGCACTGATTCTGGAGAGGCAGTTTGGTGTTTAATCTGAGTGGATTTCTATTTTCTTCACCTGGGCCTTTGACACAGAGAAATGAAGCCACTGCGGTTGCTGCTGCTCCCCCCCCCCCCCCCCCCCCGCATGGAGACATTCTCATTGAACAAGCATTTGAGCAGGCGAAGGGCAGCACAGGCCTCCTCATGTCTGTTTCGATTGCTAGCTAGACTTGGCAATTCTGGATTTGGAAAATACCATGTCAGCCCCCAGCTGGGCTGCACTGATGGTGCTAGGAGAGCTACAGTCCTGGGAGAACCCAGAAGGTAAAGGCAAAGAGCCAGGACTGGATCCAGTGGGTCGCCAGTGCAGCGAGAGGCGTGGCGGGTTCTGGATGCATGCCTTTAGTGGCCAGAGAATGGGCTGAGGAGAACCCTGTGGAGCTGAATGAATCAGGGTGGTCCAGTGTGGACAGAAGAGGACAAGACTCCTGTATCTTACTTACTCTTAAACTGCCCACTAATTCAAGTTGTCCGCATGGAGTGAAATAATAAGAAACGTATTCAGAAATGTGCACAGAAGAGGGAATTCCAGCTGGTGTAACTTGTACAACAAGCAACCTGCCAACCCGCCCCTGCCTGCTCTCCTCTGCACAAGGTGTATCGGGGTGAGGACCCCAGCCCCTTGCGCACGTTCATCCAAGGCTCCCAAGACCAGCCTGCCCTGAGCAGAGCCTTGTGGACTGCAGTGGCCAGTTCAGGGCTGGGCTTCACGAACTGTGGGTAGGAGCCTTGTGGAATTTGATGGATGAGGGGCGTACCGAGTGGTTGACGCTGGCCAGGACCTGGAGTTCCTTGGTAGGTCCCGCCCGAGCCAGGCATGGAGCCTAGCCGCCCCGGTTCCTGGATCCACGCCTTCTGGAGCCCAAATCAGAAAAACCTGGAACACGTCCAACAAAGCTGCACAGCATCATGCCTAACCTGTCATCCTCTCTCCTGCAGAGCCAGCCAGCAAAGAACTGATGGGGTGGGGAGACACCCACCCCCACAATTACACGAGGTTTCCCTCTCCTGATCCTGGCCACCAAGCAATTAGAAATCCTGCTGGGGAGGAAAAGTGCTTTCACTGCCTGCAGCGTCCCCCAGGGAGGAAAGTTGCCCTGAAGCACCGCGCAGCTGCTGGATGGAAAATCCAACAGACCCCAATTAGAGTGGAGATGGGGGGGGCGCAGGACGGGGCTTTGGGACGGAGAGGGCATCCCCACCTCCTCCCACCAGCACGACTCCACCTGCAAGCTCCAGTCCAGCCCGGAGGGGGAGCAGGCGCCGGGCACATGTCCCACCTGGAGCCCGGACTGAGAACCCCCTGGGCTCCTTGCCCAAGAGGGTCCTTCCTTAACGAAATCGGGCTCATTTAGAATTGTGCAAACACTGTGGATGAGTGAACGTCCGCTCTTTTTGAAGAGATGAAGGGCAAAAGGGAGAGCTTCGAGCGTAGCCACAGGACGGACGGATGGACGGACAGACAGCAGCATGAAAGATGGGTAAACTGATAGGTGGAGGGATAGAGAAATGATAGACAGTCAGACCACAGCAAAACTTAGAAAGGAATTCGAATCATAAAGAATTCGAAGCACATGTCTGGGCCTCCCTGCAACACTCATCTGCCCTATTGTTTCTCTGCTCCTTTGTTTAAAGTACAAGGAGCCGAGAATCTAAATGCAGCCCACTCTCTTCCTGCGCACCCCCCCTCAGGCAAAGCTGGCATTTTCCGCGGGAGCTGATCTGATCAACGTGAGGACCGAGTCTGCGGCAGAGCCGCCTTGGCGCTATTTCCCGGTTCACTTCACCTGCCCACCTCCTGATGCGGTGGTGGGGGGCCATTGCGGTGGAAGGAAGCTGCAGTTAATCCCTGCGCGCTGCAAGGGGCAGCGGGAGGATGGCTTGGCTTGCTGCTGCCGAGACACAATGCAGGGGAAGCCTGAATGGCGACTGCCATTCCAGGAATACTGGAAGGGACCTGGGGATGCAGCCAGAAAACTCCCCAGAAGGCACACCTGGCCCCAGACTGGTCCACCCTGCCCTGACCTGCCACCTGGGAAAAACGGGTGCAGGGATGTCCCCAGCTAAGACAGAGGAAGGGGCATCCACATTCTTAAATAAGCAACATTTGGCTAAATACGCAGCTCGGTGTAGTGCAAGCGTATGCTTCGCAACTGCTGTGCTTTTATTGTCCTGTTGTTTTATTTTCTCATATGTTGTTTTTTGTCTTCATTGTTTATATGTTTTTAACTTTAGTAAACCACCCAGAGAACTTTTGGCTCTTGGGAGGTATAAAAATGAAGTTAGTAAGTAATTAAATAAATCACATGTAACATCCTCAGTTCAGTCCCTGACCCTTCCCACAGAACCCTGGGCATGAAAGACCCTCCCTCAGTCCGTATCCTCCGCTACACGTGGCCTGAGGTGCCGGAGAACATCTGCCAGAGAAGACAGAATGAGATCAGAGGGGCCAGTGTATCTTCTGGCAGTACCAGTGCCAAGGGTAGCCATGGCCAGGCCGCTGCAAAGGGTCCCACGCCTGCGGGGTCCACTGGCAGGAGGGCCCCAGAGTGGCTCCTCCTCTTCGGCCTTGCAACACGCTTGTTCCCCTGTCCCGAGGAGGGTGGAGAGGAGGAGCAAGGGGGCATGACCTGCTTGTTCCCTGCAGCTCTGCCCATCTAGCAGACCAGCAGTAGCAGTGCTGAGAAAGAGGAAGAGGAGTGAAAGCAGCTGGCAGGAAAGGGGATGCACTGAGAAGTGGGGTATTAGGGCAACTTCTTCAAGGACCCCCAGAACCTGGAGCGGGCACTGCTTTTCTGTGCTCCTTGCTAGACAGCTCAGAGTCCTTCCGCAAGACTGAGGAGGGGTGCAGGGGCCAGGGAGCAGAGGGTCTACGGTGCCATCAGCTTGCATGGCATCTCAGAGAGCCACACAGCCATGTTGACAGGTCCCAGCCCTCAAGGAGTCTACAATCTATAGCAGACGTACAGAGATGCACAGAACTAAAGACTAAGGTTCTACCAAATTGGTGTCCAACCAATACATCATCCAACAACGACCCGGCATGCTTTTTTAGAAGCGCACACACGGAGTTTGGGGCAACAGCCCTCCTCAGAGTTGCCAAACCCCCACCAAACAAGTGCTCTCCGGTGATGCGAGGAGGATCTGCAACAAAATGTTGCAGCATGGAGTCTGCCGCCGTTTTTGGATGCCGGCCCTTCAACCGCAACCTTGGGAGTCCCTTTGCACACAGGCAGTGCTGTCGAGACCGCACAAGCAACGGCACCTCTAAACTCCAGAAAGGCAGCGGGGAGCAGTGCCTCTGAACCCAGAGCCAGACTGAAAGGGGACCTGCAGACGCAGAGCTGTCACTCAGGGCCGCCTGATTTCTATGGTCGGTTTTCCGGGGTGCCGATCTGGGGAGACAGAGCCGCACCTGGGGCTTCTCTGCTCCCCACCCGCTTGCCCACCCCCCCTCCTGCCGCTGGCTGCCACTCCTGCCGTCACCTTCTGCAGCCAGCTGGGCTCAGGGCAGGAGGGGCAGTCCAGGCTCCCGTCTACTCCCATTCCGTGCCAGATGGAAAGCCAAGGAGGTGGGGGTTCTGCAGGTTGCAAACCCAGCGGTTCTACCTTCGCTCGGTGACTGGGATGATTCGTCGTGATGATTTTGCTGTGATGAATCATCATGAGATGATTTGCATGGATGAAAGAGCCATCACCAACGGAGCGCCAAGAAGCCAGAGCTTTGCATATCACTGGATACACGGGTCTGACTCTATCAAGAGGGCGAGTGAAACCATCGCCTCAGGCAGCAGATGCCGGCAGGTGGCCCTGCGCGAAGGGCTGGCCGTGGCCACACTGGGGTGATGCAAAGACAGTTGGCATGCCCTGAACTTGGCAGCTGTGCTGGACCCTTGCGATGGATCAGAACCACCCTCACTCCATGCCTTTTCCCCCGATTCTTTTCAAGCCATCGCTGCAACTTGGGACAAACCACACTTTGCACGCTCGGCCTTTCTCTCACCCGCCAACCCTGAGAACCCACCGAAGGCCACACTCAATTTCAGAGAACTCTCAAAGGCTGCATTCCATTTGTGGATGGGACTGAAGGCGAAATGGCTGGGGCCAAAGCCACAACAATATCAAAAAACAAGCAGACATATTTTGGCTTACAGCCCCTACGGCCAGTACCTAAGCCTCACAAGAGGCGCTTCAGGCTTTTGGACTGGAATTGCAAAGAAGCTCAAAAGTAGCAGTCGGGGAAAGGGTGTGGCTATCTAGGGACAACCTGGACAGGTAAGCTAGATTTGACTTGAGGTTGATTTGATGGGAAGCAAAAATAACACATCACACAAAAATAAAGATGTAGATTCAGATGTAGCCAGTTTCAAAACATGGATTTGGGTCCTGGTTTGGCAGCTGCTCACAGAACATGGTTTGTTTGATGGGGCTGGTTTAGCTATCACAGCAAATGGTGTTTCGAGTCACAACGGTGCCATGTCTTTGTCGTCTTCGCTAGAGCTGCTCTGGGACCAGTTCCAAGGATACTCATTATCCCTTGATCTTCCCTGCATCAACAGCCCAAAGCTAGTCTTTCTTATACTCATCCTGGAAAGCAGGGGGGAAGCCAGCCTACCTCCAATGGGAAGGAGTTCCCCCACACTGCAGTTTCCCTGGAGTGACTGGGCCAGCCTTTGATTTCCTTTTTTGGAGTTGGTGCAGGGATGCAGCCAGTTCTGGGGCAGAGAAGGCTGGGGTGGGGGACACCTGCCCTGTGGGGGCAATGTGCTGAGCTTACTAGCCCAGTACCGAGTTGCAGAACAGAGGAGGGAGCAGCCAGGTGGAAAATGCAGAGGCAGCAGAAGGGAGGGAAGGGGTGGAGGGAGTGAGAGAATGGATTAGAGCCGGAGATAAGGAAGAAGGGAGGTGTAAGGGAGGGGAGGTTTGTATTCAGCCTTTCTCTTACTCATGCATACACACAAACGCAGGAGTAGGATGCCAGTGTCAAGTCACCTTCCCATGCATTTGAGAAAAGCACAAAGAGAAATGTGCATCTTTCCAACACTTGCAAAAACACCCTGTAGTCATTGTGCACATGCATCCCAAGCTGCATACTTTTAAAAATGTGCACCCAAAAATGCATAGATTGATGTGCACTTCATAGAAAAGTTGTCTGTATGAAACTGGGTACTGTGCAAAACCACAGCCTTTTGGAGACGAGATGGAACTGCAGCACGGAGAATGACCCATCCATGAATCCCCAAGTCCACCTCATTGCAGGGCACCGGGTTAGGAAAGGCCAGCCTGAGAGAAATCCTCAGGGGAAATTTTGCTGCTCAGGGAAAAGCCTTCGCTGTGCTGTTTCCCCCACCTTTTCTACCTTCAGGAAGGTGGCATCCTACAGCAGGAATGCGGAGCAACCTCCCAGCCTCAGGCCTGGGGGCTCCGCAAAAGGCTCTGCCCGCTCCCCTTGGCCCCATCTCCCTTCCCGCAAGGACTGTTCACGTCATGCTGCCCTGACTTCCCCTCCTGTTCTGAAAGGGTTGCCATGGCTCTTCCAAGGTTTCGATGCGGAAGGAAGAGCCAGTGTAGCACTGTGGACTGAGTGCCGGACTGTGACTCAGGAGATCCGGGTTCTAGTCCCCACTCGGCCACAGAGCTCCCCGGACGACCTCAGGCCAGTCGGCGGCTCTCAGCCTGCCCTACCTTGCAGGGTTCTTGTAAGGATAGAGAAGAGGAGAAAGATGGCACATTCTGTCCTGGACTCCTTGTAGGGAAAAGGGTGGGCAATAGCAATGCTAAATGAATAAAGAAGAGCTGTAAACTACAGTGTGCTGGCATTTCGGCCTCTCCGCCCTTCCCTTTGGCTGTACCCATTTCTGGAATCCCAAATGCTCCCTGGAAGGGAAGCCAGCCCCTGAGCTGCAGTCGTTCTGTGCTCTGCAGAGGAAACCAGCCCCGGTTCTTTGCCAGCCTTGCCATGCAGGTCCTGAACGGGGGCTTCCAGCACCATGCCATGCCCTCTCCTCGTGCACACATGATGCGCGCCCCCAGGGCCAAAAGGGGTGCTGACATCACTGGCACCTTCTTGGCAGAAACCTCTTTCCCATTTGGGGTGCACCTTTCCTGAGATGGCACCCACTGCCCAGAGTTTTGGGAAGCACGCTGGTGAAAAATAAACGCTCTTGGTTGTTTTGTGGGAAGCCTGCTTCAAGATAAATATGCAGGTTGGCTCTAGGTTCATTTCAGTGCCCGTGGGTGGGCTCCCAGTTCTTCCTGGTGGGCTTATTCTAGGCCACTTCAGATTCACCCGCAAAGCAGAAATGCCTCACTCACTGGCATAGAATCTGAATATTTATTTACTTTATTTATTTTTCGATTTATATCCTGCCTTTTTCCTACAAAGGGCTCAAGGCAGCTTACATCCTCCTCCTCCTCCATGTTATCCCCACAACAACCACCCTGTGAGGTAGGTTGGGCTGAGAGTCTGTGACTGGCCCAAAGTCACCCAGTTGGCTCCATGGCCGAGCGGGGACTAGAACCCAGATCCTCTGAGTCCCAGTCCCATGCTCTTAACCACCACACCACACTGGCTCTCCTACCTTGCTACCTTGGAGGTCTGAATACACATTTAGAAATGATTATAATGGTCATAATTTAACTAGAAATACAGAATATGTCACTATAAAGTGGAAGATTTGCAGCAGTGATCAGCAAGCGTTCTGTCTGCTCTGCTCTTCAGCCGCTAACTGGTGATAGGCGACCTTTCTGAGAGCTCTTTTTTCAGACATGGGCTGCACACGCCTTCATACAGAGGAAAGCCTTCAAATAAAGGACTGTCCCCTGCCAAAGGGGACATCGGGCCATGCCATGCCGGCTCAGTTGGGAGTATTGCGCGCTCGAACAACAGAGCGGTTGGCCTGCGGAGGCCCCAGTGTAATTTCGCACAACGGCCTGGACTGCAGCGACATTGGAGGCATTGTGGGAAAGTCAAATGGCAGCTCCCAGAAGTAATTGGCCAGCATCCACTGGAACGAGCACGAGGGGGAAATTGGTTTAAAGGTGATGGGGGCATCTGGAGTCAAATGCTGGTCCCTGGCAACTGCCCAAAGCTGTTTGATGCTGTGCATATATTTGAACAAAGACTCCTTAGAAGCATGACATTCCGCATAGCCAGGCCTACTAGACCTCTCTGAGCCCAGGTCAGAACTCAAAGAATGGGAAGTCCAGTGGGTTTGGCACTTCACTCCAACAGACCAAGCAGTGCACCATTCTGCACACAAACAGCCGAAAGCACAGACACCCAACGCAGAGAGCACATGCCCACAGCTAGGTAAGTGAGGTGCGCAGGTAGGGAATGGCTTCTCCTTCTTCTGCCTGCCTGTCTTATGAGGTTTTCTCCATTTTTCACCCACAGCCAGCCCGTGACTAAGTCCCAGACCGGCCCAAAGTCTCCCAGTGAGTTTCACGGCCAGGCAAAGGCTGCAACCTGGATCTCCCCGGTCCCAGTCCTGCATGCAAGCCACTCTGCCACACTGGCTCTTTTTCCCAGCTTCCAGCAGCCAGCTCCTCTGCGTGCTTCACGCCAAGGACATGGGAACGCCCCTGTTTATGCATCGCAGCCCCAGAGTCTGCACACAACTCTGGAGCCGCTGTTGACCCCTGCCCTCCCACCCTTGCGCATTTTCCACCATGGCAACCCCCATTTCAAATGCCCCGGATGAGTGCTGCACATGGGGCAGCTTTGGAAATGAAAAGGCATGTTTTAGAGGGCTCCCTCTCCACTGCACCACATCCCAGAGACCCCAAGGTAAGAGGGCTCCCTCAAAATCTAGGGCTGGCCTTGATGCAGTGCATCGAGGGTCTGACGTGGGGACCGATGGTGCAGGCTAAAGTAGATGCAAGCTCCGGAGCTTTTGGATCACGACCATGCACCGTAGGACAGTTCCGTTTTGTTCAAACATTTTTTTCCAGATTGCAATCTCCCCTTCAGCGCTGCCAAGGGGAAGAGGTGCCCTTTTTGGGAAGATGCAAGACTTCTCTTGCCTGAGCAGGAGGGGGAGAAATGCCTTTGGCTGTGTGTTCAGCTTTCAGTTTATCCTTATCAGACTTTATACGTTCACTATTAAAATGTGTTGCTGTTTCTAAAATCAAAGACTTTATCGCTTGTTGTTATTGCCATTTTTATGGTTTGTTGCAGCACGCCACCTTCAGAGTTGGATCTCCAGAAGTGAAGCCTCCAAGACTGCACTGTTCTTTTACAACACGTCACTCATGTTTTCTCAGCAGTTCTTGCAACATTCCTGCAAAGTAGGAGAGTCTCACTATCATCACGTTACTGATGTGCGAGGGGTGAAGCCCAGAGCACAGGAGCTGTCAAAGGCTGAGGTTATGCCAGCTCTGAAACCCAGGTTAAAATTAAAGCCAGACAGATATAATGAATAAGTGCTGGAAATAAATATGAACTGGGCCCTTCAAGTGTTCTGTTTGCTCAGCGACTGGGTACCCCTGAACCTGGAGTACTTATTTTTTAATGGGGGGATGGTGGTGCTTTCTCCAGTCTGGGAAGGACATCCTTACTGCAGCTGCATGTCTCCTTCCCCTCCCCCAACTTTTCTTGTTGATTGTTATTAGTTTATTCTGTGTGAGTCACAGAATATGTTAATTTATTTTGACCATTTAAAATGAAGCTTCCCCAATGCTAGAGAAGATTTTCTACATGAGACTTTTCATCAGTCCCATTATTGAAGCTTCTGGATCCTTTGCAGGATTTAAAATTGGCTCCTTTATGCATACCCCCTCTTTCTTTGCCTTTCCATGTATTCTATTATATAATCACTAGATGGCACTGTGGTGCAACAGAATTGTGCAAATACACAAGGGTTGCATGCTGCCCTTCACAGATAAGACCAGTTTCCTGAACCTAAAAGAAGCTGGAGAAATGTTGCAAAGAACAGAAAAGGCTCTAGAGGATGACAAAGTTGTGCAAAGCACCTGCAACCTATGATGAGCGAGGGATCGTGAGTGCACAAAAATGCTTCATGTAGAGAGCTCCAAGACTTGCAGCAGTTGCTGTGTTTCCTTACTTCCCCCCCATGTAACTGAACTAATCCCCAAAGAGGGAGCGGGATGGGGTAGCAAGCAGTGGAGTAAATCAAGGAGGGGTGGGAAGGGACAGCAGAGAGGGCCTGCTTCTAAGGGGCTGCCCAGCTCAAACTGCTGACTGGGGACAGAACGTACAAGAAGATCCATGGCTGGTGTTGGTGGTGGTCCTTGCTGGGTGCTGGGACCCCAGCAATTGCAATGGGATGAGTCTGGGCCTTCCAGTGGGAAGGAGAACCCAGCCCCCAGGCAGCCCCCATTTCCCCCACTCTGAAGCTAACACAGGCAAGAGTGAAGCAGGTTTTGAAGCAGAGGGTGAAGAACTGCGGGATGGGGAAGCGGGTGCCCTAAGCACGGACACTGCCAGTCCTGAGCCACTGGATTCCAATGTTCTTGAGCACCATGAATCTAATCTAATCCCCAGATAGCTGCATGTCCCTTGGAAGGGGTATTTTTGCAGCTTGATTGTGTTGCTGGGGTGATTTTTCAGGGAGGTTTCAACTGGGGAGGAAAGAAGGAACATCTTCCCATATGCTGCAACACCCCACAGTCTCCCCTCCAAGCAATTATGCTTAGAAGAAAATGTTCCAGCGGGCATTAATGGGGAGGATTCTTTAGAAAGCTCTGCTGCTAACTGGGGATTCCAGGGGGAATTTGCAAATATTAGGCAGGTTTGTTTTATGGACCAGGCCCAAACTTCTAAAGGGCCCAGCAACCCCTCTGGCCCCATGGCGGAATAAGAAAAGACCGAAGGAGAGGAGGCCAGACGGAGAAAAGTTGCTGGCTGACAAGGAGACGTTGTGCGGGTGTTGCTGAATGATAGATGGAGAGACAGCGAGGGAGCCCAGGGACGGGGCAAATGCCATCCAGCGCAAATAAATGCCTCACAACAACAGATCAATGATCCCAGGAGGACCTGTGGCATGAGGCAGGCAGAAATGTGAGACCCCATGGCCTGTGAAATAACCAGCCGAAAACCTACACAGACAAGAGCTGCTGTGGGAAGGAGAGAGAACAATAACCAGCCAGCCTTGTCCAGACCCCCGGCAAAAGAAGCTGCAATAACAAATCAAAGATCCCGGAAGGCCTCGCAGGGCACAGCTGGTCTCAGCGCACCAAAAGTCTGTATGATTATAAATTGGATTGCGCCCAGTCTGCGGCCGGGAATGCGCGCCTTTGCCCCTGCCCTCGGCTGTTGCATTACGCGGATCATCAGCCTCCATCCAAGGAGCTATGCAGGTGCTCGAGGTTCCACCTGCCCTGCCTCAGGGAGGAGGAGGAGTGCGGGAAAAGGCCAGAGGAAGAGAGTTGCAGCCTGGCAGGGCATCCAGATACAACAGCCGGAGCAGCAAGGGGAAACAGCTGGCAGAGCTGGCTGCCTGCTCTCCCAGTAGGCCCTCAGTCTGATCTCTCACCCTTCCTTTTGGGCAGCTCATGCTGTCTGCATCCCAGGAGGAGAACACAGCTCAGCGGCAGAGAACGCGCTTGCTGTGTGGAAACCTCCAGGTTCAACCCCAGCGGTCTCCAGGTAGGGCCGGAAAAACTCCTGCCTGAAATTTGGGAGCAAATTTGCTGCCGGAAGCACCTGTTATTTGATCGGCGTTCGTTTATGTGTCACATTTTTCTTCCCCCTTTCTGCCATGGAGCTCAAGGTGACACACAAGATTCATAGAATCGTGGAATAGTAGAGTTGGAAGGGGCCATGAAGGCCATCGGTTGCAACTCCCTTCTCTTGCAGGACACCAATTTGCACCCTCCCACTCAGATGGCAGTCCAGTTTCTCCTTGAATGTCTCCAGTGTGAGAGAGCCCCCCACCTCTCCAGGCAGCTGGTCCCACTGCCGTAATTGCTCTGGCCATGAGGAAGCTTTTCCTGATGTGCAGCCTGCATCTGGGTTGCTGCAACTTGAACTGATTATTCCATGTCCTACACACTGGCATCAGCAAGAAGAGATCTTGCCCTTCCTCTTGTGGCAGCCTTTGTGGAACAAGATCCTCCTCTCCCTTTGATCCTCACAACCATCTTGTGAGATAGGATTGGCTGAGAGTCCACGACCAGCCCAAAGCCACATGATCAGCTTAATGGCAAGCCCTGGTTCCCACTGCCCTGGTCCAAGGTGCTCGTCGCCGTGCCACACCGGTTCTTAGCCTGGCATCAGGCAGCCTTTGAGGTTTCCGGGTGCTTCTCCATCTACTTGTCAGCCGCATGGAATGCACTGGGGCTACTGAGGAGACATGCACAGCTTTGGACAGCTGCCACTTTCTTCCAGAGAGAGGACACGTAAGCACAGGATCCCTTTGCCTCCGCTTCCCTGCTGCAGCAGACTGCATCCCCAAACAGGCACCTCTGGAGCTCGTTTTCCGAGAACCTGGAGGGTGGCTTGTTTGATTTCAGGCTGTAGAGCTGCTGCTGACCTTGGAAGCCCTTAACAGCTTTGGCTCAGGGCACTGGAAGGACCCCCCTCCTCCAGGAAGAGTCTATGAAAGCACCTAGATCAGGTTTCCACAGGGATGGAAGGATTTTGTTAAATCTGTCCCATCCACGTTTCATGGAAGGTCAGGTGCCTTTTGATCCACCACCTGCTCATTCATACCACTGGACATTTTAGGGGTCCTGATCCAAAATTATAGTAGTTGTGTTTTTCCATACCTTCATTAACTGTAATTTTAGAATGACTGTATTTTACTTATTTTAACTATTTGTAATTTTGTGTTTTATTTGCTGGTCAATGGCCAAATAAAGAATTGCTTGATTCGTAGGGACTTGCAATAATTTTGCTCTACTTGCTCAAATGCACATTTGTGCTAAAGCCCATTCTCACTAATGTGCATGTGCATTAGTGCAAGTGCAGGATGCCACCAACCCCCATTACCACAAAATAAAAATAGCCCGAGGAACCTGCACTGCTTGGAAAAAGCGAGACCTCCGCAGAAACTGCAGAATGGATTCTGAATCCACTGAGGATTTCTCCAGCATCCTGAGAATTCCTCAACCTGCCCCAGATGTGCAGGACTACAGCCCCCATCATCCTCAGCCAGCAAAGGGATAGCTGCCCTTCCGTGTTCACAGTGGAACATACTCTCAACAACAGGAGTGGCAGGAACCCTATGCATATTTTCCTGAGAGTAAAGCACCTTAAAGGTGGTCACACTTACTTCTGGGCAAATCTATGTAAGACTGCAGCTCCCATGTTCTATTTTCTATGTTCTATTTCTGCATGTATTTATTCATACATTTCTGTATGTATTTATTTATGCACATTTCCACTACCCAAAAACTGAGATTCTCTGGGCACTATACAATGCATTACAAGTTTATAGTACACATATTAAAATAAACCAACAACAACAAAAACTCAGCACAGAATAAAATGAAATTCAAACCAGCACCAAAACATGAAACCAGTACAACATCTGAAAACCAGATTGAATCTAGCAGCAGAATAGAGTCTTAAAAGCAGCTCTTAAATTGCCTGGGAGAGCAAGGGCGTCTTGTCTTAGCACCCAAAAGACCCTAACATGGGTGTCAGACAGACCCCTCTGGAGAGCGCATAGCACAAAAGGGGCGCCACCACTGTCCAAATGCCTACTTTACGTCTTTGCATGTAGAAAGGCAGAATACTGATCCTTTTAATCAATACAGAAATAAATCACAAGCCATATTTGCCATTTTTCATATAAACCACTCTCTAAAGCAG
Organism: Varanus komodoensis; assembly: GCF_004798865.1. NCBI lineage: Eukaryota > Metazoa > Chordata > Lepidosauria > Squamata > Varanidae > Varanus > Varanus komodoensis. Next base: position 726,198 of record NW_025336635.1, read on the forward strand.
CTTACAAAATGTAAAACATCCCAGTTAAAATGATAAAAAATGTCCCAATTAAATATCATTATAACAGCAGGAAGATCTTTTTAAACCTACCAATTTAAATCAAATAGATCAACTAAGACAAGATAAAACCAGCAGATAAAGGAGACGAGGGCAAAGATCGCTCTGTTTAAAGCCACAGATGTTTCTTTTCTTAATTTTTTTCAAAGACACATCCTTATGCCAGCAATACTCAAATCCTGGTGCCCCATGAACCGGGGTGGCTAAAGGAATCCACGGACAGGGGGGCGCCACTGAAAATGCCAAATCTCTCCAAAGGAAGGGCGAATCAGTCAATTTCCCATCCCTGTCAATTTTACATATGTTCATTTGGTGGTCCAGTCCGAGAAGCCACGGTGGCTCATCAAGCAGCCCTCGTATGTCATTTGCATGCCGGTCCTCTAATTACCCTAATTACCCTCACCGAACATGAGTCGTTGCAGCGCCTGAAGCAGATGAGGGTGACTTGTGGAAGTAGCTGACGGATTGCCTGGCAACCACAGTCTATCCTAAGGCTGTGGGGTGGTTTGTGAACTGTCCCACAGGCCACCTTGGCAGCGTTCAGACAACACTGGGCAGTGCGGGGGGCATGAAAGGGCGCCTTCACAGGCACTGCGACTGACCAAGACTTGGGCCGTGGGTGATCATGTGAACCAGCTTGCTCAGCCCATCACTTGGATTGCACATAACCACAGGTACCGGTAATGCCGCCAGGAAAGACGTAGCATCCATGCGCCTCTGAGAAGGGCGAGCCAATCAGACCCATTCTTCGTGTACACAGAGCAGCAGTTCGGAGGACCTTGGCTCTAATCTTCTGGGCAGATGCAGCAAATAAATCTACCTGCTAGTTTACACATTTGCTCAGCCACAGCTCCCTCAAACGTTCCTCCCAGCCCAAGTACAAAAAACGGTTCCCCGAGAACAGCAGGAAGTACAAATTACAGAAGAATACATCATAAATCATGTCTTCCGTTTGGAGCCCCACATATAACCATCTCTCAGATTCATTCCTTTCCTTTCCTACTTTGTATTGCATTGTTTTTATTTTTTTCAGCCATATGAAAATTCCCATTTAAATATGAATATATTTTTCCACAAAAGAGGGTTTGGTACTCATTTTCTTCTAAACTACATTTTGATGGCATTTTATCCTAAAGCACATCTATTTATATGCATTTTGGGTGTGCTGTTAAAGGGAAGAACTGTATCTCCACATCTGGAGAAGTGCACTCTGAGGCATGTATTAATCTGGGAAAGGTGAATCAAGATGGTTCACTTAAAAATGCAGACGGAGCAAAATCCTCGTACATCCCTACTCTTCCGTTGCCACCTGCCTGAGATCTAACGTCTGGGACCCGGGGAGGAAAGCCTCTGCAGCAAATCTTAAAGGCTGGGCACTCATTTGGGAAAGAGCATTTGGAGGGTTAGAGGTCAAAGCAATGGGGGATGTTTTCTTGCTCACCCAAGTCAGCAACTGCAGTAGCTACTAACCCTTTTCTGGGCTCATTCCAGGGGGTTAGTAATTCATTGCTCCCAAGATCTAAGTGTGGTGGCTTCAGGCTGCCTCAAAGAATAAGCCCTCCCGCTGAAGTGGGCCTGCTGCCCCCCCTCAAGATCTGAGGGGGGGGTCCTTGGTGGCTTGTTTGCAGAGGTGATGTTAAGGGATGGCTCACTAGGACTGGAGCCCCAAATCATTCACGGGGAGCCCTAACTCTCTGGGAGCCCTTCTGTCCAACCCACCTGCGGTCGATGGGCGCTTGTTGAAATAAAGACATCCCCCCGTCCAGGAATTGCTGTTGTGTCTGATTCCCCGGGACTGGCTGGTTGGTTGCCCACAGGTGCTTCACCTCCTGCTTCACCCTCCTCAGTCGCTTTCCTGAAGGCAAGCTTCCTCCTCACGCTGGCCATGCATCCCTTTTGACAAACAGGGACGTCCTTGGTCCTTCAAAGACGCACACGGATTTTAGAGCAGATGCAAATGAGCAGATGCCCGTTGGTGCCTTCAGCTTTGTCCTTTGGGCCTGGGCCCCGGATCCTCGGGATGCCCAGCACCAACATGGTTTGTTCAATTGTTAGATCTGCAGCCCCCCAACTGGCAACTGCCCTTGGGGTGCTGTGCAGTCATAAGAAACCCAAAGCAACAACAATAACCACCAAACGGCCAAGCAGACACATTATCAAGGTAATGCAGCATTCAGCATTAAAACAGCAATGATCCAGTCATAAAATGAATGGTTCTTTGGAGAATAATTCTGTCCATCTCACTGATGGTGGGAAGCTGGTTTGGCAGAGACAAGACGCAGAGCTTTTTGGTGGCTCTCTCCAAACTGTCAAATATCTAGCTCCATGAGGTTTGGCTGGCTCCCATGTTCTACCGGAGATGGGGTTATATCTATTCCAGAAGGCTTTTGCCCTGTCGGATGGATAATAGGTGGGATGTAGATTTCATCAGGATCAACTGCACGGATGGAAGCGGATGCCTCTTTCCCTCCTTCCCACAGCAGCCCCTCCAACCCTCTGAAAATGCAACTTCAGGAGACCAAGCTGAACAGGATGAGTTCTAGTGTGGAAGAGAGGAGGAGAGATGGGGAAGAAGTGGAGTTCTTCCTCAGGATGAAGGAAGGTCCTCATTCCAACCCAGTATTTTTATTGAAGCTTGTTTTTCAATGGCTCTGTCTACTGTCCTTCTGCTGTGCTTCATACCCTGGTATGCAGATGAATTTGTGATTTCAATACCTGCAAGCTGGCTGCGCCTACCCTCTCCATAGCATCTACCTACGTACATACCTGTGTCCATCTATCCACCTCCCAGTCATCAATAATCTATCAGTCTATCCCAGAACTGGGTGGCCTGTTCAGTCCCAAGATCCACATGGGAAATCTTTCACAAGCTGGAATGTCATCATTAATTTGCATTTTTAGTTGCATGTCATTGATGTACTTTGCATATCCTTCTTATGAATGGAGCAGATGCCAAAGTACAGCTGGTGAGCATGTTCCACTTGTTCAACAAGATTCTCATTCTGAAATGGTTGCCCTCAAGTGTGGAAATCTGTGCCAGCCCTTGGCTATGTCTTGATGTAAGAACCACAATGCTTGAAAAGAGTGAGGACTTGTCCTTAAAAAATACAAAACAAAAATAAAAATCACCTTTTGTATTTTCTCTCTACTGCATACTTTACTTCATGGTTTCTGATCTTTCCCTCTCTTGCGAATCTCTTGCCACCCCCACCAAGTTCAGCCCACTGCGAATTCATGCCACTTCTTTCTTTACAGCATCATAAAAATGGTGTCCAACCAGTGGAATGTGAAGCCCTCACATTTGCAAAGAGACTTGTGCTCAAAACCTGAAAGGATAAACATGGAGAGCCAGTGGGGTATACTGGCTGAGAGCGTGGGACTGGGACTCAGGCGATCCGGGTTCTAGTCCCCACTCAGCCATGGAGCCAACTGGGTGACTTTGGGCCAGTCACAGAGTCTCAGCCCAGCCTCCCTCACAGGGCTGTTGTTGTGTGGATAAGATAGGGAGCAGCAGGAAGCGAATGATGTAACCTACTTTGAGTTTTTCAAAAGAAAAAAGGTGGGATATACATCAAATAAATAAATAATAAACACCACCGTCTCCATTCGGTGGCTTGCTCTTGCTGAATTTGAATGTGTCATCCATTTCAGCTGGATGCCTGTTTAGACACACCGTCTGCTCGTCTGCTTATATTAACCAATATATTTGAAGCAGAAGTGTCAAACCCCATCCCCCTTTAAAAAATAAAATCAGTGGAGTTGTGAAGTTATTGTGATTGGAGATGCTTTTCATTCTTGTGTTTATGATGTTTTTTGCTGCCAGTTTATTATTTGCAGGTCTCCCCACTTTGTTTTGTTATAATTGCAATAGCAGGGACAACAAAAACATAAAAATATAGTCCTTTCTCTCTGTCCCTTCGGTGAAAACTCTTGCCGCTGCCCTGGTCATCTCTTGCCGTGATTACTGCAATCTTCTTCCCTCTGATCTCCGGCTGTCTCATTTTCATCCACTCACATCCATTCGGCACTGCTGACAAAATTATTCACCTCGCCACTCATTCTGCCCATGTCGCTTAAATGCCACGAGTGCCTTCAGTGGCTTCCTGCCTGCTGCCAGATCCCACCGTCCGAGCTGTCCCTTGATCCCACACACCCCATCAACCCTCTGCGCCTAAGGCCTGACGCATCCCTTCGGGTGGCCATCCCCCTTCAGCCCCACTGTGCCTGCCCCTGAATCAACGCTGCCCATCTCCACATGTCTCCTCTTGCACCTGGAGCACGTGACCGACCACCTCCCTTATTCCCTGAAGGCGCTCCTAGCAGCCTGCCTTTCAGGAAGCCTCTGGTCACCTTCCTGGCCGGGGCTACAGCCGACCTCCTTCGCCAGAGGGCCCAGTCCATGCTGGGGAAGCGATCAGAGGGCACACTGCAGCCATCGTCAGAGTGAAAAATACCAGCACTTCTTCTCCGGAAGAGCTTCCTTCCAGAAAGCAGCCCTTAGTGGAGCCATGCAGCCCTCTAGAGTGCTGTCGGAGGAGTGGGCGCCATGAAAGCTGAGCAACCACCACAGGACTGGTGCCAGGGGAACAAGGCCCATCTGAGGACCTTGGACTGGGACCCAGGCAGGCCAGGTTTCACGCACCGTCTGGGGCTTGTGCACCCCTGCCTTAGTCCTTGAACCTGTGAGAACCAAGACTAATTGCTGCTCGGGGAGTCCCATGTAAGGTTATTGGGTGTGGGTTATAAATCCAATCAATCAATCAATCAATCAATGCAGTTGAAGTAAAAGCACCATGTCCATAGCTCCTATCAGCATTATGATTGCAACCATGAGTCCTAGAAACCATCTTCCTTGCCCTGCCCTGCCCTGTTTTTGTTTGGTGGGGGGGGGGATATTTCCAGGGCTTCAAAGGCTTCAAGCCATGCCCATTTTCTGGTGGCTGGGAATGTGGGGACTTGAAATGAGCATTCTCTGTGGTGACTCGCCCACCTTTGTGGAAATACTTCCCAGGGAGTCATTAAGTCGATGCCCACAATCCATCCAGAGACATTCAAGCACTGCTGTGCTGCATGGCCCCAGCGAGATTTATAGATAATCACCATATTGGTGATCCGTATTGATAAGTGTTCAATAAGTGTTGTGAGCCTTATTTTTATGGCATTATTAATGATCCGGTGTTCCAGAATAAACAACCCATCCATCCTCAAGTTCCCTCAGAAGGGACTCCGAGGGCTGCAGCTCGATTCAGCCTTCTGTTAATCCAGCCCGATATTCTTGGTCCGTGACAGGGCTGGGGAGCACATGCGCTCCCAGATGTGGTCGAGCTGCCACTGCCACACTCCCTCGTCATTCAACTAACAGGAATTGCAGTGCACAAACATCTGTAGTGCTGCACAGTTCCAGTCCTTAGACAATGAATCTGAGCGAGGCGCGGTAACTCAGGGAACAGTTACATTTTGGGACAAGATGAGCAAGGTGTATTCAGAATAAATCTCATTCTCAAGGAACACTGGAAGCTGCCGTATGCCAAGCAAAATCGCCGGCATGCGCACTTCCGTATTGTCCCTACTGACTGGCAGCGCTCCAGGATTCAGGCGTGAGTCTTTCCCAGGCCTCCCTGGATGATGCTTTGCCATTGAACTATGGGCTCTTCTCTCCGTGTGCTTGTTTCTTTGCTCCCAGGCTGGGTATGTGTTCTCCACTTGAAATGCACATTTGAAAACAATGCCCGCCCCCATCTTTTGTTCTGTCTCTGCTGTCATGCCATGAAGGTACCAGTGAAACCAGCACTGCAGAGCAACCCTTTGAGTTGTGGTTTTCCAGAAGGTCAGACTGGGAACAATCAGCAAGGGCAGGTTTCTGGTTTCAGCACATGAATCAACACTATGGAAAGCTTCAAGCAGAGCAAGTGCGGCTGCTAGGCTGGTCTGTTGTTAACCGGGTCCAGACAACACACTAACAGGCTGTGAGTCTCTGAACCATGACGTGTAGCTGAGACATGGGTTATCCTGGTGTTTGATCCAGTGGAGATGACAAGCCATGGTGCACAATCCGCAGTTCACAACCAAATCATGGGCTACTTTCATGCGTTGTTCATGGTCAACAAACTATGGCTTGTTATCACAGTTGCATTCAGACAATGTGATAACCCATGTTTTCACAGCAATCTGTAGTTCGATGACAACTCATATGGAACCTGTGAATGGGGGGGTTATCATTTTCCTAACCCCCAAGCAATATATGGCTCCAGCAAGAGTGAAGCTTAAATAGAAAGTTAGTGGCCTATAGGCCTATTAGCTCCGCCTCTACCTTTATTAAGGCTTTGGTCCTTAGCGGGGAATAGAGGCTTTTAGCTGTCCCAGGCTGCAGCCATGTGGGAATGGTTGTGGCATGGTCTCATCCTAATGGTCCCAGTCCTCTCAGTCTGTGGGTGGCAGTGGAGCCTCCTCTGGAAACCAGCAAACTGCCCACGAAGGGTCCTCTAGGGGCCTTGTTCCTAGGTGGGCAGCAGCCTCCCAGGGCCTCTCCATGGACAGGTCTTCTCCTGCCAGCTCTGAAGCCTCTTCTGCAGATGAGGGCCAGAGCCTTCCAAAGGCGATGGCTCAGGTTGCTGCTGGCCCACGCACAGGCCGTGTAACTATTCTTTCATGTGTGCGTAAGGCTCCACTGAGCTCAGTGGGACACTTCTGCAAGCGAGCCGCTGTAAGATCAGTACACAATCAGACCCTTATCCTGTGAACGCGGCCACAATGTTGCACTACCCGGGGAAAGGACACTGCAAAACCAACACACATTTCCTTTCCCCTGAGACAGACTAAAAAAATCCTAAAATCAGCTATCCTTCTCCTTCTCTTTTTTAAGTGCAGCATTTCCATCTCAGCTTTCAGGAGCTGGCATCTTCCCCAGTCAGGTTGGCCTGAAGTCAGCCAACTCAAATTGCTGCCTCCGGAAATGGTGTAGACCCTTCATCCCATCAAGTTCCTCCCACCCCCAAGTCTCGTTGCCTCCCCGCTCCGCCTATTGATCTTCCTGCAGTCTGTTAAGGAATCCTGACTCTGCACTAACCTACTAAGCTCCAACCTCCCCGGGGCCCATGTCAAGGCATCTTGGCCTGCTCTGCAGTGAGACAGGAGCTCATCTTAGAACAGGGCAACCCGGCTGTCTAAGTGCCTGTTCCCAGCACGGCTGCCGGTCACAAGGGGTTGTCCTGGGGAGGCAGTGGGGGGCGGGTTGCCATTGCCAGTGCCCCCCCCCGTTCTTTCGAGGGCCCATGGACAAGGCCCCCTCAGTGCCTCCTCCTCCCAGGAGTCCACCTTCTCATTGCCATTCTCACCATCTGCTCCTGATTTTCATCCTCCACTGCTCCTATATTTGCATGCTTGGCAGACGGGCTGTTGGGGAGCCCCCAGGCAGGGCCCTCTCTGCTCTGCCCCCCAGCAGCATCTCCTGGGCTGGAAGGGGGGCAGGGGAAGCAGGATGTGGAGGCGAGGAGAAGGACATACGCCCTGGGACTCCTGTCGGTGGCTCCTCCTTGTGTGTGGGCCCCCGGCCATGGCCCTCTCCTTGGCTGACCAGAGGAAGAGGAGCAGGGCAAGAGGGCGCTACTGCTCCTTCCAGGTAGCCTGAAGTGCCTGATGCTGCGCAATCTTGGAAGCTAAGCAAGGTCAGGCCTGGGTATTTAGTTAGTTAGTTAGCTAGTTAGTTAGTTAGTTAGTTAGTTAAGATATTTATATGCTGCCCTGTCACAAAAGCCTCAGGACGGCTTACATAAAATGTGACATAAATAAATTCCCAACCCACACTGGCTGCAGTTAAAAACATAGAAAAGACAATATTAACTGTTGTAACCCCCCTCATAATCAAACACGCAGCCAGGGCATGGCTCGTCACGAGTAAAAAGCATGGTCAGGGTGTCCTGTTCGTCTGAGAACAAGGACACGAACACGGATGCGCACGCTACGCAAGGCTGACCACAAAGCAGGCTACGCTCCAGCATTACCAGCATCACCGCAGACGTTACGCCCTTGTACCCTCGCTTGCTTGCTTTAGCATGGTAACTGTGCAAATGTGCTTTCCCCTATTGTCCCCCTATTGTTCCCCTATTGTTTGCTGTCATTCAAGCATAAGTGTAAAAGAGTATAAAACCAATGTCTTCCCTCTGCTCGAGACCACATTCTAACGAATAAGCTTCTTCTCTCGATAATTCCAGCCAGTCTCTGGTCTCATCCATAAAATCGCGGCATACAACATTAACACTTATTAAAATATTGCTGGAATAAAAAGGTCTTAACCTGGCGCCAAACAACAAATAACGACGGACCAGGCGGACCTCTCTGGTTAGAATCTAGATGGGAGACACGAGTCCTGCCAGGCCCCTTCCCACTGTGGGATTCTATGCTTCTCACGGACTTGCGGCTCTGGCACGCTTGGCGAGCCGAGCAGGAGCAAAAGCAAGGAAGGCAAGGAGGGGCAGAGAGCCTGGGGGGCCAGCAGAGGGCCCCCTGCTGCAGTGTGGGCTTTGGGAGGCCCCCAAGATGCCGAGCTGTGACGCTGGCCCTTGCTCAGAACACACCCTGAGCAGAGGCTTAAAATGAGGTGAGAGACCCCACTGCGGCCTGTTGTGTCCTGTGCCAGCGGGAGTCCTACCCACACGGCCCCACGCTTCTCCCTCGGCTGTGCCAAAGATCTTGGTGCGTTGAGTGTGAAAATGTGAACAGGGGCTTGTGCATGTGTTTGGCCAGACATGTGAGCAGAGGTCCTGTGGCTGGGGACCCTAAGTGTGTGCCACTGAATTCCTTACAGGGAGCCACTGCAGGGCTGGTGCACTTCCAGTAATTCAGCTTTAGAAGCTCAGTCTTTCAGCAGCAAGGAGAACCTGGAGGGAAGTGCCAGGCAGGTGCAGGCAGAGGAAGAGAACCTGGGCACACGTGGAACCCTGAAGGGAGGGCTGGCCTGGGACAGCCCCGCCAGGACGATGGTGCAGGCGAAGGCTGCGCCATCTTCCCTATATGGACTAGCAGACTGAGAGCTAAGCACCGGCTCATGCGGAAGGCTGCAGGGGAGGCGTGGCAGGCACCTCGCAGCCTCGCGCTGGCTCCGTGCCAGCGGCTTAACACGGTAAAACTCATTCATTTTTTAGAAGAAGGAAAAAATCAGCAGCACGAAGCGGAGGACATCAGTCATGCAGGTGTGGCTGGCACACCTGCCCCCTATCCGAATCGCAGGAAGGTTGGACATTAGCAGCAGTACCTTATAAGAGCCTCAAGCATTTCTTTTTTCGTCCTCCAGAGCTGCTTTCCTGGGAAAGTAATAGCCACTCAGACCAGCCTGACTCAGCCTGGGGTTGGACTACCACACCCACGATCACCAGCCTTTCAAATGATGAGGGCAATGGGAGTTGCAGTCCAACAGCATCCAGGCCCAGCCCTTGCTCTTCAGGTCGGGAAAGCCTGGGAAAGAGGGAAGGTCTGTGCAGGTGTGTCCTTGGTAGGGCAAAAACGGCAGAGGTGAAGGCTGCAGTGCTTGCTGTATGAAGAAAGACCCGGATGCAGCTGCAGTGATCCCATTTTAAGGATCTCAGGTAGCAGGGGCTGGAGACCTTTCCATAGCACAGATGGAGGCTACAAACTGTAGAAAGGGAGAACACTGGCGCCTCCCTGCCTGTGGCCCTTGGATGGTGCCAAAGCAGGCAGAGCAAGGACACGGCAGAGCCAGGAGACAGCCTGGCAGGGAGTAGAGCCAAGACCAAATTAGAGCCAGGGTTAGGAACCGCCGGCCTGAGGGCCGTATCTGCCTTTCCAGGGTCCCCGGCTAGCCATGACCCTTTCCTTTGGCCACCAGTTTATGCAGTGGTTTCCCAGCTTTTCTGCACCGTCTTCCCCCTTTTGGAGGTCGAAACGCCTCTCCTAGGACTCCTTTACTGTCACTAAGAGTCATTTCTGATCAGCCCCGTGCACCACCAGTAAGTAACCCCCGGGGCTTGTCTGAAATTAAATGCAATTCTCCGGCTAGATGAAGTTCCCCACCTTTGATTCAGAGGAGCTGGGGCCGAACCAGGGAAAAACCGAGTGGATTATTGGTGGATCCTGGGATGGGGTGGTGTCTGTAAGAACCTGCAGTTCACTGGGTTTTTAAAAAGCCGGAATTGACAGAGTACAGTTTTGCTGGCCTGGATGTGTAAAATCCTCCCTGCTCAGCAGCACTACCACAGAGAAGGAGCTGCTGGGCAGAAGAATAGACAATATTAAGCTGTTTAGCTCCCCGATCAGGCCAGGTGTGGTCTGTTTCTGTACAGCAGGCAGCTTCTTCTGTCCATTGTTGCAAAGGAGAGCTCATGTTTTCCTTAGATAAGGGCAAATGCAATCCCCTGGCATCTTGTGGGGGAGGGGGGAGCTCTTTGATAGCAGGGCTAGAAAAGACCCTGGGGAGCTGCTACCAATCAGAGAAGCCAAAAGATCCTTAGGAGGTCCAACCCTTCCCCTGTGACACCAAATCGCTCCTTAGGTACCACGGACAGACGTTTGAAATCCTGCAAGCAAGCTTGCAAAACACAAAGGGCTTGAATTCAGGTGAAGGGGAGCAGAGTGGGAGAGGGAGGGAGGGGAAAATAACTTTTAAAAAGTAAATTGCTTTGCATGCTTATCTTTGATTTAATGTATACCTGCTATGTTCACAACCCGAGGGCTAGAAACTTGGTTTATTGTGAAAACTGATATTCTCAGCATTTGATACCCAGAACGATGGTTCCTGATGCTCAGTCAGCGTTGTGGAATATGCAGATGCAGGGCTCTCAAAATACATGGATGCAGGAAGCTATTTTGGGATCCAGATCCTTACACTTGTGATGGACCGTTTCAGCACCATAACATTTAGGCAGCACCAGCTGCGCGCCTGGGCAGAACGCGCTCCATGAACCCTCCTCCTGGACGAGGGCCCGCTCCTTCGCCCGACCTACCACTTGCCCCCTTCCTCTGGGCCAGTCTGCACCGTCAACCAGAGCAAAGGGGCAAGGGAAGGGGAAGCTGCCAGGTTGCCCCTGGCTGCTCACCCAGAGGAGGCCCCGTGACACAAGGAGGATGAGTGGCAAGGCTCAGGCAGGGGGCAGGATGCACAGGATGTGGGTCCCGGTGCTGCATCCACAGGTGCCCAGGTAGGCCCGCCCTACCTGCCACTGCTGCATGTTTTATATAGGGCAGTGTGACCTGCACTCCTCAGTGTGACCCACCGGCCCCACAGCCTTTGGCCTTCCAGGTGCTTGGAGGCCGGGGAAGAATGGCCACTTCTGCTCTCTCCAGCTGGTGGCAAAGCCAGGGGTTTGCTGAGCCCAGGGGGGCTCCTAGATACTTAAACCATAAAAAGCGGCACTAGCCGGCTTTGCTCGTTTTCATACCAGTAGCCAGTAGAAAGCGAGCGAAGCAGGTTTCCCTTGCCCTGCTCCTGTTTTGAGCTGCACCCCTTAGGGGGGCAGACACGGCGTGTGCTGGGCTTTGGCCCAAAGCCATCAGAAACTGCAGGCTCTGCCCTCCAGACTAGTCCAAACCCACTAGGCCCCACTGCCCAGGTAACCGAGGCTTGGATTTCAAGCTCTGGCATCTGCTGCAGCTCGGCAGACCACAAGGCTCCATCCAATAGAAAGGCAGCCACTTCTGACCCACTAAAAGCTGGAGGAAAGTAGGCAGTGGGTTGCATGGTAATGTGTGCCTGTAGGTGCAAATCCGGAAATCACGGCTATATTTAAACAGAGACATGAGACATCCGACCACAGCGCGCAGGTGGATCGTGCTTGGTGCTCCCACTTGCCTGGCTGGCCGAGGACCCAGTGTCGATCATTGATGGGCCAAGGCTTTTACAGCTCTCTCTTCAAACCGAAATTTGGATGGGAAAGCCCATGTGAAGAGGATGGTCCCCTGACAGCCCTTCCACTAGAGGACTGTGCTAGGTAAAAGAGGCCATGCAGCCACCCCTATTCACAACCCTGGACGCTGAATTTAAAGCTCACGCTTGGAGATATGGTGCTGGGCAGCAGGGGAGCCACAAAAGTAAGAAGCTGCAGCTCCCCTCCCTCTGAAAAGTCTTTTTCGTTTTGGCAAGAGAAGAAGCCGGCGGAGGCTTTGATTTGCTCTGATGTGTTATTTTAGCATCATCTTCCTTGAGAAGAAACGGGTAAGCAGTGGTGAGTTATGACACATGCAGCGACTGAATGGTTGCACATTGTATTAAATCCTGCAATCAGATTGCAAAGAATGGGGCCGCGGACGACAATGGGTCAGTTACTGCACTTTGATCTGGGTGGGTTTAAGCGTTTAAACTGGCTTCAGCGACCATGCTGCCTGGAGCAACCGCTCAGCTCAGTTTGGTTTTCAAAATCCATATAAACACAACAGCAATTGGAAAAGCCCGAGTACTCCTCCCTGCTTAGGCCAGGGGTGGAGCGTTTGTCAGCCTGGGGGCTAAATTCCAATCCAGCCGACATTCCAGTGGCAAGCAGAGCCAAGCCAGAAGGGGCACAACCCCCAAACACCCCAAATGCCAGCACATTTTAGCACAAAGCCCATGCTGTCAATGGCTAGGGGCTGTGGCCATTTGGGGAAGCCTTGCGAGCTGCACTGGGGCCCTGGGAGGGCCAGATTCGGTGGTCCTGAGCTTCTGCAGCCCTGCTTTCAGCCCTAGCAGCTTCACCACAGCCTTACTCCCCGCCCTGAAGAATTAAGGACTTCCCTTTGCTCCCATTCCCTGCTGGTGTGAGAGCAGTGTGCAATGCACAACCCTTGATGCCCCACCCAGTGGAAGGTGGCATTTGCACGGAGACACACGCCCTCATGGCCGGCTCTAGGCATGGTGCTGTTTGAGGCCAAGGACAAGGTGCTGCCCCCTCCCATGCAATGGATAACTGCAAAAGAATTGGCGGCCGGATCGTCTCTGGTGCTGGCCGTGGGGCACTGTCTCCCACTGTGCCTGAAGGCAGCAGACTAGCTTAGAGGGCACAGGAAAGGCTGTGTGACCCACAGCTCTCCCCCGCAATGCCTTGCTTCCTCCTCCCCGCATCTGCCGTCTGAGGAAGACTGCCCCATTCTGCCTGATGATGGGGCTGACCCTGGACGTCTTCCCCACTCACTCCTTCCTCCAAATCCATCTCTGTATTCTGCACAGACTTTTGTGTATGGCAGCTAGGGATGGAGGAAACTATTTGCTTCCCTTCCTCCCAAATTCACCTTTCAACTTCTTTCTGTCCCACTTATGAAGAAACACGTACACTTTGGTAAGTTCTCATTAAAAAATGAGCCCAATGGAATTCCCACCCATCTGTACACCTGTCAAATTCAATAGGTTGCTCCCTGCATGGAAAGGACCACGGCGTACCTGCCTGCCATATAATGACTAAAGTTGAGAAGTCTGTCAAGTGCAAGGGCGAGGAGAGGAATGGTGCCAAGCCTTAATTCAGCACAACAAACATAGCTGAATACACAGGGATTCAAGGCATTTTGCCATGGATGGACAATTCTGTCAGTTTTGCTTTCTCCTACCTTCTTTCCTTCCTTAAACTCAAATTCTCTCTGTCCTCTTTATGAAGAAATTTGCAAACTCGGATGAGTGCTCCTGTAACAAAAACTGAATCCATTCCTAGTGGGAATTGTCACCAATTGCACAAGCAGTCATTCCTACAGTAAATCCAGAGCGGACTTGCAACGCTACATTCCCTGGTCCTCAGATAAACAACTTCAACTCAAACTTCAATCTTTCACACCTGTCGCCTGCAGTTTCCAGCTCCCACATCAACACTATGCAAAAGCTGTTGTGCCCCATTACAGGCACAAACCCGCAAAGAACTGCTGTAATGCACTGGTCAGTTGGTCTGGCCTGCTGCCCTCATTAAGCCTCTAAAAGTATGTTGTCTGTAGCTGTCCATCTTGAGAACTTGCTTAAGGCCTTCCTTTCTAAAAACATTTCAGCACTGAATGTGACCTTAATAACTGTCCAAAATATTACTTGCTTTCAGATGCTGCCCATTTTGGGTCGCTTTAGAAATTGTGGCCAGATTATGTGCCCCAACAGCCTAATCTCAGTTGCCATAGTGAACTGTCACTGACTAGTGCATTGAAGGGTAAGGAACAATGAAGGCTAGTAATAGTGGAGACTATTGGCTCAGCTTATACATTATAATGTCACCCCTCTCTTCATCCAGGGGCCTCAGAGCAGCAGGTCTGCTCCCCACACACCCATTTTTCCCACACACCCATTTTATCTTTACATCAGCCCTGTGAGGTAGGTTAGACTGTGGGATGGGCAGGTTCTCACAACCTGTGAAGCCATAGCGAAGTGCTCTGGGTCTGCTGCATCATGTGGACTCAGTTCTGCAGTTCCTGCGTGGCAGAATTCATTTCCTGAAACCTTGGAGAGAATCCATGGTTTGTTCTAAGGTTGCCACGTTTCACTGCCGCTTCTTTAGTCATCTGGAGCCAGAATCACATTCTTGCCTCTTCTAGTATGGAAATACCATAGAGTTCCATGGCCAGAGTGACCACAGAAGTGGCAACTTCTGCCCATAGCTCTTTGCTGCCCTCGACTCCATAGGCATCATTGCTTGGTTCGTTCCCAGTGGCTGAGCAACATGCCCATCTCCCTGTTTATTTTTGCAAACAGGGAGCCAGTGCAAAAATACGTGGATGCAGAAGGGGGTAACTGTGACAAAACTTCCTTTTTTAATAAAAATCTCTGTGGGGCTGGAGCAGCTGGAAAGCACCTGAAAAATACAGGGGCGCTCAGGAGGAAAAGCAGGGAATCCACCTCAGGACCGCAGTGGACCAATCAGGGGTAGCAGCTACAGCCTGCAGGGAAGAATAGGAAAAGGGCGAGGATTTTGCTTGTGGGGCTGCTGGGATGCATGGCAAGGCTGCGAGGACAGAGCGGGGGGCACGAAAGCCCCGCTGCCCCAGGCACCACGTGGCTGCCTGGCCAGCAGTGCAGGCAGAAATGTGTGCGCCATGGAAACGGCTCCATGTCATGCAAACTCAGCCACAGTCCACGAACACGTTCAGCTTTTCTCTACCCTGCTTCAGATGCTGGCTGGGTTAAAAGTTAATGATGTTTAAAAAGAACAGATGTAATAATTAATTGTGTTGTTTATGCTAACCTTCCTCCAAAGGACTCTTGGAATACGTACCTCCTAAATCCCCATCCCCTTTCCTTTTCACGGTCCTCATACAAGGTAGGCCAAGGTCATCCACTGCGTTTTATAATGCGGTACGGATTTAAGCCTAAATTCTTGCCTTTTTCTAATTTAGGGCTCGATGAATCTATCAACCTTCTCAATCTCGAAAAGGTTCTTGATCTTGCAAGGTTTTCATTCTTGCACTGCCTAGCTCAGATCCAACCTCCGCAATGCAGAAATCCATGCGTATGTCTAGGATTGTATGCATTATTTGTACATATTTGTAGAAATGGTTGTTTTCATTTGGAAATGTATACATTCTTTGCCTAGGCTTGTTTAACATATGCAATTATTTTGGCATGCATCCCCATGCCCTGAAATTCAACACCTCGGGTATGCACAGATTTTGCTAGCAAACTGCTTTCCATTCCATATTCAGTCTTGGGAAGTGAGAATTTGTGTGACTGATTATTCTCACATAAAATTGTGAACCATATGGATTTCTCACCCATCCCTGTTTTAAATCCAACACTCCAAACACGCCCATTGGTCCACACCCATGTCGATGTGCCACAGTCCAATTGGCAAAGCAGTTCGTGTGTGCAGGTTGAACCTGGGCTCCCTGAATCAGAGCCCCAGCCATTCCAGCAGCGCTTGGAGCAAAACCTAGCGTGCCTTTGTGTCGGTCGCAGCGATTCACGTGGCATTGATTCCTCCAGACATCTCCGCCACTCCATCAACGTCAGGCTTGGGGAGGAACATCCAAAGCTGTGACATGTCCTAATGCAGCCAGGGAACAAACGAGGCCTGAAATCTTCAGCACTAATTAAATAAATAGCATTTTATGCCTCCTCTTGGATGAATCAGAATGTGAATCAGAAAAAGAGGATTCTGCAGGCAGTGGAGGCCAAGCAAGACACGAACACACAACACTGCAGGTGATGCTGCGCTGTCAGACCAAACCTGAGAGAGCAGCTCGATTCAGCCACGGCTTGGAGGACCACTGGTGGCCCGCAGGGTCACGCACGGTTCCTTCAACCCCCCTCTCCCTTCAGGGCTTTCCTGCTTAGCATTAACCAACTTCTGCCACATCTGAATTATGAAACTGCAGCTAGTACTGACCCTCCAAAATGGAATCCATTTGAAATGTGTTTCCTAAGAACACCGGAAGAGCCCTGCTGCCCAGGGGCCCACCTCAAACAGCATTCAGGTCCCACCGTGGCCAGTCAGCTGCCCACAGGAGCCCACAGCAGGGCAGGAGCACAGCATCACCCTCCTGCCCAAGTTCCCCAGCACTCTGCCTCTGATACTGGAGGCAGCCTGATAGCCTTCTGCTCCATGGATTCATTGCATCCCCTTTTCAAGCCACTCGGATCGGTGGCTGTCCCTCCCTCCTACGCAAGTGAATTCCACCAGGCACCAATTCATCGTTTCCACTCCTGCTTCGGGGGCATGTGCAGCACAAGGCACAGTTGCGGCTGGAAAGCCACAGCCAGCAAATGCTGATGGTGAGCAGAGAGGGAAGCCAGGAGAGCATGGGGGCGGGTGTCTGTGAGGCCCGCCCATCTGGGCCTGTGCTCCATCTTCAGTCTCGGCTTTGCTTGCCAGCTGCCTCGAGCAGCGGCTGTGCGGGTGCCCGGGCCGGACGCCCTGATGCAGCTTCCCATGGTGAAGAGCAGCGCAGATTACCCTGCGAGTGCTTGTGAGAGCAGGATCAGACCTCTCGGCCCTGGGCCATTGGGTGGTGCGGCTGGGGGCTCTGGGGGGCTCTTGAGAAGCCCTCCCCCGCCCTGCTCAGCCTTGCCACCACTTGCACACCTTTGGGATGGCTGCGTCACATTCCTGATCCTGCTTCCAGTCAAGCCTTGCTCTGGATTCCTGCCCACACCTGCCCCTGCCCCTGCCCCTGCCCCTGCCCCGGGCCCAAAGCCGCCTCGGCAGGCACATGATCCTTGCCTCGTCTCTGCCCCGGGATGCCTTCCCGAGTATCTGACCCCTGCCTGTCCCTGGCCTTGCCCTCACCGTTGGCTCCATTGCACATTCACCGTCGCTGACCCTTGCCTGCTCCCAGGCCTCGATGGTGCCTGGCCCTCGCTTGTTTCTGCCCTAGCCTCTGACCCGCCTGCAGTGTGCCAAGGCCTCCGTCCCCCTCCATCCGCCCAGCCCTGGTGTTCCAGCCACAGACACCTGCTGGGTAAGTCTGCAGCCCCCTCCTCAATCTCTCATGTCTGCAGGCCTGTCTCAGGGACAGCCCAGCTCATTGCTTGTGAAGAGAGGCATCTCCAGCTAACCTACCTCACCAGGCTGTCGTGAGGGTGCCAGGAATAACTTCATCCCGTCCGTATCCAGTGTTTCTTTCAAGTGCCTCCTCACTGGAGCAGAGGTTTCGCTGCAGGGAGGAAGCAAGCATGGACCCTCCCTACCAGCATCCCAGTGGGAGTCACTGGAGGAAAGGTGGGACATGGGCATCATCTTCATCTTCATCTTCATCTTCATCATCATGAGGTGGAGGAGGAGGAGGAGGAGGGCCACGGTGCACCACTAGCAGAAGCGCAATGTACATTTTTCCTGGAAGGCTTGCACGCTAGAACAGAAATACTGGGGAAAGTCAAGAAATGTCAAATGGGAAACCTGATAGAACACACTTTGTTGGCCGGGACGATGCAAGTGAAGGTGATGGGATGCAGTTCGGGGAAGGAAATCTTGGGAAGGAAACAAACAAGGACCTTCCTGGGCAAAGATGGGGGCCTTCTCCCTATTGTTTGTTCTCAGGCGTAAGAATGGGTGAGAAATGTGTTCGCTTTCACATTTCAAGGCAAACTGAGCAGATCTGTATTTCCCCAGCCCCCAAAATGCAGATTCCTGACGTCTGAGGTGTAGTCTGACAGCAACACATATACACAAAAATGCGTACAGCAGATGCATAACCTTTTAAATGAATATGTATGGACTGTCACATCTCCAGCTCCCAAGGTTAGAGAGGTCAGGTTCTTGGAGAGACCCCAAAGCTAACAAATGGCTCACTTCCTGCAAGGTGCCAAGCAGAGTTTGCTTTGCACACAGTGCCCAAGGACAGCAGAGGCCCCCGGGAAGAAGGGGCACTTGCGGGCATCTCGCCTTTCAGGCTAAGAGCATGTGCCCAGCAGGCCGTGCTCGGGGACCGCTGCCCCAGATCCCGGAACCGCTGCTGCAACTTGCGATTCTGCTTCCGTTTATCCATCTTGTTTATTGCAGAGAGGGAATATGCCCAGCTGCTGATGTTTATCCTGATTATGTCTCCCTTCCTCTAATGCATAAAATATTCCTCAGCCACAAGATTCCGGTGCGATATAAATAGGCATATTTTTTGCAAACAAACATACCTAAATGCAAACTCTTGCAAGCGCCCCGGCGCTCGTGCAAAGTTTGATGGCCTGGCAGATGCTTCTTGTTATCTTGGGCTGATTGGCTGTTTCTTTTATCGCTGTGGCACTCCGAGCAGGAGGTGAACTTCTCTACAGAGGCATAAGAGACTGACAGAGAGGACTTGCAGATCTTTTCACAAAACCTCCTAACATGGATGCAGTCGAGCCGCTCCCAGCTTGAGCCTACAGATGAAGAGGTGGGCATTGGATGATGTCGCACAACAGTGCAGGGAAATGATGCAATGAGGGAGTGAGTTCAGATTCCCTGGGATGCGGAAGCTGAAAGGCAGGGCATTCTCGACCCATCCATCAGCCAAGGGAGCCTGGAAGGCTGCGCCTCCCAACCAGTCCAGTGCTGCAGGTGGGGAGAGCAACCTGCCCCTTGCACCAGCCTTTCATCTGTAGCTCCGAAACTTGCTTCCCTCCCCGTTACCTTTTCCTGTTATTCATGTCTATTACAGAGAGAGTCGGCTGCAGGGAATCTCTTTCAGTATCTGTATAGTCCTTAGAAAGTTGTAGGTGCTTTAGAAGCATTTAACAGTAATATTAGTCTCATTAATATATGAAACGCTGGCGCATGTTTTGAAGTGTGGACAGTGCTTGGAATAATCACAACAGCCACAAAATGGGCTCATTTCGCCTATCCTGTGCTCCCAGCATGGAGGGCTAGAAGCTGGTTGTTTAAAGAGGGCTTCATAGAGGGACGGGGTGTAACTGCACCCTAAGCTTCCTTGTCCTTCCTCACAGCAAGCGGAGTAAATTATGCAAAACAGGGAAAGTAAAGCAATTTGCATAATTAACACAGACTGCAACATTCTGCTTTCCTGGGTACAGAAATCAGGTTACTGTAACACCCAATTTTAACTGAGAGTCAGGCTACACTGACATTTGCAATGCACTGAGTTTCTGGGACAGGACCACTTCCGCCTGGAGATGCATGGGGAGAGGCCTCTGGGTCTGTAGGCCACCATGCCTGTTTCCAGAGGATGGAAAATACGGATGCTGGGAGAACATCCTTAACATCTAGTCCACCTGCATTCAAAGTGGTGAAGTCCTGCAAGCCACTGGGTCGCCTTCACCCTGCCCCTTCTCCAGCACTCGTTGGCACGTCCCGGACAGCCACCCCACAAGAGTCCATGTGACATGGATCACTGTGGGCCATCCAAAGGGCAGCCACCCGGCACTCCTGCCCAGGGCCAGCCACAAGGATAAGCAAGGTCGGGCAGGGACGCACAGCCCAGCTGGGGCCCACCGACAAGAGCCCCCTGGAGCTGCTTTTCTGCATTGCAGCCTGCTGGTTCTGCCTTCCATTCTGGAGAGAGGGAGGAGAGCGGATGCCACAGCTGGCCTGCTTGCTGGATGTCTGCTAGCCAAGCAAACAAGGGGTAGCAGGGAGGAGGAGGAGGAGGAGGCACGAAAAAGGGGGCACTGAGCGGGGTTTGCTTGAGGGCCCACACGAAGCTGGACCCAGCACGGTTCCACCTTCTCCAACTTCTGCATGGGGGGCGCTCTACGGACAGAGGAGACCCACACCTGGAGGCGGCCAATCCTGGCTAGAGCTGGTGCCCAGCAGGTGCAACAGATCTCCATCCTCCCCCACTCCACAGATTCAACGCGAAGGTGTGAAAAGCGCCTCATGCTTTTCAGCAAAAGCTTTTCTGCCGCTTCCGATCTTCTCACTCAGGAATGGAAGATGCGCTTCCAAGGAATTCCCTGGGCTGCCACTGGGAAGCCGCCGGACAAAGGGTTCAGAGGCTCAGGCGGCATCTTTTGTCCTGCGCTGCTCTCAGCCAGGTAAGCTCCGCTGCTGCCCTGTCAGCTCGTTTCTCCATCTGGCTCTCTGCTCCATTTGGAGCCAGCAAGACACCCTTCAAGGACCCTGTTTTTCGACGACCTCTCATCTGTTCTTCCCATGCCGTCGCGGCAGCTTCACCTGTCACTTCCCTCCCATCCCTTGGCAGGAATTATGATGACATTGGTTACCTTCCCGAGCGGCTGGTTCTCTTGCCCTTCAGAAAGGGATGCCCAGCTCTGATTATTCCACCCTTCTCTGATTTGGTCTCAGTTTTGCGCCCTCTCCAAGGCAGAGGAGGCAGGAGGAAGCATCAGCTGCTGATGCCCAGACCTGGTACGAGACAACGGGCAGAAGTCTGCTGCGGCTTTGCTTTCGGCAAGGCATGCGTGGAATCGCTCTAGCCGCTCCATCTTCCTTGGGCACTGGGGAGAGGCAGGTGCCACTTGCCCCGCTCCCACGGCCGCCTGGCCTCGCATCTGGTGCCCGGACAGGGGCCATGGGGAGCCAGGGTGTGACGTGGCCCGGTGGGCCTCCAGGAACCACGTGTGCCTTGATCTCAGCGCCACCTGGGGCAGAGAAGGGGACAGAAGGCCCCGGCAGTGGCCCCATGGCTGGAGGGTGCCAGCAGGCCTGCTGACCTGCTGCTTTGGCCTGGCCAATGCTGAGCCGCTGTCTCGGTGGGCTCACCCTGGACCCTGATGAGATGTCGCTGCAGCGAGACGAGGGGGCTGCCAGCGGTGCAGCTTCACCGTGATCCCTCCAGGGGCAGCAGCAGCCGCACATCTGGAGAGAGGCGCAGGGCCCACCTGCCAGTCACACCTCCTGGAGCCCTTATTTACACGCAGCAGCAATGCAAACGACAAAAGGGAGGAGGCCTGCTGTGGATTGGGGCCCCAGTGACAAGCTCGGAAGCGTTTGGGTATTGCCACCCCATCACGATGCTGAAGCAACGCCTTTTCCTCCGTGCTCTTGGCCGGATGGCTCCCTGCTAGGCTGACCTTCGTGATCCTGAAACCACAGGATGTCTCTTGATTAGTAGGGATCGGCTGCCATAGCAAAGACGGCAGCAACTCGACACCCGCTGAGCCGCATCTCCCGCTTTCTGGATGCAAGGCTGGCCCCATGCCCAGCAGCTGAGCCCGGGTCCGGCCAGACTGGACCCAGCCACTGCGCGATAATGCTACGACCCATGTGCGCTAGGTAGCTATGCCACCCCGGAGGGGTGGCATTCAGCACCACTCTTCCTATGTAAACTATCAGGTTTCTAGCCCTCAAGGTTAGAAAGTGCATGGGCAATGTTGCATGAAACGGTTGAAACCAGAGACATGGAAGAGAAAGTCCTCCTGTAATTAGGGGTCAGGGTTTCAGCACCCTATGCAACATTTTACCCCTTGCCATGACTAGTACAAACAGGAAAAGCACACACAAATATCCTTGATTTGAATATTTTTCCACAGGTCACATTATCCAGTTTATTTTGAGGAGATCCCTGATTTGGGAAGTGTTAGAGGGTATGTACCGAGCGAACACAGCCTCTGAATATCATCAGGGCTTTCTGTATTGTTTTCCACGACATATACTGCCTGGGGGGTGGGTTGCTTCTCTCTGCCCTGGAAGACATTCTGCTTTGACTTGAAGCAAGACACAAGTTCCTGGATCTCATGGTTGTTGAGAAACATCTCAGTGAACGTCTCCATTTTGCTACATGCAGGCACTCGCACAGAGCATATGACGTGTCTGTGAATATGTACAGGCACATTTCGTGTGCCTAAAGCATTCAGCTCACAGTAACGGGTTTCTTGGTTACAGAATCTGGGTTTTTGAATTTGGACAAAGAGCACATGCCAGGCAGCTTCTCCATGTGACCTTTTGTCTCCTTGCGATTCATATGCAGATCCAGCGCGTTCCTTGCCCCACTGGACTCAGGCATGTCTGAGCAAGTGAATAAGCTTTTGGACAAGAGGTGGGTCGGAGGACAGTTTTCCACCGAGGGTTACACACCCTCCGCTGAGCAGCCGTGTGCCCTGAAGCTTCCTTGTGAGCTGCCTGGATCATGCAACAGCCCTGTGCTACCCTCCACTGTTAGCCACACGAGCGCTTTATGTATCCTGTAGGGCCGGGCCAGCCATTCCCAGAGAGCATCTTTTTTTGCCATATTTGATAAGGTGGGTGGACAGTGGGGTATAGAAAACTCAGTGCGCTGGAAAACATCAGAATTCTTTGCAGGGACTTGCAAAGACACGTTTAGCAAACAGTCCAAAGGGCTGCCTTTTCCTTTGCTTGCAACTGTTTTTCCCTGCTGCGGGAGGATCGCTGGGGAAGCGCTTCTCTCATCGTACAAAGCACCTGAGAAAAGATGCCACCGCTCTTGACCCATAGCCACCTCTCCCCACAATGCCTCTTATCTTAGTCACGATGCAGCATCTTTTCTCAGATGCATTGTGGGCTGAAAGAATCACTATGGCTCTTCTCCCCCAGACAGAACGCACTCTTTTTCTTAAAAACAAAGAGAAGCCTTGCATGTGAATGCTAAAAATGTCAGGCACACCCCCTTTAAAGTCCCCGAGAAGGGGTACAGTCAGCCCACCCCTTAATCTGCATTTGCTGACTTTGAAGAGGCTCTTCTGAACCCCCCACCGCAACCTTCAGCAGAATCCAGGTGAGAAGCCCTACCTTGAGCAGTGCCATTGAGGTCCTAAGGACGTGGTGGGGGCGTTTTATTTTCTGTCCAACTAAGTGACTGCTCCCCAGCGAAGACTAAAATGCCAGCCCATGGGATGGGAAGGGTGTAAAACAGAAGACTGTTGGAAGAAAACTAGACTTGCGTCTTCCCCCAAGTATGTGAACATTGTTTTTCCTTTTATGGAGCACCCTGAATACCCACAGCGCCCTACCTGTTGCTGGAAGCAGTACCAGGAAAGGCAGTGAAGCTGGACAATGAGATGAGATGGCTTTAAAAGGAGAGGCAGTGCAGGGGAAGGGAAGATATAAATGACCGGCACTGGGAAAATTCAGATAAATCCTGGTAGGAAAAGGTTGCTTATATGTGCCTTTGTGTTACAAAATCAAACCCGTGCCTTGTTCACAGAAAGCAGCTGAATCCCAAGCTATCAGCATTGCTGTTACTTTAAGGAGATGGAATTCTTAGCTGGACTGAGAAGCTGCTGGAGGCTAACCCGATCAGTGGGGAAATACCAGTGTTCTGGCAGCTGCAGAGACAGAGGGGTCCATTTCTTTCAGTGCCCAGTGTAGTTGTCAAACCAGTTTTTCTGCATGGGTCCTCAGTCAGACACATCTGTGTGTTTAAACAGACACAGAGGCTGATCCAGACTGCAAGGAATCTACTGAACTGACATGTCAATAAAGCAGTAATAGTTCCATGCTATTGATCCCGGTATTTCTGATCGGTTTAGAACATTATGTCATGCCTAAAGACACCAGGATGCTATTGCAGTCACATTATCTGGAAACTCAACACTCTGTGTTGGTGCGTGTGACTAGAAGGTTATAAAAGTGTCTGTACAGGGGCTGTGATTTTGCAGTTGTGTTTGTCTCTACCCGGGAGCAATGCTGTCATTAGTTACTGCAGGAACTGGGGCACTGATTCAAGAAAGGCGCAGAAGTTCAGGTGTGTAGATCTTCCCCGTGAGTCTGAGTGCTCGTTCCGCACAAACTGAAAATCGAGAGTGTGCCACCGGTCATCAGGTTTGTCACACAGAAGGTCCTGATTCAGGGAGGAGGTTTTGCCGCCAGAGCTCAGCCGCTTTGGGAGCAAGGCCTTAAAAGGACCGTTGCCTGCGGCTCCTTGGAGCCAGTGCAGCAGGGAGCTCCTTCACCTCCTTGTGGAAGGAGAGAGCAAAGAGCATTTCCTCCAGTTGAGCGATCAGTGCTAAGAGTGACTCCTGGTCTCATTTAGTCTTGTAACAAGCTTGCCCTGAGAAGCTGAGTCTCACGGCATTAAGCCTCCTCACGCTGCCACTTCGCCCAAGCCCACCCTGCCCATTTCAAAGGCCGCCCTTCCTGCTCCATGGCAGAGCTCAGGCCTGCAGTCCTGAGCTGAGCCCGCCCCAGCCAGCGCCTGGGAGCCATGGGATGGCGCAGGGCCCCACCGAAGCCGGGCCCAGCACGCCAACACCCCCCCCACTCCCTTGCAGCTGGAGCAGGAAGCTTGCCCGCTGCCCCCTGGGACGGGACAAGCCACCCCAGAAAGGGCTTCAAGGGGACATCCCAGGATGCGGGAAGCGGAGGGGCGTCCCGATGGGACTCCAGCCTCCTTGCCTCCCTCTCCAAAAAGCCCCAGCTGATGGCTGAAAATGGGCCTCTAGGAGAACATGGAGCAGGAGCGAGGAAGCACAGATCCCTCGGCTGCCTTCTGCTTTGCACATTCTGCTGGCTTTGGGGGCTTGTGGGCATCCCGACTGAACTGTGCCCCAGGACCCCAACATCTGCAAACAGCCTCAGATGCAGATTAGAGCTGGCGGGGGGGGGGGGGGCAGCTACGAAACACTGGCAGGCTGTGGGGACGCAGAGCCAGGTAGCTGCTAAAAACTGACTTGACCAATACGACTCCCAGTCTAAGGACAAAGCTGCACATTTGATCCGTAGTATGTGACTGAACGCACCAATCGATCTGCCTCCGTGTGTGCACACGGGCCCAACTGTTCCCACTGAGTTTTCCCCTTTTTCTTATTCTAATCCCTATAGTGGGGGTGCTTTGTGTGCGTTTGGAGGTGGGAAGTGGCTGGGTGGGAAGCTGTACACCTCTCCTGCCAGCACTCTGGGTCTGGGCCCTGCACGCTTACACTTAGGTAAAGAAAATGGCGAAGCTCAGCTGCATGCAATGTGGTTCATGGAGCTTGCAGTCTGGCCCTGCATTGCTGCTCTTTGTGAAAACTCTATAACCATCCAGCGAAAAATACCCATGCTGTACAGTTAAGGCTCTGGGGTAAGCGAATAGCACCAAACCATCCAAGGCAGAGAATGGGTGTGTTTTTGACCTCCATTTACAGATGGCCACATATATCTGGGTGTCCTGATGCCTTTTCCCTGACCACCTTCTGATGGCTTCCCAGCTTGGTGCAATCATTTCCCCTTCCTGAACAGTTGCGATTCCTTGCCTAAGGCTTTGTTTCTGGCAATGAGAGCTTTAAACCAAAACAGGCTGGGAGGTTGTATTTTATCGTCAGCTCTGTCCCTCCCCGGATGCAGCCACCCAGGAGTTTTCCCAGTTCGGCCCTCAGTCTGGAAGTCTCCCTTCATCTGATTTACAGTTATCATTACATTATGAGATCAGATTCTTCCTCTTGTAAGGAACCCAAGGAGGCTTACAAAGTTATCTCCATTTTATCGTCACAACAACAACAACAACCCAGTGAGGTGGGTTCAGCTGAGAGCTAATTCACCCAGAGAGCTTCATGGACAAGTGGAGCTCTCTTGAACCCCAGTCCTGTACTCTCAACCATGACAGTGCTGCTGTAGTTGTAGTCAAAATGTTGAGAAGCAGAACCATTTGTGGATCAGCCGGCAATCAACCAAAGAGCCATCAGTAGGTTCAGATGAATTTTCTGCTCACCCTGATGCAGAGTGCAACCCTGCTTGGCGTGTGAACAGCAGTGGTACGTGCCCTTCCCATGTCCGTAGGAAGCACTAATCCATGCAGCCCAACCTATGGAATTCACTCCCCAAAGAGGTCCGCCTGGCACCGTCGTTACTGGTTTTTTGGCGCCAGGTAAAGACCTTTTTATTTAAACATCATTTTAATGGTTAAAATATATGATCTGGCCAGGGCAACTTCTTCTTCCTTCTCTTTTCTCCACCTATATTCTTTATTTACTTATTTTATACTGTTAATTTTAATTTTATATTATTATGTTTGTATCTCAGTGTATTTTTTGTATTTTTGTATTTAGTGGTAATTTATTATGTTCCATTGTATTTCAATGTATTTTATTGTGTTGTAAGCCGCCCCGAGGCTTCAGCAAGGGGCGGCATAGAAATGTTATAAGAATAATAATAAGAAGAATAAGAATGATGATGATGATGATGATGATGATGATGATGATGATGATGCAGCCGTCCTGGAAGTCACCCTCAAGCCACTACAGCCACCCCATCCAATGTGTGCCACGCTGATTGATGGAGCCCATCCAAAGATTAGAAACGCCCCCCTCAAACTGGCAGCAACCCGGCCAGGGCGATAGAGATAGTCCAGATCATCAAGCACAGAGCTGGGGTTACATGAGCCAGGCTTTGCCTCTTCGCTGCCCTCTGGTTGGCCGCTGTCAGAAATGGAAGAATGAGCTCGGCCTCAGTTCAGCAAGGCTGCTCGTAACAGAACAAAGGTGGACCGGCCTTTCCCAAAAGCACGTTCCAGGTGTGTCAGACTGCAGCCCTCATCACCCCCTACCAACAGCAATGGTGGGAGTCCGTCTCCCAACATACAAGGAGGGTTGCAGCTCAGAGAAGGCTGCCAAGGCCATGTGGCTGTGAATGATGGGACTTGCAGTCCAATGCCTCTGGAAGTGGCGGAGTTGGGAAAGGCTGGGATCGCACTGAGGATGCCAGTTGTGCCTTTTAGTCAAAACAGCCCCATCCATCTCCATGAGGCTTGTGGAAGTGGCAGGGGAACCCTTTGGGAAATGCCGAGAAGCAGAACGAACGGGCAGGCTCCACAAACTGCTGCATGAGGAGTAAGCTCACTTTAGAGGGAGGACGCAGAATGGAGCGTCTGCGATCATGCACAAGAGCGACATTTCAAATCCCGCTTGTATGTATTAATAAACGCTTCCCTTTTAAAAGAAACAAAGACATTCATTATTTGGCTTTGTCAGCATTGTCCACTGATATAGAGCGGTTTAGGGGAATAAAGAAAGTCTGCTTTGAGCTTAGATGAAAGTTTCTCGGAAATCCGGAACACAGCTTTTTTAACATCCTAACCGCTCCCATTAGCATTACAACACCGGCAGTGGTACTTCTGCGACCAACCGTGGCCTGGATCCAGAGATGCACTTCAGGTATGCCCAAGGGCTTGGGCCCATCTGCAGGGATGCTTCTCCTTCGAAAAGCAGGATTCTCCCTGCCAATGCCATATCGCAAATTGATCTGGGATCTCCTGCAGTCTCAGAGAGAGAGTCTGTGTGATTGCCATGGGCTTAGGGCAGGGAGGAGGGAAAGGAGAAGGGATGTGCCACGTTTCATGCCTCAGAACTCCCTTGTTTATGCCAGACCGGTTGCATGGGTTCTTTGTATCCTCGGCCATCCCTGATTTGCAAATCAACATCTGCATTGTAAATAATTCACAGAATCTAAACCAGAGTCCACACACTTGCGCCATGAAGAAGACACATCTGCAGGCCTACACAGCCCATTGGCCAGGGCAAATTCCAGAACTGCAGAATCCCCTTTGGTTGGGTGTTTTTCGTAGAGCCCGGAGATCCTCACACTTGCTGCAAAAGACATTCTCTCTATCTTCCACACAACTCTGGCCACTGGAACATTGCAAGCATTTTCCTCTGGTGCTCATTCATGAACAGGGGAGGGCTCTGTGGCAAGACCCACCACTGACTCCAGGTAAGGCTAGAAAAGACCCCAGCCCAAAACCCCAGAGAGCCTTTGCTGACAGTCAGTGTCAACAGTATTGGGTTAGATGGACTGAGGGTCCGACAGGCCCAGAGGCAGCTTCCAATGCTCCCATTCAAATTGGGCTGGAGGGAGCAAACCTATTACCTAGGCAGCACCTACAGGCAAGAGCAAACTTCAGATTCCCATATCCAAGGCTGGGAGCAGCGTTCTGACCTCAGAGTAAGTGGAGAATCTGCACCCCAAGCCACCTCGCCCACTGCCTGGCAGCTGCGTTGCTCGGGGTCAGGACTGCAGCCTCGGAGAGGGCTCTCAAGGGGTTTTCGGGGTGGGGCAGATGAGGAAAGGACTGCCCAGGCCAAAGTGCAGGACACTCTGTTTCCTCTGCAGGCATCTTCCCATCCCCTTGGGAAAATCTCAAGTGGACTAGCGCGAAAAAGGGGGGCTTCTTCAGATCAAAAGTGTAGGCAGTCCGGGAGACTGCGGAACAGCCGCGAGAGACACTGCAGAAAGACACAGCCGTTTTTGCCGTGTTTGGCCATCTACCTGGGGCAAGCCAGAAGGGAAAGGAAGGAAACTGGGGTGGTTGCAGGATACCACATACTTCCTAGTTTCTGCTCTCTGCTCCGAGGTCAACTTCTCAAGCTCGGAGAGGCAGCAGGTCCAGTCCTTTCCATTCTGGAGGCAGAGTGCAGCTTTGCAGCCTGAGATCAGAACTGTTTCCAGTCTTGGGGCTGAGAATATGAAGTATCCTGCCATTCCCCAGACAACATCAAAGGGGCACTGAATATCCTCACATCTTTTTGGGTGCCAGCTGTTTAAACTCCCTATATTTCTTTTTTTCATGGTGTGTTTTGAAGGACTGCTAACTCAATGTTTTTTACAACTCCATTTCCTGGATGCTTGTCATGATGATCTTAAGCCTTTGCCTCATTTTTAATTGACAGCTTCATTGTTTTGCTACTTTCTTGAATTCATTCATGTGGATTGGGGGATTTTACTTGTGTCATTCTTTTTTTATATGGCACCTGGAGAACGATTGTTATACAGTGACACACAAATTGAATGAATGAATGAATGAATGAATGAATGTACATGCAAAGAATTGTATGCTGCAAAAAATCACACTGGAAAAATCATCCAACTGGCTGCAGAGTTTTCAACTTTCTGAAAACCCTGCCCCCTATTTTTAAGAAAGAGCACAAATTGCTGCTAGACCTTATAAGCTGTAAAGTTGTGCCTTGCCATGTGCAGGTAATACCTGCTAAAGCCTCACATGCCCAGGAGGCAAAGGATGGAGATGTTCCAGCCATTTCACTTCTTCAGATTCTTGTAAAGCTCCTTTCCCCATCTAGCCCCAAAAGAACAAATGGTGGAAGGCTATGGAAGCAGGGGGAAAGCATCATTATGCAGTATAAGAGGAATTAAGCAAAGTTACTTGATTTGCTTAACTGTGACCAGTTCCAAAATGCAGTAGTTCTTGGTGCTGAATTTGGATTGCTGAAGGCTTTATTTTGCGGGAAGGGAAAGAATGCACAGCTCTGGTTATGGCCCCATGGTTCTTGGGAGAACTCTGCTTTTCCTTCTGTTGTGCCCTCTCCTCCACCTACTGAGAGGAGCTCCTTAGCTGACTTTACAGCCAGTAGGCAACCTGAGACCCTTCTCTCAAAATGAAGCCCTGGTGGATTTTGAAGCAAACATCATGCAGCGGAGGATCAGTTCAGTCTAAAATGCGCACAAGGAAATCCAATTAATTGCAAAGTGGAACATTTGTTCCACTTGATGATCCAGACTGCACTGGTGAACGTATAAACCTTGTCTGCTGCTTTTATTCTAGCCAGGCATTCTTGTATCCACAGCCTTGGATTTTCAGCCGCTTCCTTGCAACAGAATATTGTGTGATGGAGCAAAGTCTGTGTACATAAAACAGAAATAAAGCACACAATGTACCTTCTGGACTGATGCTGCTGTTACGGATATAAAATGTTCAGAATTCTGTCCCTAGAAATATATAGCGTGCCTATCTTCAGATGGATGTGGGGGAAAGCAAAGGGCAAGAGGCCTTTGAGTAGGAGAAGTCTCGCTCGGTTTTTCCTCCCTGCTGCCAACAAACAGAGTTTGGGGCCCTCCTCAGGGCCCAGTTCAGTGCTCTGGGGATCTTGAGATGCCCCCTTTTCCTCCAGCGCCATCCTCTTCCCCCCATACAGGTCGAATCCTGAGGTGGGACAGGGGGCTGCACCATATCAAACCAAAGGTGTGCGCACCAGGTTTGAGGTGATTTGCCAACACAGAAAAGGGAAACACATGCAAACCCTTGTTCACCACCCAGAGGGCCTTGGCTCCTGGGGAGGCGTACAAATGCAGCAAATGAGCATCCATGCACAATTCCCCTCAGCTAAATATGGCATATCAGAGAGACACTTTTCTAGCCTAGCTCATCCCCCTTTGAACTAATTCCTATTCATTGGGATCATTTCCAGGAAGAGGAGCAGATTTTCCCTAGATCACGTTCTGCAGTGGCGCACTCCATCCTACCACCTTCAGACCCTGACTGCTGAATTGACTGGGCTTGTGGCCTGGGGTGTTCATTCTGCTGGATGGGGCTGTAGATACAGTGGGCTGTGTGCCATTACAGGCTGTGGGTGAGGAAATCACGGTACTCTTCATAACCCCATCACCCACCGCCAATGCCAAAGTTCCCTTCAAATCAGCAGCTAGAACGCAAGGTGCCACCCACTCCACCCCCCCCCCCCCGCTGTGCCAGCTTTCTAAATACAGGGCTACCAAAGGCGCACTCAGAAATGCGCTGCCCCCCTTGTAGCCTTAGGCGCTAGATTCTGTTCCGCCCCCTCTGCATCCTACCCCTTCACTCCCAAATTGCTCTGTTGTCTTTGCACACCCATCCCCACCCCATTTCCCATTCCTTCTCCCATCTCAACCGCCCTGCACTGGAGGTGAGCAACTCCTCCTCCCTGCCCACTCACTGATCTCCTTCCTCTGCACAGACCCATCTTCTGAGATGTCCTCCTGCAACACTATGCAGCCTGCCTTTGTATCCTTGAAGGCTAGAAAGCATTTGTTTGCTTCCCAAGGAAGCACCTGGACTAATTTCTGCCACTCTGAATTGCAGAACACACAGAGATCTGGAAGCATGACAGTATTTTTAAGTTTTCAGGCTTCAGGCTACAGTTTCCCTGTGGACTCCTGCAGAGGAACCCTGCACATCTCCCTTCCGCAGACATCCACAGAATCAGAGCCGATTCGGAGTGCATGCTAGGACAAACAGATGGTTTGCTAAGACTCACAGGCCAAGTGAATTGGGAGCTTCCAATTACCCTCTGGAACTGAAAGTGGAGAACACACTCTCTCACATAAGACTCCTGCAACTAGAAGATGCAGCTGAAGATGAGGATGGGTGGGAAGGTCATCTTTCAAAGAGCCCTTGCCCAACATTACTGATCTTCCAGCTGCAAAAACTCCAGAGACAGTTCCAAGGAACCTCAGAGTTCCTCAGAACAAGCTTAAAAGTAATAGAAAATACCAACTGGATAGAAATCAAACTCATAACATGTTCGAAATTATCATCAAATGGGTACTAGATTTACTAGATCAGGATAAAATGTCCATCCCAGGCAGTGTTTTTTTTTAAATCTCTGGGCTGCTTGCCAGATTTGTGGTGATGGTGGCAGAGCAGTAATGTTGCAATGTTTGAATGTCCTAGCGCCATGTTTGCACTAGGGAGCTGTGCAACTGTTTGGCTTGATGGAGTAAGTCTGGGGAGACTTGCCTGGACAGCCCTGAAATTTCCTAGCTGACTTTGGGCCGGTGACTGTAATTCAGCCTAGCCTACCTCACAGGGTTGTCATGAAGATCAAATAGAGATCAAATCTAAATCCAGCACCTTGAGCTCTTTGAATAAAGGTGAGATAAAGCCACAAGCCAAACACGGAACCATGCAGCCCACCCACACACACCAAGAAGCCCAGTTTTGGAGTTCAGCTGCAGTGCTGCATCTCCCGAGGGGCATGGGATTTGCCGGTTATGCTCTTAAGGCCCTTTTCTAGAACAGGCTGTCTGGTTCAAACCATCTGTGTCTTTAGAGAAGTAGGTTCAGAGTTATTAGAAAGTTAGATCCAGCGACTAAGCCATTTTCTGATTTGCTGGCTAGACCACTGATGTTGTGGAGAGGGGGCTACTGAATAACCGAACAAAACAAGAGCCCTCCAATGCAACCATAGCTTTGACTGACGGCCAGAAAAGCAAGAGAAAGCCTTCTATATACCATTGAATTGAAGCTCTTACACACACCATCTTCTCTGCAACCAATTCTGCGTATGCTCTGGGACGCAAGAGTCTTCTTGGGTAGGAAGGGCCATCCCATAACATGCACCTTCTTCTGGACTCCACCAGAATTCACCTCATCCAGCAGAATATTTGAAATCAAAGCCTGGCGACTGTGACGGATAAGGGGGCCACAAGCCCCCACGTGAGGTTGCCAGTCTCATTGCCGGATATGCACCCATTGCTGAGATGTGGCCTCCACCAAGCCAGTTCAGTTATGCCACAGAGACAATCATCCTGCCATGCAGGAGGCTGGGAACATGAACTGCGAGGCTGGGAACATGAACTGCCTCAGTGCTAGCAGTGCTACGCCTTGGCACCCTCGTCCCGCACCCTCCACCATAAATAGTCTTCAGTGCTGGAGCATTTTATCCTGTACAGCAAATGTTAGTGAGTGGTGAGTGTCAGTGCTGTGGAAAGTGTGCACGTTGCTGGCAGCACCAGCCATCAAAACAGACAGCTACAAATTGGACATGAATACATTTAGACTAGCAATCAGAAGATAGCTCCTAACTATTCAGGGTATAGCATTCTAGGGTGATCTCCAGCAACTCAGCTGCTTATTTTTATCGGTCTGCTGTTTCAGAAAGGTGCTGTTTTGACCCATCTTTTAACCCGGAGGAGAGAAGGTGGGCAGGGTGGGTGGAAGAAGAGATGGATCACTTTTAAATAGCCCAAGAGGGAAGAGAGTTGCCCCAGGGTCAAATGAGAGCCAGTGGAGTGGAGTGGTTAGTGAGCTATGATGGGACTGGGGAGGGTCACAGTCTAGTCTCCCTCCCACTGGGTGACTTTGGGGCAGCTACTGACTCTCAGCCTCACTGACCTCTCACGGCTGCTATACGGATAAGATGGAGGGAAGGCTGCCACGAAGAAGAAGGTCAAGATCTCTTCTTGCTGATGCCGGAGAGTAGGACACGGGATAATCAATTCAAGTTGCAACTGCCCAGATTCAGGCTGGGCATCAGGAAAAGCTTCCTCACTGTCAGAGCAATACGGCAGTGGGACCAGATGCCTGGAGAGGTGGTGGGCTCTCCCACACTAGAGGCATTCAGAAAGGAACTGGGCAGCCACCTGAGTGGGATGGTGTAACGTGGTGTCCTGCAACAGCAGGGGGTTGGACCCGAGGGCCTTCATGGCCCCTTCCAACTCCACTGTTCTATGATTCTGTGATTAAGGTGATCCTACACACTGCCTTGGGGTCCTTGGAGGGAAAGGTGGAACAAAACTATAATGCACAGATGAATAATGGGCTTCAATACAGGGAAACAGATTTCAGAGGAACATTAGGAGAAACATCTTTGGGGTAAGAGCACTTTGAGAATGGAAACAATTACCCGGGTGTGTGTGTGTGTGGGGGGGGTGCTCGGCTGTCCCTCACTGGAGGTTGTCATAAAGATGCTCAGCAGTCATCTGACTGGACTTCTCTGGATTCCTGGCATCAAGCAGCAGGCAGAAATAGGTAGCCTATAAGTTATCCTCCAGCTCTGTGATTATGTGACCCATTAACCATCCTGGCTTTGTGGGACCTCTGTGGTCAGTGATGGAGTCCCTCCCTTTGCCAGGGTACCACTGAAGCTAAAAAGAGGATGCCCTCTGTTCCAGACCTTGCTTGTTCATCTTCCAAAGGCATATGGCTGACCTCACATTGGAAACCCAGCACTGGGCAAGACTAACCTCTGTTTGCACTCAGGGTCGTTTTTTCTTGTGCTGTAGATTCCCTGCAGGCAGGTAGCTGGTGCAGATGGGCCAACACTGAGGTGTGGATCCCAGGTGTGGAGGGAGAGTACTTGGAGGAGGGAGGTTATGGCGAGAGGAGGTCCTATCTCAGTGGGCCTTGGATGATTCCCCACCCCCCACCCCCACATGTCCTAATTGCTCAAGCCTGGTCATGATACTGTATCTTACATTGGTATCCAGCAAGATGGCTAATTATGGATTTCTGTAAGGAGGAATCACATCCTTTATCCAAAAGGAGGATAAAAGAGGACATCGATCTTGACAACAATCACACCTGCAACATATGCAGATTTGGAAATAATTACAACAAGTTAAATAGAATCATAGAACAGGAGAGTTGGAAGGGGCCAGGGGGCCATCGGGGTCGACCCCCTGCTCAGTGCAGGACTCCCAGTTCAACCATCCCCCTGAGACGGCTGTCCAGCTGCAGGTCACCTCTTGCTGGTGGAGGAGTCTGTGGCCAGGCAAACCCCAAGCCTGCCTGCATAGTTGGTGGTCCAGGGGCTGCCTGGGAATGCGCAGATTCAAAGCTGCATCCTGGACTGGGCAGCCCTTTCTGAAGAGAGACCACGGGGGGCACTCCAGGTTCCACCATCCGTCCATCTGGTGCCACCTGTCTGAGGGAGGTGGCCAGCCCCTCTGTGCCACAGTCCAACCTCTGGGTGGGGGTCTTGACAGTCTGGCTCTTGCATGGTCCTCAGTTCTCAACCATCATTGATAATCATTATGGCTATTACTGAAATGATCATTGTAACAGCAAGACGAATAGAATTTGGGGACCAAGGGGATGGCCTTGGAACCCTAGGACCAAGAAATGAATCCATAATGAGCCCCAGGAGCTGGCACATGCTCATTCCCCTCTGTTGTAAGGTCTGTGGTGCATGTGTGCATCCCTGCGTGTGCGCATTTTTGTGTCTTTAAGGGACCTTGTTTCCTAAGGACACCCCTATTTGTAAAAAGCAATGCATGGACAGAGGAAAGAAAGGCATCTGATTTCAGTGAAAAAACCTCAGGGAGAAAGACTGAAGGGTGGTGGCAAAGGGCAGCAAATCTGGGAAGGGGTGGTCTGGCACAACACGGATCGCCAGCTTTCCTGTACTTCTTCAAGTGTCCACAAACCTCGGAGTGGTGGGACTGAGGGCTTCCCAGAGATCTGGGGCCTCAAATGCCAGACTGGGGGCTCCAGCTGTAGTGAAATCCCCTTGCACCACCCCTGAGCAGAGGGCCACTGTGCGATTTGCCTCCATGAGCTCCCTGAGTGCAGCCCAAACCCTTCCAGATTTAGGGCCTACAGGATCATGAGAAGGTCCCCCTAGGCCAGAGCAGCGTATTTTCCTCTCTGGCCCAGCGCCGTCCAGTCAACCAGGGAGCTGCTCTCTGTCTCAGCGACACACAGCCGAACGTTTCAGTCAGAACCTGGAATATTGCTCCAAGCATGGGTTCCCCTGAGTCATGGCCCCTGCCCAAGGTATGCAAGTTCTTGGGGGGCAGTGCTGAGGAAGACCTCGGCCACAAAGACCTTGAGAGCCGTAAGTCCTCAGAGCAGAGGGCACCAGGCTGGTCTGATGGTTGCAAACCCAGCCTGCCCCTGTCCCGTCGATACTGATCCCACCAGCCCAGTGGCCCAATGGCCAGCTGACCGACCCTCTACCAATCCTGCGCACGGCGCAGCTCACCAGGCCTCCAGCTCTGCCAATGAAGAGCTCGTGCTGGTGACACCACCACTGTGGCACTGACCAAAAGTGATTGGTTGGTAATGCCACACCACCAGCCAATGAGAGCGCTCCTCCCCAAAGCAGGCCTGGGTCACAGCATCTTCTGCCCATGATTGAGATGCACTGCTTGGTCCCAGACTGGACCTTCCGGGGGGGAAAGAAACCAGGCAGGTTCACTCATCTTGAGCATTCCAGAAAGATAACTGTGTTAGAGAACTTCAGTGCCACCACAGGTGCAGATGCAAAGATGACACAATCACCCAAAGGAGACGTGGGCAAATGTCACCAACACCACTGCTTCTTCTCACACCAACATCTGGAAAGTGGACAAGAGAAGTTCTCCCTCCCTCCCTCCCTCTTATTCACACACACACACACAAAGTCCTGGAACTCAGGGTTACTTCAATTAAATTGTTTGACGGTCGATTCAGGAAAGGCAGAAGAAAGTAACACATAATTAATTTATGGCACTCTCCATCACCAGATATGATCATGCCTGCTAGCTCAGATGAATCTGGAGAAAGGATTAGACACATTTGTAAAAGACTGAAATGGCAGCTGGCCCTGGGAGCGAAATGGAACCTCCTGCTTCAAGGGCAGTCTACACTCAACCCCCAGGTGCTGGGACAAAGAACAGAAGATGTTCTACCACTGTGGCAAATCATGCCCATTTCTACCCCACTTTGGTCAGATTCAACAGGGTTCCTAATTATTTAATTAATTAATTTCTGCACCACCCAACAGCAACATCTCCCTCTCCCTCCCCCCACCCCACACTTTCATATCGTAATTCATGTCAAGGAAGCCATCAAAGGACACCAGAGTCCCCACACTACCACAATTCGCACCCCCACCTGCAACGCTGCAAATCCGACCAACCACCTCAGCAAGGGCACTGCCCTAACGACCAAACAAGCTCGCTCGACGCCAGCAGCTGTGCCCCAGCGCCACGACTGCCGCCTGCACTACGCTGGGCCCCCCGGTCCAGCCGTGCCAGCATTCATGGGAGCCACCTGTGCTCCCCATCATGGTGTCATCTCTGCCTCCAAGCCAGGGGGCCCCTGGATGGGCTGATGAGGCTGGGCAAGTGGCGGGAAGAGCATGCCCAGGATGAGGGCAGAGGACCTGAATCCAAGCAGGTGGGATCTTATGCACTGAGTTCAGCAGGACTGACTTCCAGGCAAGGGGAGCAGGGCCGTCGCTACACTTTCCCCAGGTGAGCACTGTGCTTGTGTCCCCCTCTATCTCCCCCTCTGTGGCTCACCTGCTATAGCTTCCACCCGTGTCTTTCCAAATATTTGGGTCATCACCAGCATCACCATTGCCTGTATCATCCCCTCTCCTCAGTCTCATCTCTCCTGCTCTCACACACACACACAAGTACCCTGGTCACCCTCTGTTATTCCCACCTAAACAAATGTATCCATTCCGCAATTAACAGACCTACAAACGTCTCACTCATGAACTACGGTCGCTCCTCGGCCCCCTCCTGCCTGTCCATCCCTCCAGCCATCAGCATAATGAGTACACATACCCTCCTGCTTCTCTCCCGATCTACACAGCGTTTCTCCACTGTACAACCCTTTGCAGGTCTTTCGGCAGCTTGCTGTTAAGTCTCTTCTTCCCGGTCTCAGCTACCACCCCGTGGCAGGGACAGAAGCGCAAATTCAGTGCACAAGTAACACATGCATACACAGCTCTCCGTGAAAGGAAATGCCCAGTAAGCATTTAAACGGAAAATGAATGGCACAGAAGAGAGCGAGCCGGATGTTCATAAGGGAGGTGCCAAAATTGTGTATTCTTACAGCACGCATGCAGTTGTTGTGACGCCTCGTTGTGGGGGCGGGCGGGGGGGGATCTGGATTTCCGTGGCATCCGTCTGTGGTCTGTGCCACCAGAACGGGACAAATTCTGTGCACAGGGAAGGCGCGGGGACCGCACACACGTCTATACTTGGGACAACTCCAGAAGTGAAATGCCTCGAGTGCCTTGGTGAAACGTGCGTCGAAATGCCATAATTTTGCCACAGAGTGATGCGCACAGTCATGCACAGTTGTGATGCTCGTCGGGACGCAGACACACACCCGCACGCACTCACAAAGTCCGGCCCCCCAGGTGTGATCACACCATCTCTGTGTCTCCGGCAGTGCGCGCACACACAGACGCGCGCACAGGTACGCATTGGGTATTCCGTCCGCGCACTCCTCTCCCGGCTCAGCCGGCCCCCCTCGCCCCAGCCGCCAGAGCCAGCCGCGCCGAGCTCGCACGCAGTACCTTGGTAGAGACACAGCATCCCCAGTCTGCAGAGGAGTGCGCCCAGCACCACGCAGTTCATGTCTCTCGCTGGTCCTGGATGCCGGCCGGGGAAGCGCTGCGGCAGCTGGCGGAGGAGACGCAAGACCCGGGGAGCGATGGAGGAAGGTACGGGCTGGCTCTCGCATTCAACCCACCAGCCTTGCTGCATCTCATAAGAGGGGGTGTATTGTGGAGGAGAGGATGGGAGGGGGGGTGGGAAGGGGAGCTATCGAAGGGGTTGAAAATTCTGATAGACAGCTGGGCAGAGACGAGGGACGCGGCTGAGAGGTCCAATCGGGAGGCGGGTAGGCTGGGAAAGGGGCCGGGCATGCAAATGAGACTGAGGAGGGCCCACCAATGGGACGGAGAGGAGGCTGGTGGGAAGGACCGAGGAGGGGGCAGCTGATTTATGAGGGGCTCTTTGTTACTGCAGCAATGCTGGGGTTGGGGGGGGGGAGGAAGTAGAACACCCCCCCCCACACACACACACACACACAGAGGATCAGGGAAACCCAGAGAGATCCCAGCCAGGCTAGCAGCTCTTCCCTCCAGCCCCACTCCTTGGTTCTCCCACCCCCAGCAGGAGTCTCATCTTCTGTGGGTCTTGAAAGAGCCAA
Source organism: Varanus komodoensis (assembly GCF_004798865.1). Classification (NCBI taxonomy): domain Eukaryota; kingdom Metazoa; phylum Chordata; class Lepidosauria; order Squamata; family Varanidae; genus Varanus; species Varanus komodoensis. Next base: position 764,886 of record NW_025336635.1, read on the forward strand.
GAGAAGAGGAAGGGGAATTAACCCCTGCAGTCCATTTCTCACTCCCCCCACCCCCGCGCACACACTTCCGATAGCCGGATCCCCAGTGGCCTGATCCCAGCCAAAATCTTTCCATCTCCTTCCCCTCCTCTTCCTCCTTTTTCAAAGCCACCCTCAGCCCTTCCTTTTCCCTGGGCCCATAAGCCCCACACTGTCCCTTCATCATCTCCTTCCTCTGCCACGTTGCCCCCCCCCCGCACCCCCAGGCAGCCGTGCGCCTCCCCATTTCGCGCTGGGCTCAACTTCCCCTTTTGGAGTTCCTGGGCACCCATTGAGTTGTGCAGACCTGGAATGGAAAAAGCACTCTGCACATCCTCAGATGCACTTGCCTTTTACTAGCACATCACCTCCCTGAGTGGGTGGGATGCACTGGGGGTGGGGAATGAAAGAGGGGCAGCTTTCACAGTCACCTTCCTTCACACGACTCCAGCAGACCCACCACTGAAAGCGGATGTCGGCCTGCCAGCCGAGTGCTGGCCTCCAGACCTCCCGGTCCCTGAGCTGCTCTGAGTCCTGCGAGGCCCCGGCATCCTCGAGCATCACGTCCCACTGTTTTCCTTGGCCCCATTGCCGCCGCCGCGCTCTTGGCAGCCGCCTCCCAGCCTGCTCCAGGAGCCTCCAGGCCAGGCAGCGCATCCCCGCAGGGCTCTTTGCTTAACCAGGAGGCCAGATGCAGCCTAGCAGGCCCTCCTCCTCTCTCTTCCACAGGGCCCCGTCGACCCAGGTGCGGCCACCCACGCTCGGCCTGCCCTCCCTCTCTGAGCTGTGGGGAGCATCGCGAGAGGTGTGCTACTCCCGAGAAGGAAAGGCAGCGGGCAAGAAGTGCACGGCTGCACGGTGTGTGATCCCTCTCAAGGTGTCAGTCATTAAAGCGGGCAAGGCAGGGCTTCCGCACGTCTAGAAGAAGAAACGCGGGGCAGGGGCCAATTCTGTCACGATCACAACACGCGCTTTCCTCTCTCTCTTCACCGTGCAGCCTTCAGCAACCCGGTGCCCTCCTGATGCATTGGACTACAACTCCCATCACATGCAGTAGCATGGTCCTGCCGGTGGGGTGATGGGAGCTGCAGCCTGACACATCGTTGAGTGGAGCCGGGCTGGGGAGAGGGTCAGCTTGCAGGAAGCTTCCCAGCAGCAAAGGCATGCTTTCCCTTACGGACGGCGGCAAGCCTGCTTGGTCTCCTCATCCAGCAGTCCCTCTCTCGCTCTCGCTCTCGCTCTCGCTCTCTCTCTGGCTCCTTCTCACGCCTTTCTTGCCCCTTGTCACACCAGCTGTTCCGCACTCCCTCCTGCTCCCACACAGAGCTCAGCTTTTGCTCAGTAGCCACAAAGTCTCCTTCAGGGGCATTTCATCTATTTATTCTAATGCCAGAACTTAACCTTGAGGATATGTGAATGTAATAATAATGAAGAGAGTGCCATTGAGAGTGTGAAGAGCGCACACCAATTGCCACGTCAGTCTCGGTGCAGGGAGAAGGATGCTGCGAGAAGAGCTGCTACTGCAAGGGGGGGGAGTACCAATTAGGACGTGGCTTTGCTTTCCTCTCCCCACTGTCTGCCCCCCACCCCCCCAACATCTATCCCCCACACCCTTCCTTTATTACTCATTTATATTCCTAGCCCAAAAAGGACCAAAGGCCACCCATATTATGCTCTCCATTTTACCCTCACAACAACCTTGGGAGGTAGGCAAGCCTGAAAGTCAGCAATTAGCCCAAAATTGCCCAGCAAGCTTCCTGGCCAAATGGGGACTAGAACCCATATCTCCTGACTCCCTGTTGCCCAACCCTCTAACCATTCCACCACACTGCCTGTTTAGATTGTTCATGTGGACCAACATGCCGCACCTTCTCCCAATGCTGTGTTCAGCTAGCGTGAGAAAACGGCCGAGGGGCCACAGCTCAGTGGGGGAAACTGCTTTGCTCGCGAAGGTCCCGGGTTCTGGCCACAGCATCTCCAAGAGGGGCTGGGGAAAAACTCCTGCCTGAACCTATAAAGAGCTGCCACCCGCTGGTGTTGAGGGCACTAGACTCGAGGGACACTGGGCTCCCATGTGCCACGGACCACACATGCCCAGCAGCAGGGCTCCGGGGCACTCTGTGCTTTGCCCTACTTCAGTGTCTGTTCTGGCCCCTGTGCAAGAGCCAGGTCCAGGGCCCGAGCAAAACCTAAAAATGGGGCAAGCCCTGCTCCCTTTTCCCCTACAGCTCTTGGTCCCTCCGGAGAAGGAGCGGCAGCTGCCCACCTGCCCGCTCACCTGGCACAGCCCCTCCATCATGGCACCTGCAGCCACGTTGCAGACCTGTCACTGGGGCCCTCTGCAATGACGAGAGGGCGCCCCCTAGTGAGCCACGACTCTAATGCATTTGGGTGCATGCTCACAGCTCTAGGAACGCTGGCGTTGGTGATGGATACTAATTACCAGGGGCTTAATTGCTTCTTTTTACACCATTAGTGATGAACCACTCAGTTTCTGGGATAGGGGGGAAGATCATTAATATAACCAATTCCTAGGGAGCTGTATTTGAAGAGGTGGAGGAGGGACAAGTCCCCCCCCCATGCTTCATTGACTCCATCTACCTTCAGTGTCCGTGATGCCCATTTCATACCTTGCTGCTCTTTAAGCAGCCCTGCCAAATGACACACACACACAGGTAGGATTCTTTCTGCTTCCAGCAGCTGTTAGGGAGAAGCATCACCTGCTAAGGGGCAGTGTAGTATAGTGGTTAGAGCATCCTCCTAAACGCCTACAAAGTTACTGGCCTGAGGAAAACAAAAACAAAACCTTGGCTGGCATGCTAAGAAATAAATAGCCTGTGTTTTCTGCTGGTCACAGGTGAGGGGAAGTCCCATCCTCAATGAACTACTGGCTTGCAGCCTCTCAGACTACTAAAAAAGAATGCCATATTTTGATCCTTCCCTACAAGCCCCGCTGCATTCAAAGGCATTTAGCAGTCTTGACTACCACAGAAACCAGATCTCTGCCTCCCCTGCCAGCCTGCTCATCTTGCCTGCATGGGATTCCAACACCCTTTGCCAACATAACACACCTGGCCCTTTTCCCTCGACAAGCAGAATGTTGTTGCCTATTCTGTGTCATCACAGAGGCTGAGGAAAGAAGGGACTGAAAAGAAAGAGCTCACAGGTAATCAGACATGCCCACTGAGGTGACATGGCATTCAAGTGGAATTCCGCCAGGCAGTTGTCTCAGAGGGATGCTGTAGCTGGAGGTGGAACCCGGTGGGCTTCTTGGTGCCTTCTGACCCTGCTAGTCTATGCAATGCCTAGCTTACAAAGGTTGCACTAGATAAGCAGCCCCCGCATCAGCCCTGCTGCACGTTCTCCCAGCGCCTGAGGGGGGACCACACGCGAGCCACCAGGCTGACAGGTCCCTTCCCCTTCCTGCAGCCGCCATGACATGTCTTGACCTCCCCTTCTTACCCTTCTGCTTCCAGTGGTGCTGTCCCAACCCCCGCCTACCTTATGCAGCAGCGCAGAGGGCTGGAAGAACTCCCAGCTCAGCGCCTGAGGGCCAGCCGAGAGGTCCTTCCTGAGTGACAGGCGCAGGAGGGTCCCCTCAGGGGATCCCCTGCATGGACAGCCCTCTTGGACTTGGTCACTCCCCACAATGCCTGGCTGGAGAGCGTCACCCCTTAGTCCTTGCCCTGCAGGGTGCTGCTGGGCCCCCTCCCCAGCGCGCCGATGCCGCAGTGGGAGAGTGGCTGCTGGGGCTCCCTAGACCACCGGTTTGCCAGTCCTCTCCCTCTGCTGCTGGGCAATGCCCACCCTGCCTCATGAAGGGCCAGCCCGATGCATGTCTGAAGCCAGAGGGCAAACCCACCCCTCCGCAGCAGCCGCTGCAGCCGTAGCCTCGCTCCTGAACTGTGCTCAGCAGTCCGTCTGGGACACAGGCCGGATGACCACGAATGGACCCCCACCCCACCCCACTTCTCCTGGGAGGGAGAGCAGCTTCCTTCCTTCCTTCCTTCCTTCCTTCCTTCCTTCCTTCCTTCCTTCTTTCTGCTGTGGCAAAGAGGAGGCCAGTTTAGAGATGGGTGATCCAGCAGCCGGATGAGCCTTCTCCGACTTGAGGGCGTTTCTTCTCAAGCATAAGGCTGCTGGGGGCACTGGTCCAACGGAGGGCTCCTGGGGCTGCTCCCAAGGGCAGCGCACGGCAGCTATTCTGCCTTTCCCTCTTTAACGGGCTTTTTAAAACTGAAATTTACAAAACACGTGAAAAGTGATGGGAAAGCATGAGCAGGAGATGGAAGATGATGTGCGTCATCCGGACCACGCCCTCCCACCCCTGTAAAATCGCATGAATGAGGCAATGCGATTGCATGATAAGAGCCTTACCCGGAAGCACCCACAGTCCCCCAGCCTAGCCTACCTTACAGGATTGTTGTGTGGAGAAGGTGAGGGTGGAGGGGAAAGCCCCGAATGCCTTCTCGAGCACTCTTCAAAGGCGCTCCCCCCAGATGAGGTGGACCAGCACTCAGCCGAGGGGATGCTGAGAGTTTTACTTCAACACACCAGGAGGGCTGCCTTAAAGGAAAGTTGGGATTTAAAACAGGGGATGAATAAATCATAAATACTCCCTAAGCGTGGCTTCCTGTGGGAGAAAAGTTACTCTGTCTCCACCACTGACTGCATGCGCTGTCCTTAAAAGCAGTGCAGACGGAAGCATGTACAAGCCCTTCTAAAAACACTTTATAAGCTCTGCAAATGCAGCCGGAGTCTGCTCCCCCCCACGGACTGCCAGCTCATCATTAGTGAGGTGACAGCCCTCTCTTTAAGAGCAAGAGGGGCCTCCTGCCCCCATTTCTCACAGTTCTAATGTGGGGCAACTGCCTCAAGCAGAAGAAGCAGATGGTGAGTGGGGAGGGGGTGTCTTTACCCAAAGCGCATCTGTGATGGGCACGGAGACTTTAAAGCAGGAGTGCGGAACTTCATTTAGCCCGAGGGCCATGTTCCATTTGGGAGATGCTCTCGGGGGCCGGGTCCCAGGGTGGGCAGCCCCAAGGCGAAGGGCAGGGCCAAAGATTCCGCACACTCTAGACGAAAGCTCTTCTTTGCCAGCGCCAAAGACTTAAAGGCGTTTCAGCCTTTCAGAATCAACGGCAGGCAGAAGGAAATGGCAGAAACCAGGAAAGCACTGGCGGACCCCTTTGCTGCTGGTGTGTGCATCTGAGAAAGGGTCTCTTGAGATCCTGGGTGTGTCCTGGAAGATTTGCCCCTGAAACTGAGGGAGCGGACCTCTCTTTACCAAGACACATGGCCACTCTGATTGACTGCTTCGCAAGCCGCCCCAGTGTCTTGGACCCAGGAACGGGGCTCCAGCCCCACTTGCCCTCCTGCTGATGAGGTGGAAGGCCCCCGAGACCATGCGAGCAGTTCCCCCAACTCTAATCACCAAACAGCTGCAGCCGACACAGCGGGTCAAGGAGTCAAATTCCACAGTTAGATTTAATAAAGGGGTTGGGGAATTTTATGACTGCTAATAACATCTGTTGCTATAGCAATGAGGCTAATGATAGGGACGTGGTAATCGAATTTCATGCTTCGAGGCTAGATGGGGGCCATTGGTCTGATCTATCGGGGGCAAGGCAAGAGTTCCAGGTTAGGTGGGACCATCGGTCTGGCAGGCGACATCTGAGTGGGAGGAAAATAGATGGCACGGCTCCGCAACCGCATGGAGAAGCAGCTCTTTCCAAGCCGCTGCCACTTGCTTGCTCTGATCCAAAATGGCAGGGAGGGAAGGTCCGATGCCAGGCCCCATCCCAGGGCTCTTGCTCATGGGCTGTTGGCCTTAAGAAGAGAAAAGCAACTACTTTGCCTGAGAGTCCCGTGCGGAGTGTCTCCTGCAAGGACTCTGGGCTCCGCAGTCTAGCAGCTCAGGTTGAGCAAGGCTGGCCTCCCTCACTTCAAGGGACTTCTGCACAACAGAAGGTGGATTCCCTCTCCCTGGCCTTGATGTTATCTCTATGGCAGTGCCGTGTGTGCCGTCCCTGCATCACAGAGCTTGCTGCTGGAGTGGGAAAGTCAAGCAACTCCATGGGGTGGACGGAGCAAGGAAATGTTTCTGGCTTAGCATGTCTTTCAAACTCCTTGCAAAATGAGGCCTCGCCTACCCAGAAGACCCTCTGGGTCTAACGATACTCTAAAGATGCTCGTTCGCACCCCCAGCACCTACCAAGTCTGCCTTCGGTGATCCTTCTGGGATTGAGTCAGTAAATGTTAGCATCATGGCCTGAGGCTGGGAACTAGCCTGGCAGGCTACCCAAGAACAGGCTACGCACAGCCCTTCTTTCATGGTGTGCAACGGTGCATGGGTGCGCAACAGTGGCCTCTCCGAGGGGCTGTAGTTTTGGTGCCTTCCTTTAGCCGGGCAAGGTAGAGCTTTAGGAGCCCAGTCTTCTTCCAGCTTTGCCCAAGCCCAGGTCCTGCAGCACATTGCCAGAAGCCTGGATGAGTAAATGCCCTGGCACAGGGAGAAGAGAGAACAATTATTTGCCTAAAAGCACATACATTGATTTATATGGAGAGCTGTCCATTTGGAGAGAGCTATTCTAATTTAAATTAATTTCTTCTGCTTTGCCTAACTGATTCTTTTTCTGGTAATAGGAAAGGGGCAAAGACCTGTGAAGGCTACATCCCATTCTTCTGGCTTCTTAGATTTCAGCAAACATTGCTCACATGGGCTAAAGCTTAAGCTTGCTCTGATAAGGGCTAGCAACTTGTGATTCATTTCTGATCTCCAGCATTGGCACAGTCCTGGTTAAAACTGACTGGATAGATAAAGATTGATGGAGCTGGAGCTGGCCATGAAGGAATGATGCTTTATTCCCATGACTTGGAAGCAACTCTCTAAGCTGGGTTCCAGTCCAGGTGCCCAGAGTCATGCATGAACTCAGTCCATTGCTTTTCAAGGGGATTCGCTGGAGCAGGGCCAGGAGAGTGCTAGGAAAGAGCCCCGGCCTGCAACTGGGCATCTTCCGCTCAAAGTGGGGGAGCTGGCAAAGCGGTGTTCCAAGTCCCAGAGTGCGCGGTGCATGCAGATGGCAAGAATGCTTGGATGGCCTTTCTTTGAAACATAGTGTTGCTCTTGCAATTTTATCAGAAAAGACCTCCCTTCTCCTGCTCACTCCTCTTCGGCCCCACTGAGCTGACTCCTTAATTCACCCAATCTTTCCCCATTCCTTCCCATAATAAATGCCTTCTGATAAATTGCTTAATGCACCCACTGGTGCAATCTAGAAGTTACTCATCTTCTCTCCTCCCCAACACACTTTGCACATCCTAATTTCAATTTAACTGTTAACTTCTTAGGAAATAACTCAGCTCCTGCCTTCCCAAATTAGTCATCACTGTTGTTTATATTATTTGTTTGCATTAATATTTTGTTTTAGGCTGCTTCTCCACCCAAGGGCCTTCGAAACTGCTTACGAGTTAAAAGCACAATAACATGCAAGATCCAGACATTAAAGGAGAAAGCGGTAACTGCAAAATGCTAAGCAGCAGCAAGGCATCCTCCAGTCCCTGGACAGGCATTCCTCCAGTAATGATCCTGAAGCCAGAACTGATGTGCCCGGGGTGGTCCTGCATCCTCAACCATGCCGGGGTCCCCCAAGGACCCTTCTGAGAGAGAGGCCTTCTATTGCTGTTAATACATGGCAGGTGCAGAGTGTTTCAAGCTACTTTGCGCGCAATGGGAAGCCAGTGTTGGGAATGGAAGAGGAAGTCATTCTTGGTGCCCTTCCCAGGGCCAGGGTGCCACCAGGTGAGGATGGGGAAGGGACGTCTGTGGGTATAGAGATGGTGGAGGCGGTCAAGGTGATCTCAAGGCTGCCAGCCCCAGGTGTCCAGGCAGACCTTGGGACAGACAGGTTTGCAAGTGCTGGGAGGGGAATTGGGAGTTGGGTCCATCACCCCATGACACAGTATTGAGAGAGAAGGGCTAGCCGGTTAGAGGACCTGCATAGATCTCGGGGGCTAGCCCTCTTCCAGAGGGGCACACTCAGAAGGGTGGGGCCCAGGTTTACAGAAAAGGAGGTTTCTCAGAAATAGCTTCTTGTTTGGGTTCAACAAATCACTCTGTCCAGGCACAGAGATTCTTCTGGGATGGAGTAACTTAGTGTCCTGCAACAGGAAGAGGTTGAACTCAATGGTCTTCATGGCCCCTTCCAACCCTACTATTCTATGATCTTCTCAAGGCCATTGCTGTGTATGGGAAATAAAGATCTCTTAAGCAAGAAGTCTGCTGTTGGAAAGGAAAGAAGGGAGAAACCCAGCTCCTGACAGCTTGAACCCAAAGCGAGGGTCCTGTCAGGTTCAGTGGCCAGAACATGGGCAGCCGGACAAGACAAGACACCAGGACCAGGCAACAGTGCTTCAGGAAAGACAGGGTCCAAATGCAGGGTTACATCAAAAGGCCAAGTCATAGGCATGGGCAGGAGCCGGAAGAATGCATGAGGGCAGGACAAGGATGTGGTCAGGAACAAGCCCCGGTCAAGAACCAGGACCTCTGCTTGTCCTGCTGGTTCTTGGCCCTTGGTTGGTTCCTGACCAGGACGACAGGGCAGGAGACACAGCATGGCAAGAACAAGGACCAGATGCAGCAAGGTCAGGCAAGAGGCAGGATCTGAGCCACCGCTCGCAGGAAGCCCTGTGTTACTGAGGCAGCACAGCAAGGCAGGAGGCAGGCACAACAGCAAGGCAACATGGAAAGGCAGGAAATTTAGCGGGCACCAGGAGCAGGGGCCATCAGGCAAGGGGCAGCCCCAGCAGCACTCAGGCGAACCTGTGCAGCTGAGGCAACAGGAGACACAGCAAGGACCGGCACTGCAGCAAGCAGGAGGACCTGCATTGCTGAGGCAGCGTGGCAAGGCAGGCAGAGCAGCAAAGAGGAGGCCTAGGCTGCAGCTACAGAACAACCTGCACTGTTGAGGCCAGTTCTGGAGGGGAGAGTGTACCCTTATACAGCCCCTCCACCAGACCCCCAGCTGACACTCTTCAGTAGAATGCAAGCTCCAGCAGGGACTGAGACTGATCCTGCAAATACACTGGTAGTTGTCCTGGTTCTGGCCATCAAAACAGTCCAGATTCTGACAGGGCCTGGGTCATTGCTCTTAAAGAAACTATGTTTAATAAGCTGAGGATCCTGATTTGTGATCCTGGGTTGTAAATGGGCAAGAAACCAGGATTCCTGTTTTGGATGGTCACAATATTCCTGAGTTGTTTAGCAGCCACATTAGCAGAGAGAAGCAAGGACAGAGCAAATGGGCTGCGTGCACCAAGACGCCAGTCACCCACACTTACCATTGTCTGCTCATATGGCTGTTATTTTCTCCTAATTCTTACAGTGGTCCTGTAGTTAGGTCAGTATTATCTCTGTATGGCAGATGGAAAATTGAGGGAGTGGTTAAGGCCACCTAGTGAGAGTTTTTGGCACTGATAGCTGAACCAAATCTTTCTTGGTTCCCACCGGGCAATCCCTCAGAAGCTGCTGAAGTTGTGCTCTGGTTACACAGACATGTCTGACTCTAAATGGTTTAGGACAGGCCATCTGGCCTGACACTGATTTTACTGGCTTTGCCCCTGTGCCACTCACAACAGCCTGATGCAGAGGACACAGACTGTACCTCCTCTTGTCCCTGTAGTCCAATATTGTCTGCTCTGAATGGCAGATGCTCTCATGGGTCTCAGGCAGAGACTTACTTACTTACTTACTTACTTATTACTTACTTATTTTGGGGTTTATATCCTGCCTTTTTCCTACAAAGGCTCAAGGTGGCTTACATCCTTCTCCTCCTCCGTCTTATGCCCATCTCCTGCTACTTGATTATTGTCTCTTTTTACCACAAATGCCAAGGACTGGATTTAGGTGCTTGTGCAAGCAAAATACTGGTTCTCCCACTGGGTTATATTCTCCAGAGAAATAAACTGATGGAGAAAGCATCTTTAAAAGAGTGGACAATATCTGTGGGGTGGGGAAAGGCATAGGATACTCTGCATCCCCACTTCTGGGGTTAGAAACAGAGCCCTGACCTCAGAGTGGGCATTGTGCTCCAAGCAGACCTATCTTGGCTGGCAGTGCAGAAAAGACCATGCCAGCTGTTTGTCTGAGGTCAGGAAACTTGGGGAGAGGGTAAAGGGGGCAAGGGGAGAGATGGGGAGGGGACCAGGATGCGAGGTATCTTGGAAGTACCCCAGCCCCTTTCCCTCCACCTCTGACATGTTGCAGTAATGTGGGGAACATCAGCTGTCTTGTCAACCTGCTGAGCAGGAGGATCGGGGAGCAATCCTGCTGTCCATCTCTGTGTTTGGGGGCTTGCAGGCATCGTAGGCTTAATTGATAGGATCCTGTTCTTACCAAATGTATGTGTGTCAGGCTGTGATTAGAGGCACAGGTACTGCTTGCTAGTCATTTTCTCGAGACATCCAGCTGGCACCAATGCCTGGAGAAGAAGAAATGTGTGGTATGCCTCTGGGAAGAAATAGCATTGCTTGTGTTAGGGGCATACAGATATCATTAAATCCATTCCGTCTGTATTTTGCAGATGGCCAGGAACATTTCATTCTGTTGTCTGCTCACAGACAGAATCAGATTCTATTTTCCATGCTCCAAACTTGCGTTTGAGCATGCTTGCGCAAATTTGCACTTCCGGAAGATTGCAACTCCCCTGTAAAATATGCAGACTCCAATGTTCGTTTTTATGTTTTGCCAATGAGAAGCAATGCATGTTTTCAATTTTTAAACACATTTTTCTATGATTAAATTGGTGCAACATGCCAGGAAGAAAGAAAAAACAGTTTGCAGGTTTGCCAAATCTGTGTGACTCCGGCAAAGATGTTCTGCTGTGGAATCCACAGATCAGATTCATACCACTCCAAACTCTCATAGGATTCTATTGCGTATTTCTCCAACATACCTACGGTGGTTACCATGCCATTGCTAAATGATAAGTGTTTGTATTTATTTATTATTCCATAGCCTTTTGCAGCAGACACTTAATTAGTGAAGGATTCATTAAGCCTGTTGCACTGAGTGAGGAAATGCACAGCAGCACCCAGGGAACAGAGCGCTCCATTCTCAACTATCTCCCACATGCACAAGCCAGCCATTTTCACTCCATCCTCCTTCCCAAAGAACCCAGGAGTCCTGGCTCCTCATTCCACCCACCCCCAGCTCAACCATGTGATCTCTTCCCAGGTCCCACGGGGACACCAAAGCTAATTACATTTATTACTAGCAAACACCAAATAAAAACAAACAGGAATAATTACAGCTGTCACAACTTCTCCCTGATTGTGCCATCCCTGCAGGGGATCTCACCTCATGGAGTGGGGGGGTCGGGGGGGGGGAGAACCACAGGGCACGGTCACAGACAGCTGAAGAAGGAAATGGTAGCTTAGACAGTCCTGTAATATCTCAGCTCTCCTCCTCCCTCCCCAACCTGTTTGGTTCTTCCCTTGGATTGTTGTCCCAGGCCAGCAAAAGCGTTAGATGAGGCAGCCTCGCTTTATGAAAACACCAGATGCCAACAGAATGCCTTTCCACAGTGTAGGAGAGCACTGAAGGGCTCTACAAAGTGGTATAGCTGAACTAGGGCTTGCAGGGCTGAAGTGCCAGGACTTTAGCTAGCAGGGACATACTGTAATCCGGCACTGGTCTCTGGTTCCCAGGCCCCCCAAGTAGGGTCGAGTGACCCTGAGAGCACAATCCACTTGTGCTCCCTGGACCTTTGGCACAAGAGCCAAAAGCAGGCCAAGGGGGCTGTGCAGGGTGGAGGGTATTCTTTGCCGGTCTCTGTGGCTTAAAGTTTTATATACTTTTAAGCCAGGGAAAGTGCAAAACTCCCAGGTCCAATTTGCACAATTTGATTCAAAAGTGAGAGGGCCTGATTTGTATCACAGTGAGTTGATGCCAGTGTTGGGCTGATGGGCCAGGAACTTTGGGGTGGGGGGCACACACCCCCCAACCAGATCCCACCTCTGCGCTTTGCAGCAAATCTCACTGAAGTTGGGCAGAGATGGAGTTTTCAAATATGTCCTTTCCTTTCGGAGGTGCCCTGTTCTTGGATGTGTGATTATGTCCCTTAGCATTTCAGAAGACCTACAAAATGCTATAGAATGCACACAAAAAGAGCAAGATCAACACAGGAGGCCTCAAGAAAGCAACGGTCTGACTCAGAAGGAAGGAAGCATCACATGGTCTCTCTAGAAGAGAGCTGCTCTTACAAAGCCATTGACAAGAAGAGTGCAGTGTGAGTGCGTATATTCTCAATACTGATATTCCACCTCTCTTCAGAAGATCTCAAGATAACTAACAAAAGCACTGAAATTGTCAATTACCAAAGCTGTATCAAGAATTAAAAGAAGCTGATAAAATGATGGTGGTGGTGGTGGTGGAGGTTGTGGTGGAATAAAATACCACAAAATGCCTTTCTCCCCGTCTCTTGCTTTTTTATCTGTATAAAACACACTTTATAGAAAGCATGGGAATTTTGAAAAATACTAAAGAAAAATGGACCCCTATACCTTTCCCTTTTTTGGCAAGTGACTAAGAGGCTGAGGTTCTGACCCGTTTAATATCTTTGTTCTGTTTGCCCGCTCTGTTCCTCCCAACGGAAGATGATCTTCTGAAGATGTTGCCATTTGCATTAAGATGGTTGATGGAGCAAAGGAGGGTAGTTGAACAGAATCTGCAACACTTCGGCAGCAGTTGTGTTTCTCGGGGGCCAGTCCACAATATTAGGGGCCCCATCCTCTCATCCACATGGCAGATGCACGTCAGCTCTCAAATCCAGAGGCTCATGAACATCCAAAGGTAAGCAGGAGATGCATCGGTGCTGATCGCAGCTGCTGCTTCATCTTGCACGCTGCATTTCTCTAGATGAAAATGTTGCATCATCTAGATTTACTGCTGGGGAGTGGGAGAAGGAGGCTGGGTCATCAGCATCTGTGTGGACCCAGCCTCCTCCCATCTGTGGCCCCCAGCACACCCCCTTTCCCCCTTCAAGGCCCAACTCTCACTGGGGATGGGGGTCAGCCACCACGGTGCTTTCCATGTCAGCTATGCAGGCTAAGCCAGACTTTAGCACCCCAGCCTGAGACCCCAATACAAGACCTTTTTGAGCTATTGAAGTGCAAGATAATGCACAATGCAACAGAAGAAAAACCTGCCGTGCTTTCTTTAAAAACAAAACAAAACTGCAACCGTAAAGGCAAGTCTTGGGGCCTCCGGGCATTGTTCATAAGCCCTGCTCCTTGCAGCCAGCTCGCAAAGGCCTGTGCCAGCTGCCCTCCTAGGTGAGAAATCGGCCCCAGCGAGGGGGAAGCGGGGCATGCTGGGGTGGGGGAGTCAGGGGCTGACTGCGTATGTCACGTCCAAACAGGGCCCCTGCCTCCTCCCGCCCCCCCTCCACCACTCTTCACATAAACCGCTGAAAAAGCGAGGGGTGGCGCGGCTGGAAGCAGTGCTGCCGGATCGTGTGCCGTGCATTGGCTCCATGCAAGCCCCTGAGTTCGGAGGCTCATGTGCATTGAGTGTGGCAGGTACAGAACTGTGCCCTTAAGCACTTTAAAAATATATAAAGCAAAATCACCAAGGAATTGCATATGTGGATTTCAAATGGCTTTGTCCCTCAGAGCCAGCTCTTCAAAACCTTCTTTCCAGTAGGGTTCAGCTAGCGGGTAGAACTTTCAACAGTTTCCTAGTAAGGGTTAGGGTTTCAGAAGAGCTTTCTGAAAAATTAATAGTTAGAGGTAGGGGTGGTTCTGACAATTGTTCTTTGAATTCTGGAGTGTTGAAACAGAATCAGCACAAAAGGGGAAGCCGGTATAATGAGACTTGCAGAGGCCTCCTCATTATGCCGCACAAGAGCTCAGCCACTTCATTAAACTCGTGCAGCACATAGTAATGAAAGTCTTAAGTGGCGTCATGGATGAGGAGCCCAAGATGGTTAACAGGTACAAAGGAGCTGCCTCATCCCTGTTCAGTCCAGATGTGAAGAACAGAAGGAGGGATAGTGCAAAGGAAGCAGTGATGGCCATCAAAGCCTAGGGACTGGATGGGGAGTGGCAGGGGCAAAGGATAAACCGGGGAGGTGTTGCTAAGCAGCACAAAGGCATCCTTGCCAAAGCCCCACCCCTTCTCTCCTAAGCCCCAGCTCCCAATCCCGCTGGCCTGAGGGCCAATTTTTGTTTATTGGAATAAATAGGTCCATGACATACCCTGGCACACACAGGGGAAGGACCCAGTGGCCTGATTCACACAGAAAACTCAGGCATGGCATGGTTGGTGAAGTCTGGCCAGGTGTGGTTGAACCCATGCCCTCAAAGGAACCGTGGGTTGTTTGTTAACCAGCTAGAAGCCGCTAATAGAAGACATGGCTTGATGTTGCTTTACGAACTTCGGCAAAGTGAAGCAAGTCGCAGTGGACGTGGAAGATCGTATGGGAGTGAGCTGGGCAATTAGATGTTTGATGGCATTCCTGCAAGGGGACAGAAATCCTCACTAGACCGTTTTATTGACTGGTATGTCACATTACTCTCACCCCAAACCAACCTCGTCATGCTGTTTCTGCCACTGCAGCCCAGATTTCTTATGCCCAGTTCTATCATGGCTTTTTGGATATTTGGGTTTACATCATAGCTTGTCCTGATATCTGAACTCAAATGTCTGAATCCAGAACTGTGACTTATTCCTGGCATTTTTGCACTGCAGTCAACCCTGAAAAGGGAGGCACCCAGAAAAACTGAAATCCCTCTGAAGGCTGCAAATGAGTGAAAAGGAACAGACACAGAAATGGGATAAACCAGCTTCTCTGGATTGTCTGGCTTAAGTCTGTATGACACGGCATAAGCGTTGCATGCAAGCACAGCCAGTTTTAATTTGTTTGATTCTTTTCCAAAGAAGCAGAATTTCTCTTCTTTCTTTATCTTTAATGTAATGGATTATGAGACAGCCAGTCTTTTTCTCCTTAGCTTGTGGACGAGTCCCACAAAACAATAATAATGGTTTGCAGCAGTAAAGCAATCCACAGTGGAAGGCGATATGGGTAATCAGGTACATGTTTGCAGAGGGAGGTGCGAGCACACTCCTGGGGTGTGTGTACAAAACCACACCAGATGATTCATTGATTGATTTACCAGCATTGCAGTGTGTCCCTGGTGTGTCACAGGACACACAATGCAAAACAATTTCTTCATGCTATTTCTGCCAGATTTTCTTCCAACCAGTTACTTTTGTATATGTTGCATTTTCCCCACAATACGTTTTTCACTCTGTGCTAAAACTTATGCTCCTGTTCTGGGTGTGGGCCAAGGAGTGACTCCAGTGGGCTAGAAGGCGTTGGGTATGGAATGGGCTTCCACAGGAGGTGGTTGAGGCCCCATCAGTGAGGGTGTTCAAGGACAGGCTGGACACACACATGGTAGGCATGTCATGAGAGGAGCCAGCTGGAGCTGGGGGGTCAGACTAGATGGCCCGGAAGGTCCCTTCTGACTGTTTCTATGTCTGTGCTTCTAAGTGGCACTGCAATGAAGAAGTGTCCAATTGGAATCTGGGGCAAAAATTGCTCATGCACGCATCTGGAGGTGTGGTTCTGTGCATAAGGCAACCTGTCTCACATGGCTTCCAATGCTGGATGAGGAACAACCTGCTGACTGTCCCGCATATGTGTCTACTTGGAAATAAATTGCATTGTCTTCAATGCCCTTTCATCCTGCAAAATTAGGAATGGAAGAAAGCAGAGATTGTTTTAGTTGCTTGAGAAGGAGTTCCCGCTACTGAAGTTGTGCATAAAGAATCTTTTTTTTTTTTAAGCCATCGAAGGCCATTCCTCTGCACACATCACCTTCACAGTACCTCATAATTCTCCCAGAATTGCATTTGTGTGTGACACAAGATCCCATTTTCAACACAGTGAAAACTGCACTGTATTGTTTAGTGTGTGTCCCGACAATAGAAAATGCATTTTGCATAAATACTGTGGCCATGGTCCCTGATAAATGGAAAGTGTTCGAGCGTAGATCCCTTTCTATTTTCAGAACTTTCTTCCAAATCAGAGCCAAGGGATAGTTTGTCTGCTGCTGAATCACAGCTTATGAGGATTAGGTGGTGGATCACTTCCTGTCCAGATGATTGATGCTACAGGGGAAGGGATCCTAAAGGATTGGGGTGGTGTCAGGACTGGCATATCAGGGCATAAAACATGTCATATGTTTTCTGAGGGAGGTGAGGAGGGGCAAAAACACACCTAGAGGACTGGATTAATCATCAGAGGGTGGAAACAACTTCAACACTTTTTGAAACTGCCTAGAGAGATGGGGAAGAAATGGAGGTAGTGACAGATTTTATTTTTCTGGGCTCCAAGATCATCACAGATGGGGACTGCAGCCAAGAAATTAAAAGATGCCTGCTCCTTGGGAGGAATGCTATGGCAAATCTAGACAGCATACTAAAAAGCAGCGACATCACCCTGCCAACAAAAGTGCGTACAGTCAATACTCTGGTTTTCCCAGTTGCAATGTATGGCTGTGAAAGTTGGACCATAAGGAAGGCTGAGCACTGAAGAATTGAGGCCTTTGAATTGTGGTGCTGGAGGAGACTCCTGCAAGTCCCTTGGACTGCAAAGGGATCAAACCAGTCCTAGAGGAGATTGACCCTGACTGCTCTTTAGAAGGCCAGATGCTGAAGATGAGACTCAAATACTTTGGCGACCTAATGAGAAAGAAGGACTCCCTGAAGAAGAGCCTAATGCTGGGAACAATTGACGACAAAAGAAGAAGAAGGCAAAGAATGCAATGGAGTCACTGAAGCAGTCGGACTGAGCTTGAGTGGACTCCGGGGGATGGTGGAGGACAGGAAGGCCTGGAGGAATGTTGTCCGTGGGGTCATGATGGGCCAGGCATGACTTCATGACTAGCAACAACAACAAAAGAGAGTTGGGGGGGGATCTCCCACAACAGAGACTTTCAAAAAGAAACTGGAGAGCCGTCTGGGTGGGATGGTGTAACTTGGTGTCCTGCAACAGCAGCGGGTGGCCTGGTTGGCCTTCCAACTCTACTATTCTATGATTCTATGAAAGGGGGAATGTCTCGCCTTTGCAATGATACATTGCACTAAAAATATAGATCAGAACAGTTCATCTAGTCCGACATTCCATCCACACAGTGACCAACCAGCTGCCACTGGGAAAGTGACAAGCAGGACGGAGGTGTCACAGTACTTCCCATCCATGATCCCCAGCAGTAGCTGCTCACATTCATACTGTCTCTGATACTGGAGGTAGCAAAGAGCCGTCAGGACAGGCAATCATTAGTAGCCTTCTCCTCTGCGAATTTGCTGCCATTTGAAGCAGAGCTGAAGCTTTAAATTTGTTTATTTAAAAGGAAGAAGGAAAGCCTTCAGCTTTAATGTCTGATTCCCCATCAATTTGTACAATTCTTCCACCCTCAAAAACTCACCCAGTATTCCCCTTTAAGCAGCAGTGGGGTTGTGGGGGGCTGATATCCAGCTCAGGGAGGAGATTGGATGGGAATGGGGGGAAATGGACAGATGTTCTCTGGATAATAATCTGTGGCTTTGTTTTGTTAAATTTTGTGGGGTTTCTTTGTTTGTCTATTGGTTACTGTTCTCTCTTTCTCTGAGGGGATGATGTTGCTTTCTACTGAGAATGCACCATAAAAACTTAGATTATTTGATTTTTGTCATTTCTGGCTGATTCTGAGTCCAGCAGAACTGCAGGTCCCCAAAGCTGGGATAGAACACAGAGGCAATGGTCCAGCGCTCTTGGCCAATCAATTCCATAGTTAATGGTGCTGACAGGTAGAAAAAGAGAAAGACATCTTCCAGTACTCAGATTAAGGATTAGAATTTAATGGTTTAACTAGATTAAACAGATGAAGAGATTAACAGGGTTAGATTAGAGGGATCATTTTAAACACATTAATGTATAAGATTAAGCGTTATCAATTAACTGATCCTTCTACTGGCTAAAAGAGAAAAGGGTGGGCGGGCTGCAGATGGGATCAAACGGAGTGATGAATGAGGATAACATATAATTGCTGTACAGGTTAAACTAATGTTTATTTATTTGACACCCACTGCCAGTAAATGATCCACCACACAGTTCTCTGGGGCTTTAATGCCCTTTTTTTGTTTGCTTGCTTGCTTGCTTGCTTGCTTAAGAATGCCATGACTCTTGGAAGTCACTCCTTCTGCCCTGAGAGCTGAGCTCCCTCATCTCAGATATGTATTTCAAATTGTATTTCTGGTCACAGAGCAATCTGCACATGCTCAGAGGTGCTCTTTCCTTTATAAGCATGCCTTCCAGGGCTGGACCATTGCAGATCAAATGCCATTTGAAGCCAAAGAGAACTGATCAGGCTCTGCCAGATGCTTAAAACAGAACAAAGGTGGCAGGAACACAGATTTAGGGAGGACATTCCATAACAGGGGCACCACCACTGAAAAGGCCCTCTCTAGTAGCGCTCTGTCTAAACCCAAATTTGGCGATATCCAGTGGGGGCCCTTCAGTTAAGTTCTCCATTGCCACGGAGGCTCACCTGGAAACACGTGCTAAGGCAGGAACCAGCAGCAGCCTTGCACAGAGACCCACCTTGCCGGGGGCTAAACGGTCTCCTGCACTGGTCTGTCCATGTCATCAAGAACCTGGCCAACCACAATATCTGTTTACATTTTTTACCTGTAGCATTTCTTTCCTCCAAAGAGACCAAGGCAGCAGATGCAGCAAGACTAGGAGGTTCGGCGCTGAGTCCATGACTGGCCCAGAGTCACCCAGTGAAGATGAGGAACGGCCTGCTGAGTCCCAGTCCACTGCTCTCCGCCCACAGCCTGTCACAGCAGTCTTGATGGCCCGCAAATGCCAGGCTGCAGGGAAGAGGGGGCCAGGCTTCCTGGCCATCTCACAGCTGTGGGCAGAGTCCAGGCAGTACAGCCTCTCTGACCCTAGCAGGAGAAACTGGAGCTGCCAGGACCTTTTATTTAGGACAAAAGTTCCTCTCCCTTTGCTTCTGGTCGCCTTCCTCCTTTTCTCCCAGTGGGTGGGCAGGTTTTAAAATCAACCTTCCTTCTGACTGAGCCCTACCCTGCTGGAGGTTGAGGCCCAGTGAAAACAGGACAGACCATCTTCCTGAGTTCCAAAGCTCTGCTGGAAGAAGCAACATTCTCCCTCCCTCCCCTCCCCTCCACCTCCCAGTTAGCCACAGCCCCAAGACTCTGCAGCCCATTGCACCGATCCCCACCTGTATTAGACCTTGTGCTGTTCCTCCCCCTCCGTCTCCCGCTCCTGCATGCATCTGACTGCCATAGGAAATCAATTAGCCAGTTTACTGTCTGGTCGATTCCCAGGTGGTTTCCAGGTTACCTGGGCCTTATTGATGCAGTCGGTGCAGCGCTCTGATCAATGGGAAACCAGGAGGCTCAACATTACCTTCCTGCCCTTGAGAGAAGTGACTGGCCTGGCCTTGGGAAACTTTGGTACTGGGCTCCATGTCATAGTCTCCCTGGAGCCAGGCTGCAACCCATGGCTGTGCCCACCCCCCTGCCAGCTCCAGGACAGAAGCAGGAGTCTACCTGGGCAGGGACACTGGGGCCAGGAGCAACAGAGCTGGGACGGGTGAAGACCAGGGGACAGAGGAAACATGGGGAGGCAGAGACTAGAATGAGCTTGGGACCAAGTGCAGGGCAAGCATAGGCAAAGGTGTGGCTAGATATCAGAGGCTGTGGCAGAGTCCCAACAGGTAAGGGTCAAGCAGGCAAGGCTGTTGATGCTGCAAATGGAGCCACTCCAAATACTCCTGCTATGGCCAAACTGGTAGGAAAGGGAGGCCTTTCAGCAAGTTTCTCATGGGTCCCACTGGTCTGCCTGGAGGTCCTGACAGCAATCCTGCCCTCACTCACATGTCCACTGCTTAATCCGGCAAATGTTGGCAACCTTCTCCATCCAGCCACCTGGGGAAGCTGCAGTGCTCCGGCAGCCAGGTAGATGCCAACATCCCTCCTGGCAGGGCAGGCTGGCAGTGGGAGGGGCTGTCTCTGCCAGGAGTGGGCAAACTCTCCTTTGTCCAAGGTCACATGCTAGCAGTAGGTGGGGCCAGGGCCTCCCCTTTCTTTCCCCAATTCTGTCTCTTTTGTACAGCCCACTCTCTCGTCCCTATGCCAGCACTTTCATTCTGTTCAGCAAACTGCCAGAGGAGGAAGGGTCATCTCTTGCCAGAGGCCTGGACTAATTGCCTGCAAAGGGCATTTTATTGAGGCGGAGAGTGGCAGCTTGCACACCCTTTCAGATCTGTGCGCACTGAGATGGCAAAGTTCAGGTGGCGGATTAAGACACTCTCCTTTTAAATGGAGCCAAACTGAAACCAGAGTTTGTTGTACCTTAGAAGAGATTTTGGCAGGTTGTCTGGTGGGTTCAGAAATTTCACCTTTTGAATTTTGACTTTGACCCCCTTTTCATAATTAATCATAAAAATCCCCACGCTGCCCTCTTCCTCCATCTTTTCCAACTGGTTGGGAGACTATTTTTTTCTATCACCGCAGTCCTGCATGCATTTCCTGACAGGAGCCCCTCTGCTGCATCTGAGATGCTCAGTCCTGCCCTACTCCAGGAGGAGGAAGAGCTGAAGAAGGTAGCGTGCTCAACACAGGCACATCACGCAAAGACCCTACCAGTGTCAAGCAGGTTCTCCATCTCAATATATGGAGGACTGCAGAGTCAAGCAGCAGGGAAAGGGTTGGAGTCAGTGAGCACGGCTTTTCCTCTCCCCTTTGCAAGCCTTCACAGGGCCCTTCTCTCAGCCTAATCTATTTTTCATTGTGTTGCTTGCTCCAAGGTGGATACCATTATCCCAGCATGGCAACAGTTCAAGAAAGAGCCAGTGTGGCATAGTAGAAAGAGTGTTGGACTGGGACTCAAGATACTGGTGTTCCAGACCCCACTTGGCCGGGAGATTCATCTTGGGCCAGCTGCTGTGTCTCGGCCTAACCTCCCTCACAGGTTTGTTGTTGTGGGGATAAAATGGCGAGGAAGGGGATCATGTAAGCCATCTTGGATTGCTTGCCGGGGAAAGACAGCACAGACAAGTAATGCATAAACAAAGGCACAAATGGAACAGAGCCAGTTCAGCACCATGGACAGCAGGGCAGAGACCGGCCCGGGTCCCGGCACCGCTTCAGCACCACGGCCAGCAGTCCTGCCTGCAGTTGCGGCCAGAGCCGGGCCCCCGCAGTCTCGCAATGTTCACATCCGCACAACTCGAGGTCTCCAAACTTCCCTAAATTCCGCCTTTAAACTTATTCTAATCAAATCTGTAACGGATCGCAGGGTTTCCTTTTCTTTTCGCATGACATCTCCGTGATTATTCATGCATATCTTTATAAATGTATGTATCCATTATGTGCATCTGTGAAAGGAACACACTCTTCTCTCATTGACTAAGTATATGCGTGCACATTTTTCAAACGCTCACATCTGTTCGTGTGCATGTTCCCCACCTACTTGTGCTGCCCAATGTTTTTGTTTTGGTGTGGAAGCAAGTTCCACAAATTACATCTTAAACTTGGAATGGTATGGACTTCCTCCCCAGACAGCATCCAAATCCATGTCTTATCTGCAAGACATGGATCAGGTAAATCCTGATAAAAACCAAACTGAAAGTAATTTCTCATGCATCCCACCCATGGCTAGCCGGGAGCAACTGGCAGGGATTTATAGGCCGCTGGGCGGGCCTGAGAGCTCCACCACTTCAGCATTTCATCTTGCCTTTAAAGGGCCAGCACCTTTTCTGAACTCACTCGCTTGAGAGGCAAAGGTCTGAGGTGTGGAGGAATCTCCCCAGCACTTGCTACAGGAGCCTGAGGACGACTCACCATCACCTACCTCACAGGACTGAGATAGAAAGCAGGACCAGTCTGGAGTTCTTGGAAAGCAGGCGGGATAGAAATTTATTTTATTTTATTTTATTTTATTTTATTTTATTTTATTTTATTTTATTTTATTTTATTTTGTAAACTTCTATGCCGCCCCATTCGCCGAAGCCTTGGGGTGGCTTACAACAATAAATAAATACATATAATCATATAAAAACAATATAATTGGAAACGCCCTGGCCAAAGATATAAAATCAATAAATAAGCTAACAATTAAAATGCCGTTTAAATAAAAAGGTCTTGGCCTGGTGCTGAAAAACATATAACGACGGCACCAGGCAGACCTCTCTGGGGAGAGCATTCCATAGAAGTAAATCAATTGTTGGAGGCAATGGATTTACGATCAAGCATCAAAAGCAGATGAATTCTTTGCCATTAACATTCATTTATTTTTACTATCTTCAGTTTTGTTTCGCTTTTAAAGAGAGCATTAAGGATGACTTTTTCTTTTATTATACTGTAAATTGTCTTACATTTCATTATCCCAAAAAAGCCATGTATTAAAGCTTAGATCAGATATATTAAAATATTTAAAGGGGGAACCCTATATACAGGAACAAGGTCCACCACTTGGGATTTGGTGGGTGCTCTCCTATGCGAGCATTGGGACGCAGGGGTGGGGAGCCAGCACAACGGCCAAGTAACATCCTGAAGGTGAAGCAGTTCTGCTGATGACGCTATGGGAGCTGGGCAGCCACCAGAGCATGGGCAGGGCATAGGTCACTCAAGGAGGAGCAGGGCTTGTCCCATACCCCATACTTTTCCAGAGCATGTCCACTCCTCAACAACCCCAGACTTGGCATCATGAATGTCCTTCCTATGTCCTCCCTATTTTTTTTAAATATCTGCCCCCACATGGGCAAACACCCCACTCACATTGTCAGGACACAGCATAGGATATGGTGCAGCTCAGCACCATGCCAGCATATAAACCCCACTGAGGGAAACCCTAATTCAGAGGACAGTATGGGGCTATGTTTCTCTGGATTCCAGCCTTGCACATTAAGAGCTCTGGATTCAAGTCTTGCTCAAGGGAGAACTGCAGTGATGGGAGGAAGGGTTAACGGACACCACCCACACAAGAGAAGCAGATTGCACAAAGAGACTGTCTCCAGAGCTCTCACACTCTTGAAAACACTCCTTTGCATTGTCATTCCAGCGGGTACTTCACCTTGGGACTCCAAGAGAAACCCCATGCTAATAACTCTGGGTATCAGGACAAAGCACATCACACATTTGCTTGGATAAGCAGTTGTCTCCCACCCACGTCTTTCCCTTTCACTGCATCCCATTTGTATACCTTTCTGTATTTTCAGGTTCCGTATTTGCCCCCCCCCTCCCTTCCCCTGCTGGGCTCTGCACACATAGATTCAGCAAACCTTTTGCTAGTGAAGCAGTAGCGTCTCTCTTCCTCTTAGAATATAGGATTGCTTTGTTGATCTGTTATATAGCAGATGATTAATCAACCAAAAATGATTTGACATTGTTAGTGGGCATGCCCTGGTAATTCAGAAATTAGACTCGTGTGCATGTTCTATGAGATTTCCCAAGAAGTCTCATTACGACTACACAGCAGCAGCAATGCACATGAGAAAGGCACTGAGACATTGAACTCTGTATTAACATTACTGTGCTAGTGCTAACACACATACACTCACACACATGCTCTTTCTGCCTAATTGTCATGGCACTTATTATTTTACAGTGTGTGTCAGTGGCAGCGCAAATTGCATTAGTATCTTAACAAGGAACCTTCAGCCAAAGATTTGGCTAGTTAGTTCAAATCAATGTATGTCATTTAGCTCATTCTCACCACCTCCTTGGTGTTATTTCAGCGACACAGAGATTCTGAATCAGTTGTTTCACCACCAAGATTTTGCTATTATGTTGCTACATGCTATCAGGGCTTCTCCAGTTTATGGTGACCCTATGCCTGAATGCCCTTGACAGCCCTGCTCCGCTCTTGTCAACCTGAAGCTTAGTTCCTCTATGGAATCTAGTCATCTCATTGCTGGCCTTTCTCTTCTTCCTCTGTCTTTGACTGCCCCTAGCAATTTTGCTTTCACCAATGCGTCTTGACCTCTCATGACTGTCCACATTCTATTGCTGACCACTTATTTCCCTGTGATACTTCAGAACATTTGTAAAATATTCTGTGACGTCACAGCAGCTCAGCCAATAGCACAGAAGAGATGTCAAATAACAGGCAAATGCAAGCATTGTTTACTCTCGATCCATTCTCATTTCAAAGACGAGTAGTGTTGTTATCATTTTAATTCCAGTAAAAATACTATTGTGAAGCTTGAAAGTGAAATGTTATGATTTTTTTAAATAAATCTTATTATTTTTTCTAGAAACTAACATTAAAAACATCAGTCATTTCAGACATTGGACATACTGGGTCAGCATCTCACTCTTTTTAAGAATCCATAACTATATTCAAATCTACGCATAGTCCCGTTTCTCTAGCCAATAGTAAAAGAAGTTCCAAGTTTGATAGAAATATGTATCCTCCTTCTCCTTCAGAGACAAGGTCAGTGTCAATTTCTGTGTAGTCCAAAATCTTTTTTAAGATCAGTTCTTCAGTAGGTGGCTCTTCACTCCTCCAATGTTGGGCAAATACAATCCTCGCTGCAGTAATTACATGTAGAATCAGGTATACAGCTTGTTTATCAAAGTCATCAGGAATAATGCCAAATAGAAAAACTTCAGGTTGAAATGTGAAAGTGAAATGTTACTATTGTGAAAAACTGAAGAAACCGGAAAGTTTCCAAAATGTTGAATATGGGTGAGTCATTCACCTCAATCCTAGCTTTATTTCTTTGCAGATGCAGAAGGTGGGTGAAGTCAAGGTTTCCCACGGCAAACTTTTGAGTGCTGCTTTCAGGATTCCATTATGGTCTGAAAAGAATCAGGAACTGCTATCCTTAATAAGACAAAAAGCCACTTTAGAGCACTGAATCAAGCCCCAGTTGAGCCAAATGTGCAAAACCCTGTGCTTTGACTCACTGCCTGCTTGTGAGTGAAAAGCAAACAACAAAACCTACGCAACTGTGGCTGTCAAATATGACACATTTCTGTTGCGGTCTATTTCTCTGTCTCTCAAACCACAAGCAGCAATATTCTCATTGATTTTCATGCTTCCCTCCCACTTGGCAACCCACAGAAGATCCCATGTTTCATCCTCTGGCATCTCCAGTTAGAAGGGTCAGATAATAGATTATGGGAAAGACCTTGGGTGGAAGTCTAAATGGGCAAATGGCCTCACCTGGTCAGAAGGAGCTTCTTAGGGTAATAATACCTGAACTGCCATGCTGGATCACATCACTGACCCCATCTAGTCCAGCTTTCCAAGAACTTAAGACGAGCTCTTCTAGAAGAGACAGGAGGTCCTCCTCATCCAGCATTCTGCTCACAGAATGGCCAACCAGCTATCCATGGGAACTTCACCAGCAGGACAGGGGTGAAACGGCACCCTTCCATCCATGTTCCCCAGCACTTGGTGGATGTAGACATCCTGCCCCTGATACAGAGGATTATACATGGCCTTCATAAGCAGTGGCCACTGGAAGACTTCTCTAGGAACTTGTCCAGTCCCTTTTGAAAACTGCCCAAACTGGTGGCCATCACTGCATCTTGTGGGAGTGAATTTCACAATTATGGGCTGTTTGTTCCTAACTAACTTGTGAAGTAGGCTGCTTGTCTATCCACTTCACAGACACTCTTCTGAAGAGCTACCTCACAGCAACTTGAGACAGTGTCTTCTTGGTTAAGGCCCCCCACATCTTAGACTCTTTACCCAAAGAGAATCACTTAAGTCTACAGTTCTCCTTCTCATGCCAGCCAAATACTTTTTTTCATCCTCTCACGCTTCATCAAAAATGCATTAAGCTGGGACTTTCAGCTGTTTTAAGTGCTATTTCATTGTTGTTTTACAGCTTCCTTCTTCCCCATGTTGTCCTCCAGATATTTTGGACGACAACTCCCAGCATTCCTAATCATTGTCCATCTTGGGAGTTGCAGCCTAAGAATCTGAAGGGCAATGGGCTGGGGGACCCTCTTTTAAAGTGTGTTGCTCTGCCTGTTTTGCACTTTCAGTGTTCATAATTGCCCATGAATCTTGGATGCAGGGTCACATACAAAGCCATTCATGAAATAAACAGTTAAGGAATGCATTGCTGGGAGACAACAGCATGAACCCACGAAGCTCTCCCTGATGCGCCTGGTCTTTCTGGAGTGTAGCGCTTTGTTCCTTGCACTGGCTTTAGACTCCCACCACACCATAACTAATTCAGTGGCCGTTTGTCTCTCACTTCTTCCGGTTGTGAGCCAAAGCTCCTTCAGCCCATCAATATCAATGCATAGATCTGATTGCGACATTACTTAAACCTTGGAGAAAAATAATTTCAAGGATAAATTATTAATTTGTATCGAACGTGCTATAATTGTCCTATTAAGTCTAACAAAGCCATATGTTTCATTGGGGTATTTATTCAAGGCCGTAATTCCCATCGACGTCCTCAATTCTAATTAACGGACATTTAGCAAACAGGTTCCATAATTGATATACCCCCACCCAAATCGATCACCTCAGTAGATTCCTCCCCCTTCTCTCCGCCCCTCTCCATCTGTGCCTCTAATGGCTGCTTTGAAGGATTCCAATTCATTTTCTTTTCATTAAAAACAAAACCAACCAAACAAACAGATGCTGCTGCTTTGCTTTTCACTTGGTGCCATGTTTGAAATGCAGCTGCCTTTGGCTTAGGACCACCAGATGAAAAGGAAGACAGGCACCCTGCTCCTTGCAGTGCTGCGTGAAGGAAGAATCTAGGTAGGCGCCTCTTTCTGCGCTCCGTGGCCCTTTGCATCCCACTGCATCTGCTCACGCCGAGCCCGGAATGCAGAACCTTTCTCAACCGAAGGGCGCATTTCATTCCAGAGAAGCCTTGGGGGACTGTATTCCACTGTGAGCAGGGTCAACACTAGTGTGCTGGCGTGAAGCTCTTATTGCCAGCAATTAAGCCTAAGCGGAATTGTGAGCTTCCTGACAGGAGGTGGGGGGAAACTGCTCAAAAACTGGGAAGACACCCGACAGCTAGGGATTAGAGGAAGGTGGTAGGGCAGGGGGAAGGGGAGTGCATTCCTGGGAAACCCCCTGGATTGGGACCCCCCCCCCAAGGAACCTCCTAAATTAGGCATTTTTTTGCTCCGAATTATATCACTTCTCTAACTGCTAATGCTGTGGTCAGATCGGAGCTGGTGATGCCCTCCCGATGTTGTGGGGCTGCGGTTCAAGTCATCCCTGACCTCTGGGGCTGATGGAATCCAGCAGCATTTGGAAGGCCATGCATTTTCCACCTAGATATCTCAGTTACGGCAGTTATAATCCCATCAGGGGCACCCTCTTGCCTGCAGTTTCCTTTCATCATCACAGCCACCATCTTTTAAGTAAGTAATTTGGCAGAAAGTAATTGCAACCTGAGCACAAGGTACTACTACAGACACACTACCAGAATGGCATCAGTGGTAACAACTAGAAAAATATGGCCACCGTGCCCCCTTCTTCAGCTGCTGTTTGTAATAGCCAGTCAGTCAGTCCCCAGTGCTAAATATTTATGGGTGGGGGCTTTTTACTGCACAGAAGATGCTAGAGGAGAAGGTCAGGGGTTTATGATGTGGTGATGAAGAAGTTATTATGGGCTTGCAAGCTAATATTAGCAGAAAATTATCTGGAGTTAATAAACACAGCCTTTCTAGATATATAGAGTCCGAGTCAGCAGCACTGAGTAGGGAGAAACCAAACAGCCGTTTTTTGAAAGGAGATGCTTCCCCCATTCCCCTCTTGCAATTATTCTCTTCTTTTGCATGCAACTGCCCAGCAAATTCTACTTTTAAGAACCTGACCCTAGTGCTGTGTCAACCAGGAAAAATGCTATTTTTGTATTACACTGGTATGCAACATTTGCAAGGAATTCAGAGGGATGACTATGGTGTTCCCTTCATCCCTCCTTTTTCATCCTCACTACAGCCCTTTGAGGTAGATGAGGCTGGAGGAGGGGGGGGAGTGGGGAGAGAGAGAGAGAGTTTGGCCCAAGGACACCATGGTGGGGTGGCCTTTTCAGCTCGAGTCTCCCCAGTCCTACCCAAACAGTGTAACCCACACTCCATGTTGCCTCCCAAGATTCATGCTTACAAGGACAGGTGCTGACTGTGGCAAAGGCAGGGATGCACCAGGACTGTACTCCTGGCCAAGGGTCCACTGTCCTGGCCAGGTCACCTCTCTCCTTGACGTTTCGCACAGCCCTACCTCTTCTGAGTTAACTGGGGAAGGGCCATTCCTGAGTAACCCCCACCCATTTTTATTTATTTGCTGGATTTGTAAGCTTCCTTCACTGAGAAGGGGATCGGTGTGCCCTTTGAGGCCGGTAGGCACATTCGGCATTTTGGCGGTGGCTCAACAAACCAGGCTGCTAGGTTCAGACAGCATGGCAAGCTTCCCACCTTGTAAGCCACCAAACATTATCAAGTTGTGTGAACCCAGCCAGTGTCATGGACGCAGTGTGGTGGTTAGAATTTCGCCCTTCGAAATGTGGAGCTGGCAGTGTGTGCGAGATTTTGTTTGTTCCTCAAGCCCCCCATGTTGTACCAACTTCCTGTGCTTTACAACTGCTTCTACATTCTTGGTACATTAGAGCAAAAAGGCAATCAGAGGAAAGAAAGACTTTTGACACATAAAGGTTTTAAATCCTTTAATTCATAGCACCATCATGACTAGAGAAATAAAATTCTTCTGATGCTGGAACACGTTCACTTGGGAATCAACCTTATTTTATTGTAGAAAAGGACAATATATTTTAAGCTAAATGTAAGCAGTGAAAAGCCAGTCCAGAAAAACTAGAAGGAACAAGAGGAAGAGGAGGAGAGGGACAGGATGAAGAAAAGAAGAGGAGGAAGAGGAAGATCCAGGTTAAAATCCCCATTCAGCCACGAAGCTCACTGGAAGACTCTGGGCTGGTTACAGGCTCTCTGCCTCAAAGGGTTGCTGTGAGGAAGGACCATGAAGAGTTAGGAGGACCATGCAAGCCACCTCAGATTCCGTGCAAGAGGAGAAAAGGCAGAATGCAGAATCATCCTCATATCCATCATCCTGAGCAAGAGGAATGTCAGGGTCTGTGACATCTGACCAGAAGGGAAAGTGATGGATTGGTCTGTCTCTATGTGCTCCACCATCAAATCATGCATAGGGGCATTTCCCCTCTCCCCTGAATGAGAGGATGTTGCAGCCTACATTTCCTGCTTTGGCTCCCTTCTTCAAAGTCCCAGACTCCCACTGTGGTCCTTCTCTACTTCTGGTCCTCCCACATACATGGTGCCATGTGGAGAGCAAATTAAGCACCTCTCACGAAACGCATGCCCACGATCCTCCATCTGTAAAATGGGAATGGGAATGGGAACAGCAGCGTTGATCCATCCTGATGGGCTGCAGCGAAGAGGAACAAGGAAAAGCCCATGAGGGACATTTGCACCTCGACAGAGCTGTGTAAAACAAAGAGGAACGAAAGAGGGAGAGCAGCTTCAGGGACACACGGGCTTGTACAAAGGCCACACCGACATGATAAAGAGCAGACAGCTGTAATGCGCAGTCACAGCTGTATTAACCTCAAAGCCCACAATTGTGTGTGACCCTTGCTCTCCTCACATCAGGGTAGAGAGTGTGGGTCTTTTCCCTCCTTTTTTCCATGTCAAGGATCAGCCGAAGCTTTGTCTCGTCAAGGTTCAACCTAACCCCAAATATTTCTATTATATCCATATTGAAGGGGGAGCAATATAGATAAAACCTCTGACCAAAATTATGTTGTTATGGCAACACCTCAGGCCGAAACCTCTCCACGCAGCCTGGGAAATATTGTCCAATACATCATGCACCAGGAGACCTGACAGGAAGAAAATTGTCCTTAACCAGCGGCTGTCGGGGTGATTTATAAGGTGTTAATTTCCCCGTGACAATAGGGTATTTAACTTCATTTGCTACCACGTTCCCCCCACATTGTCCCCCTGGTTAGGAGGGAAGATTGTGGGATTCACTTTTGGGGGGTGAGGTCCCTCTAACTCCCCACCCCAGTAAAAACAGGTTCATTCTCCCTGCACAAGGTGTGTCTATTAACAGGGGGATGGGGAAAATCTCCCAATAAGGCCCAGTAGGCAGGGTGCTACTGGGCTTCCCAAACATCCCATATGGGCCTGTTCCTCCTCCAAACCTTCAGGCAGGTAGCCAGTCAGAGAGAAATATTAAAACTGTGCGAGACAATCTGGTTCTCTAGCAGAGAGGGCAAAACCCAGCAGTACCCCAAGGTTATGTACCTCCAGCCAAGTCACAGCTTCTTCTGCTTCTGTTTCCCAAACTCCAGTCTCCTCTCACATGCACACCCTTTACATTCTGCATTGGCCCTTCCCCTGCACCAGGGTGAGGCCACCTTCTGCCCATGGCAACCCTCAGATCCCCCACTGAAGAGGGCAGTCGCTCTTTAACTCAGTGAGCTGACTGATGGTGCCGAGCTGTTAACCCGCCAATCGGCCAAGTGAGGGGAACGGTCCGGCAGCGGCCACAACAAACGCCACCTTCCCAAACTCTCATTCTCCAGTGTTTCTGTTACTTCGACATGACCAAGGAAGTGGGGGCGGGGGGGTCCAAACAGGGATTTATCCAGGGAGCAGGAGCTTGACTTCCAGCTGCTTGGGGCTGCCAGTGGCAGGAATGGACCCGTGAGTGCTTCGAGTGGGGTTGATGCCATTCTACCTTTTCTCAGGAAGACCTATAACGTTTTACCTCTCTTTAGGGGAACATAACTGAGTCTGGCTGATCACTCTGCTTTCTTTATGGCCCTCCTAGTCTGAAAGCCATCACATTTTTATTAGTATTATTTTAGACAACGTGGACTCACGAAAACATGAAGTAGCTTCCTGGCAGAGCTCGCTTGTGTCACAAAAGCTTCAGCATTGAACAGCTGCTTCATTAAACCAAGGCTTAACATAAATGTTCACAGCTGCTTGACCAGGTCTAGAGACAGAAAAAGAATTTGAAGGCTAAAATACCAAACATGCATGCACAACACAACTCTGAGCTCCAGAATCTGGCATTCAAGAACTAACTGGAAAACTCAGAGCTGAGTTTTATACATTGCAGTTCCCACCCAAGGGCATCCTCAGGTACTCAGGTATGGAAGCGGGGAAAGCACACGGGGGATTCTTGGAATTTGGAAAGCGCAGTGGGATTCCTCTATGTGGGGGGGGGAGGTGCTATTTTCTTTCATGGCAGAACCTTCCTCTTCTATGTTCTGAAGTCACCATAGAGTTGGACAGGAGAGGGGGAATCTATTTTGGACTTTGCTTCCTCCACTATTTTTTAAAGACTCAAGTCTGGGGGTTGAAACTTGGGCTGAGTTCCATTTTGGAGAAGTTCTCAAGGAGCTCCTCCTTGATTTCTCCAAGATTCTCCCACCTTCCATTGATGTGTTGGGCCAAGTTACTAAAAATGCTGGCAGATTTGAACTGCTCGCTTCCTCTCTCTCATAACTGGGTTTCAGGAGAGGCATTTCAGGTGTTTATCATGGAGCAGGGGGAACTGCACAGAAGTGGAGAACCTACCTGAAGATGTGTGCTTGGAGAAAAGGGGGAGGACCAAGGGAAGGAGGCGTGGCCAGCCAGGGAATCCCAGAAGCTCCAACCGGAATCCTGGACCTGAACTTCTGCACCCCACCCTAAGAACTCCATTCAAAGATGTAGGGCTTGGAGGGAGGAAAAGGCATTCCCTACCCAATTCCCTTAGAGTAGAGGATTGTGTGTGTTTTGCATTGAACCCACAGGCATCCAACACTGCGAATACTATCCAGGAGGTCAGCAAAGGAGGGCAGCGCCAAGTGGGGCAGGGCTGGTCGTGGACAGATAGAAACAAAGAAACAGAATGAGTCAGAAGGGGCCTCCTAGGCCATCTAGTCTGACCCCTGGCTCCAGCTGGCTCTGCCCATGAGATGACTTTTATCTCTGCTCAGGAGATAAAAGGAAGAGTTCATCATGCAGCATATACATAAATGCTGGACTTCCCACAGCAGCGAATACTATGGAATTCACTGCTGTGGGAAATGGTGAGGGCTGCCAATCTGGATGGCTTGAAAACAGGATTGGACTGATTCATGAGGGGGGAGGCTACCCGTGGCTACCAGCCTTGTTGGCTGTGGGCTCCCTCCTTCACCATCGGTGACATGCCTACAAACACCAGTATGTGAGCAGCTTGGGCAGGAAGAGGTCTTGCACCCATCCTGCTGGAGGGATCCTGCGGGCATCATGTGTATGGAGTGCTGGACTGGATGGATGTTGAGTCTGATCCAGCATGGCTTTTCTTATGTTCTTATCCAAATTAGGTCGCTGTCTGAACTTTTAAGGTGCTATGTAGGAAGCTGCCCTCTATGCGGAAAACAAGTTCAGCACCATGGATAGCTCCTTTAAAACCCCGCCTTTGGGGCTGGTGCCACAGTGAGCTAGTCTATTATAAGCTAATTTACTGCAAATTATCCAGATTCAGGAGAGTATGTTGGAGAAATTTATCCTGTTTCTTCCCTGCTATGGTGATAAGGAAACTCCTAAACTTGGTCTTTGCTGGTTGGGGAGGGGATTTCTCGGTGGAGCCGAGGGGAGAGTTCCTTTCATGGTAAGCAAGCAAAGGAGAGAATTTCTTTTGGACCTCAGCAGGAGAGGAAGAGGTTAAACTCCACACCTGTGCCTTCTGTTATTACCATAATTATCATCAGCACTGACTGACACTATTTGCATTTTTTAAAATCCTGCACCTTTAATTCAGGGATGCTGTTCATGTCATGTGGGAATGCGCTGGCAAAGGACTGGGATTTCAAGACCCATATGCTCTTGTCAAAGTCAATAGGGCCTTAAGCAAATGGAATTAATGGGTTGCCACCCTGCAGAAAAATGTCTGCACTCAGTGACTCATGGTAATAAAAGTTCAATAGAAATAGACCAAACATAGCAGAAGATACTCTTTTTAATATATATAAGCATTAAATAAAATGGCACGCCTGCAGCAAGAATTGGCAGGGTGGCTTAAATCAATATGTGAAACTCAGCACCATCATCCAGTCCTGCTTGACCCTCATTGTCAGAAGGTTTGGCAGGACACACGATGGACAGTGGAAATCCCTGGGCATAGCCTTCTTCTGCCAGAGTTCTGGCTCCAGGGGAAGCCAAAGGGAGCCCTTGGTCCTGGACTCTCTCCCTGGCCTGCCAACTTCCCTGCTGTGTCCACCAGTCAAACGTCCACCAGTCCTCTGGTCTCCTAGCCACCCACATGGCTTTCAGCGCCACTCCTGCTTCCCACCGGCCGTCTAATTCCTGCTGTTCTCTCCTTTCTCCTTCTGGGTGTCTCTGCCTCCATGCGTGTGGGTGCAGTTGGTGGTGTCACCCAAACCAAGCAAGAGGTTCTGACCGGAATGGTCAACAAGCCACTATGGGCTATTGTAGGCCGTTGAAGTGGCTTGTTAACCACTGGTTCGGACATCATGACAAGCCACAAGCTGTGAGGGTAGCTATGCAAACCAGTTCGGCATGCACAGGGGGGCTAACAAACCACGGTGGCTTATTAACATACCACTGCCTCTTTGGTCCCATGTTTTTTAAGCCATGGCTGTCATGGCTGACTGGCCCCTCGCCCATTCTTCTCTCTGCCACATGTACGGTCTCCTCTGTTCTGTGAAATTTCTTTGGCATCCCATAGCGGTCTCAGCACCTTGCATGTGCTCAGTAAATGCAAGTAGGGGAAGTGGGGGGTCACTTTGCTGGCCATAGATTTTGAGGGGCCATGGACAAGGCACCCTCACTAGGAAGCCTCCCCCAAGGACCTGGTTGACCCACAACAGGAGCCCATCATGGCTGAATTTCTTCTTAGCGGTTCTCACTGCAGCAGCAGCAGCTGTTGTGAACGTTTGGGGTGTCTCTTGGAAAGACTGCACAGTCTGATCCCAGTTTAAAGATGAGGACCCACCTTGAGATGGTCCAGTCGGAGTCTTGACATTCTTCATCAACCCAGAGCAGCAGACAGAGAAGACATACCAGTTACAACTTTCTCCACTGTCGGGAGATGCACTGGACATCTATTTAAAAGAGAGTAACTATTTCCAAGTTCGCATTATCCCTAAAGAGCAACTCACATAAATGTTATGCATTTGGCCCTCTCTTGTCCTTTCTCTTTGGGAGATGCATAAATGGCTACTCCATGGGGAGGAGGTCAAATGTGGTCCTTCTGTACATGCAACATGAGCTCTGCCCCTAATATTTGGCCCTGGACAGGACTAAAAATGGCAGGGGCCCTCCTGCTAATGCACTGAGGCAGGTCCAGGCTGCCAGAAGTCAACCACACTTCACTTATGCCTCTTGAAAGAGTGTGACAGGGTTAAAAACGGCTGCATCTTCTTCCTGAGTCTATTTGGTCTTCATGTGAGTGCGCGTGGTGATGTGGGGTTGCCAGCTGGCCCAGGCTTCTACTGGCCTGCACACAATTTCATCCTGCTAGCAAGTTGGATGGCAAGCTGGAAAAGGGGGCGGGGCGGTGTTTTATCAGTGGTAACTTCACATCCGGCTTCACAAATGACATCCTGGGGTCATTCAGTATATCTAAGTCATGAGAGACCAAGGACAGACAAGAAAGTGCACATTTGCACAGAGCATACTTAGGCTGTGGAATTCTGGACCACACTCTTGCCTAGCTTGGTGCCCTCCAGAGAGGCTGAAGAACTATCAGCAAATCTGGTGGGGCGGGAGGATAACAATCCAGTAGATTTTCTCAGGGCAGCCTTGCAGATTCCATTCCATCAGTACAGCACTGGCATCCACTGGGTCTGACGTGAATTAAACAAGCGTGAAGGTTTCTTTGCATGAAAAGGGCCATGATTTGTGTGCAGGTTGGTTTTTTTTTTAAGATGACCCCGAACTTGGTTCACCTTTGGCCACCAGGTCAGAACTGTGTTGAAAGTCCATCACTCTGAAACGAAATGAATTTTTGAGTGTTGCACATACCTAATTATTGCTCCCAACAGCAGACTGAGGAAGGCTGCCCTACTAGAAGATGGGGTGGTGGCCACCAAACTGCATTTCAAAAGGGAATTAGACAAAATTATGTGCGATCAGGTAATCAGTCATTATTAGTCACTGTGGTCCACTTTTTATTCATTTAAACTGGATTTTAATTGGGCAGCCCTTCAAAGAGAAGATGCTTTCAAAATAGAGGACAGTTCTCCGACCACCAAACTAACAGAGAGCTCTCCTTGGTGAAGAAAGATCCACCACAAACAGCAGCTGACAGTACTCGAACCAGCTGAGAGAACACAATTCTGCAAAGTTGCTGTCTTTTGGGGGCAGGACAGGGGAAAGCAAGAAGAAAACTCTCAGACATGTTTAGAAGGGGAGAAAAGCTTCTCAGGAATTTTGACTCAGCTCTGCTCAACTTCCCCATCTCCGCCCTGTTGGGGGATGCTAGGAGTTGGCATCTCCTGCCATTGCTTAAGGCTTGGAGCTGAAGAAGATTCCAAGCAAAAGTAGGGATGGCAGTGTGTGTGCACTTCTGGAGGAGTTGAAAGGGAGGTATTTTGGAAGCTGTGTCAAGGCTGCTCAGGGTCAAGATTAGCTGCAGCCAGCTTTTAAGTCAGCTCTCCTCTGCCAGCGACCCTCTCCTGCTGCAAAGGACAAGGACAGGGGAAAAGGGGGAGGGAAGTGGCCCACGTCCAAGGCCTGTGGCTTCTGATGATAAGGAAGTGGCGGGAGGAGTGTTCAGCTGCTCCTGGAACCAAAGACCAGGAGCAAAGCCAGGCGCACGCAACCCATCTGGTGCCAGGCTGCTGGCGTGATAAAAAAAGGAGGGGGCAGGGATACACGATCCGTCACAGAAAGCAGATAAAGGGCACGGCTGCAGAGAAGCCTTCTGACCCCCTTGGCAAAGCTGCTCTTCTCTTCCTCTCGCCTGTGCACTGCTTGCAGCCATCGCTGGTGCCAAGGCTAGGTATGCTTCAGCACCTCCTGGGGGCCCACACTCCAGCCGGGGGCCAGTGGCCAGAACCCCCTGAACAGGGTCCGCCGTTCCGTCCGGGCTTGCACCCTGGTTCTGCATCTGAGTCCCCCTCTGGACCAACCAGCAGCAGCAGTGAGAAATCAAAGCGCCAGGTGCAGACTCACCTGCGGGTCCTCTGCAAGCGTGCAAGTGGCAGCAGTGGTGAGGCAGGGAGCAACACGAGAAGCTGGTGGCCGTGGTGGCGAGCGGGTGGGCTCCGCCGAGGACGCCTTGCCCAGAGGCCCTCAGAGCTGCTGTCTGCTGCTGCAGCTCTGGGATCTTTTCAATATTCAGTATCTCATGTGGGCTTGAGTGGCCAACTTTCTTTTGCAGCAGAGCTCCTGACTTTACGCAGCTGGGACTGAGCAGGAACTCCCTTTCCCAGGGAAGAGTTGCAGTGGCAGAGGGAGAAACATGCTGCCCTTGTCAAATTTCTGCCTGCCATCTGGCTGTGAAAGAGCTGGGAAGACACAGCCTTGGCTTTGCCGGGGCTGAGCAGGGCTGTCCTGGACGGGGCTCGTGGAGGGTCTTCATTCGCAGGGCTGCCATAGGTCAGCGATGCCCTGGTGGCACGTGGCAGCACAATTTGGAGCAAGGAGAATGGAAGGAAAGGGAAAGATCGTTGCTCCATTAGGAGGGAAAGATATCAATGGATAACAAAAGGGCTGGCAGGGAGGTCCGGAGGCAGCAGAGGGATGAGGTGACAGAGGATGGGTGAAGGGAAGGGGACCATTGCGGCTGCCTGGGTTATTATTCCCTTCCAGCGGAGGAGCCCTGAGGGTGCCACGTGGGCCTCTACTCCTGTGCAAAGCCAGCCTGCTTCCACCA
Organism: Varanus komodoensis; assembly: GCF_004798865.1. Lineage (NCBI taxonomy): Eukaryota > Metazoa > Chordata > Lepidosauria > Squamata > Varanidae > Varanus > Varanus komodoensis. The sequence goes on from NW_025336635.1 coordinate 801,818, forward strand.
GGTGAGGTGGACGTTCTTGTTCCCTCGCCCCCACTGGAGTAAGAGGCAGCAGCCAGTCACCTGGGCAGAACAGGGCTCTGTGGACCACCTTGTCCTTCACCGCAGACAGCAGAATGTGTTATCACCCCACCCCTGAGGACAAAGGCAAGGTGGAACTCCATTTTCTTTTGTTTCGGTTAGCCCATTTGCCTGGGAAAGAACACAACAAAATGGAAGTAAAAATTAAGGCGGGATATGCTATCCTTCCACACATACCTGTAGGGGTGTCAGGTAGAAGAGTGCTAGGATGTGTTCCCGACCACCCCAGAGGATGGAGCTGGATCCCGCGGGCTCATGCTACAGGAGGACAGATTTGAATTAAAGTTAAGGAGAAGTGGCAAGAGCCATTTTAACCGTGGGACCAGTTGCCTAAAAGGAGTCTTGGCCTCTCCCACACTGGTGTTTTTCAAGCCAAAGCTGGGCAGCATCCACTGGGGATGATAGTTTGACTCTGGATCCCTTGCTTTGAGTCGAGGGTTGCACCAGATGGCTTCCCGCAGGTGTGGCCAGAAGGTAGATCTTCAGAGATGCTTTGGACCTCAGCTCCCAGAAGTCCCTGCTAGCATGGCCAGTGGTCAGAAATGCTGGGAGCTGCGGTCCAAAATAATCTGGAGATCTACTTTCTGGGTACCCATGCCCTACAAGAGCCTTACCAACCCCAAGTCTGTATGTCAAGGCATCTTAGATGGAGCGCTGGCTTTAGGACTTCCTCCTTTCCTGTCCCTGGCCTCAGAGGCTGAGACCTGTAGCATTCTCACATGCTGTTTAAGGGCCATAGGCTTGGCTTCTTAAATGCCTAAAAGGTGCTCCTTGTTACTCAGGCAACCAATTATCTATATATTCAATATAAATGCTTATGAAAACTACAGGTGGCAAGCATAATCTTGAAAGAGGCTTCCACTGTTAGTTCTCGTAAGAGGGGATGCTCTTCTAAGACAAAGCCTGACACAAAAGCAAAGATCTATTACTTCAAATCATTTTTTAAAAATGTGTCTACAATGTATAGAATTTTAAACCTTAATTTTCCATCCAATCAATTGAAAGAATTTGATGCTCCTGATTTCTTTTGATCTGGTGGCAGCCTTAGCAAATATTAGGAGAGGACACAGAAGGTAATAAAATTAACCTTTCTAGCCAATATGGAATCACATTATAGTAAGCAGCACCAGTAGAAAAGACGATTAAGTGTCTTCTGTATAAATGCCTATGCACTTACACACATGTGTGTGCACGCATGCACGCACACACACACAAGCATACCCATAACATTCTGCATTAATTAACTCAGAATCACTATTACCTTCTGCTTTAGTCCTCAGAACAACTAACACAGATGAGCATCACCATAACAGCACGAACCGAATGGGGGGGATACATCTTATATTCCCCATCATGACTGGGAGCATGACAAGCTGCTTAAAGGGCGTTAAGGGGTAACTAATCTGCATTACGTGATCTTCCTGCATATGCCCCCTTAGAAATCTCCCTGCTGTAGCGCTCTACTAGTTAACCCTGATGGAAATTAATTCCCCACTAGTTTGTCAGTGCTTTCACTCACACTTCATTTTGTTGGTGCTAAATTGGACGATCCATCACAGCTCCAAAGAGACATGTTCCTTTCCCTGCCGTTAAGCAAAATACAGAATAGAAGCATCATTAAACTATAACTTATTCTGGGCTTTAGAAGATCGCAGAAAGCAGAAAAGGGACTCTTTGAAACAAGGGAAGACAGTGATCCCTAATGGTCACAGCAGGGGGGCCTTTTGAGTCTAGTCTCATGGCAGTAGGCATCAACAGCTCTGGAAGGAGAAAACACTCCTATATGCATTTTTAAAAGATGCAGGGGTGTTAATAGGGATGTTTGAAAAATAATAGACTCCAATTAATTCAGATTTCTATGAGTCTCTCCCATGGATTCTGCAGTGGACCAGCATTTCCCAGGACAAATGGTTTCCATGGACTTGTGGGCCATCTGCTTCATTTCCATAATTTCACATTAATTTCATTGTAGAAAAGTACCAAAAAAATCAGGAAACACCAACCAAAACTGCATATTTCCCCTCACTGATTAAAGCATGAAAATTTGGGGGGGGGGGGTTGTTGCACATGTTCACAAGTGCCTAGTGAAGCATTTGTTTCAAACTGGATTCTTTGCAATCAGTGAGAAAATTTGCACAACAAATTTGCAAAGTTTCAAGTTTGGAATCTGTGGTTGATAAGCCTGGGAGAAAACTCTGCAAAGATGGGGGGTTGTAGGGTCCCCATGGACCAGCTCGGGCCACTCCAGGCTGGTGTGATAAATGGATTGATTTAGCATGAGTCTGGTTTAGAAGATACCTCACTGCAGCATGTGCTGAGAAGGACGCCAGCTTAAATGACTTGTTAAGGAAGCGTTCGTCCAGCCATCCCCATCTTGGAGCCCTGGAGATGTGCTGGATTGCACCTTCCAGCCTTCCCTGGAGAACACCAGTTTTGGGGAGGCTGTGTCACACAAAGGCATGAAAAATTGGCCTTTGATGGCTATTACCAAGACAGCTAAGAGCAGAACCTTGACACTCAGAGGGGGCATGCTGCAAGAATATTAAAAACCATCTACATCGTACCAAAGCAAAATTATGCAACAGGTAATATAGTGTTGTTGACTTCAGATAAGGAGACGAGGGTGGCAGGTGGAGCAATGCAGGAGGGGAAACTGAACCCTTGCCCCAAAACGCAGCATTTTCCCAACTGAAATGCTCTATCCATCCAGAACCCCTTTTCTCCTTTGCTTATGGCAGGGGTGGGGGGCAAATAGGACCTTGGAGTGGTGAACAAGGGGGCGAGGTTGCAAGGGATGGTCAGTGGGAACAAGGCTATGGGAGACGAGCATTCAGTCCGCTCCCTCTGAGCTGCTGAGCCAGGCCAGATCAACGGTCCTTTTTGTAAAGGAAACGACACTAGGAATTCCAGTCCCAGAATTCCCATATCATATCAGGCTCGAATTCTTGATGTAAAAAATAAATAAGTTATTTAAGGGCATGATCCCATAAATGTTCAGATTCAGAGGATTGCAGATAGCCTGTGCTGAGCTGGAGAAGCATGAATAATCTTCACTGTTCCACCGCTCTGCACCTTCATGTGAAGGAAAGAGGGCACGGGCTCCATCATGCTCTGGCCTCTGCAGTCTTACCTGCAGCCTTGCTGTGATTGCATTTCTGGTCTTGGAGAGTCGGCCACATTCCTAGGCCCAAGGGGCCCTGGGGGCTCCAAGCCACTTCAGGCATGGCTCTCCACCTCGTTCTCTCACACATGCCCTCTCTTCTCCTTTTTCATCAGCAGCTCACTCTTGGCAGGGCCTCTCTAGCTTTGCCTATTTGTTTGCATCAGTAATGGGCTGGCTGTGATGATCTGGGCTGCTGGAAGAAGTTTGGGGTTGCGGGGAAGGAGTCCACCAGTCCCTCTCTTTCATAGAATAGTAGAGTTGGAAGGGGCCATGAAGGCCATCAGGTCCAGCGCCCGATGTTGCAGGACACCACGTGACACCATCCCACTCAGGTGGCTGTCCAGTTCCTTTCTGAATGTCTCCAGTGTGGGAGCGCCCCCCACCCCTCTAGGCAGCTGGTCCCACTGTCGTATTGCTCTGACCGTGAGGAAGCTTTTCCTGAAGTCCAGCCTGAACCTGGGTTGTGGCAACTTGAATTGCATCAGTGATAAAGCGGTAATATTTACCTTTTGATACTGTCAATGTGAGGAAAGCTATGGCAAATCTAGAAAGCATACTAAAAAGCACAGACATCACCCTGCCGACAAAAGTGCATATAAGTCAAGGGTCTGGTTCTCCCAGTTGCAATGTATGGCTGTGAAAGCTGGACCATAAGGAAGGCTAAGCGCCAAAGAATTGAGGCCTTTGAATGGTGGTGCTGGAGGAGACTCCTGCGAGTCCCTTGGACTGCAAGGGGATCAAACCAGTCAATCCTAGAGGAGATCCACCCTGACTGCTCTTTAGAAGGCCAGATACGGAAGATGAAGCTCAAATACTTTGGCCACCTAATGAGAAGGAAGGACCCCTTGGAGAAGAGCCTAATGCTGGGAACAATAGATGGCAAAAGGAGAAGGGGACGGCAGAGAATGAGGTGGCTGGATGGAGTCACTGAAGCAGTTGACGTGAGCTTGAGTGGACTCCGGAGGATGATGGAGGACAGGAAGGCCTGGAGGAATGTTGTACATGGGGTCGCAATGGGTCAGACACGACTTCACAACTAGCAACAGCAACAATATTTACCTTGTGCACTGAATAACTTAACCTGCTGATTTCTGCAACAGAAATATTTTGTACTCAGGAGGGTGAGAAAATCACCTGTTTACAAAATGCAAGCTGAGATTCTTAGAAAGCTGGATTCCACACCCATCATGGCACAGAAATCTTATCACAAGAAATCTATTGTCCATGGCAAAACTGCTCTGCAGACATGGCACCAGAAATGTTGCCTATCCTGACAGACCAGGGAGAATCCACACTGCACAGCTAAAAAGCAGCAATGAGATGCCAGACTGTAAATTCTTTGCCTCCATCTCTGTTCCTCCTAATCAATATCTACTCTTTTTGCCAGAACACTCAGCCCTTTAGCTAACTGAAAGAATCCTTGTTATTGGAAGACAGAACCCTGGAAGTCGCTGCAGGGCCTTTTGATTGCTTGGCTTCCAACCAACCCTGCCGTTTAAAGAACTGGAAGGAAAGCCCTGGCATGGCTTGGCCCTGGTACTGGCTCATCAGGCCCCTGCTGGAGATCCCAATTGTCCCATCACCGTCTCAAGGCTGCTAGAGATGTTTTGCCTTCCACCCTGGGCTTGGAGGGTGAGGCCATCTGCTTCATTTCATACCAGGGTAGGACAGCCACTCAGGAAAGAGGAAAGAAAAGGAGAAAAGAAATATATCACCCAAAAAGGGCACAAGAGGACACAGGTGTGCAAAAACACCCATGTTCTAGTTTATAGATGCAAACTGAGTAATACATTATTGCCATTTGAGTAGAAGCTCGGCACCATTTCATCACAGTGCAGAAGACTCTGGGCCTCTCTGCTTGGTCTTCCAGAGAGGTGTTCACCGTTGATGGGAAACCCTCGTCAGGGTGGAAGCGAAGGATGCTTCCCATAGAAGAGAAGGCTTCAAATTGAGGACTGCCGTCTGTAACTGAGGAGGCAGGAGCACCCTGCAGAAGAACGCAGGAGCTTGTGTCTGACTCAGGCAACACAGCAAGGCCGTTTGAAGCGTCGTGGCTTCGGGGTGGCACCTTGGGCTCTGCTTCCAGGAATCCAAGTGCCTCGGGCTGGCGCCTAAACGGTGTGCTTCTGCATTCCAGACGCCAGAAAGTAAGCCTGGGGCAGAGCCAAAGAGAGCTGAGCAGCTGCAAGGGCAGGTCACATCGGGGACTGTTGCTCACAGGCTTGCCAAGGGTTGGAGGCAGCGTATGACAACTTAGGGTTCATTTCCCCATGAGGAGTCATTATGTCAGCTGCCATCATCCTCTCCCCATTGTAGGAGCACAATGGGGCTGCCCACCCCGCACAACGGCTGCCCCAGCTGGAGGCTCCGCTTTGCTAACAGCAGGGCCAGCCCTTGTCCTAAACACTAGGCTTCATTGCCTAAGGGCTCTACCTGGCCAAGAGTCCTCACCTGGTGCATGTCCCCTCCATGTTTGTGAACACACCTCTTCTGCGCTCTGTGTCTTACATGTTTCCTGTGGGGAACGTTGGTGTAGCCATGGCAAAAGCGCAGTGGCCACGTAACACGTGACATCGATTCTATCTGCTCTGAAAATGTGTGCCTTCACATCTGCAGTTCCACCCGCCACCCTTCCCGCAAAGCGCCCCTTTCTGGCACCTGCCAGACCCTTGCCTGCCCAGCCTCTGGCTCGTTCTTCGGGGAGGCAGCTGCTTCTCAGTGGTGGGTGACCAATTTCTGAATAAACACTTTTAAGATGTTATGATTATTTTTCCCGTTCGGAGGCCAAATTGACCATTTAAAAAATTAACTCTACTGCTACCTTTTCCTGTGCTGAAACCCTTTTCATTACACCCTGGAAAATAGGTCTTAATTGGATTAGGCACTCATTTGTCAACTAATTAATTGGCTTTCGGAGATACCTGGAGCCATTTCACTTGAAAAGATGGCAATGAATGCAGACGAGCATTTTCTTATGGTGCAATTATCCTATGTGGCAGGGGCGGGGTGCAATGAGAGAGATGGAACAGAGCAGCAACATATACATTCTCCTTGGGAACGCACCTTTCCTGACTTATATCACACTCGTACTTACTGGTGTTTAGTGGTGATTTGACATTCCTGACCAGCTCAGCAATGTCCCAGGGAAGTTTCCGAAAAGGGGCAGAAATAGTATTAATTGGAACATATAGTCCCAATTATTTACTACTTGCCCCTTAATATGGTATCATCATCAGGACAGACATAAGATCTTTTCACTCTTACTGGCATGCCAGTTCCCTGACATGCTAGCTTTCCACATGCAGGGAGGACTATGTCCCATGGTTTCAGGCCAGCTTCAGCTCAGACACGGGCTTCCTGCCCAGATCTCAGATTCGCAATGGCTGTGGGTGGGCAAATCGGCCAGTTTTGGTTTCACTCCATTTCTAATTTTCCCAACCATCATTTTGTTTCAGCCCATTTCCACATGAGTTTCCAAATTCAGTCCACAAAAAGCCTGCATTAAAATGTGTATGCATTTCTGTATACATTTCTTTGCCTGATGCCATGTGCTTATGTACATGGTTTTCCTAGTGTGCACACTTTTTTGGATATAATTTTACTAATTATACTCCTCTTGTGCATTTTTAAAGACATGTTTTTGATTGTGAATCACATTGCAACATTTCGGAAAGTGTAGAAGCTGAGTCTGTCTATATAAAGAATCAGAATGAATGGATTTCTCATCCATCCCTAATTGAGGTTATATGCTATTTTATTGCTTTCAAACTAACTTTGCCCAGTCTATGCATGCCGCAGAACAGAAGAATCCTGAGACGGTCTTTGTGAATATCATTGTGGTTTAATAGCTAGAAGTGTTAGACTAGGACTGATGAGACCTGGGTTCAAGTCCCTACTCAGCCATTATGCTTCATGGGTGGCTTTGGCCCATTCCGAAACTTGGCCCACCACACAAGGTTGTTGCTTGGGAAAACGTTAGGGGCCCTGCTTTGACCTCCTTGAAGAAAAGGCAAGATGCACACAGTACATAATTAGCATGGATTGTGTTACCACAGGTGTGCAATTGCATTTATGAACACTCTGCCCTCCCCAGACAGCAACAGAAATGCCTTGCAGTTAGAAAACTAGCACCAGAGAGTAGGCAGGGCTGAAGCTTTTCTCCCCAGGGTCCCAGTTCTTAGATTGCAGAGAGGTTTTAACAAGAAGGAACAAAAAACAGTTCCCTCTATGTAATGGTTCTGGGTCCAAAACAGGCTAAAGTCACAAGGAATAACTGAAAATATACCTTTATTTTAAGGATCACCTTGGACTGTCTTGTAGAACAATTTACAGGCCTCTGGAAACAGCTGGGGCATATGATTCTAGAGCAAGCTTCAAATCAATAACACGTTATAACTAAGGGATTGTCAGAAAGAATAACCTCTATGATTACCTTTTCCCCCTTAATTATTAAACGATAACAAACAGAATGAACTAATTATTATAATAGATAGAAATTGAAGTTACGGTAAAAGATATGTATCCATGGAAAAAAGGAGTTAATTGGACTTTCGGAGCAATATATCTCTGCAAGTCTTTATTTATTTCATTTCATTTCAATCCCACCCAATAGCCAAAACTCTTTTTCTGGAGGCCTTAATGCTTGCTCATCACAAGCATTCGGCGTTCTTGGCTGTTGCTGATCAGATTCCTCTTGGCGGGAGAAGTTATTTGTTGATGGATTGCAGCTGGAATCCGTACCTGCTGACACATCTTAGGAACATCCTGGATGGCTCTTGGATCATGATGGATGCAACACAGTATGCTTCCAGTGTCCGTTTGCATTACATAAGAGCTCAGATTTCGTTGTTGCACAACTACACTCTTTGGAGTACAGTGGAATATATCTTTGTCACCTGGTTTAGATTCTGGGAGGACACGGGCTTCCCTATCAAAATAATATTTTTTGTTTCAGCTTCTGGGTGCATTTTTTCCCCGAGGACTGCCATTGTTTTTCGACTGTAGTCAATCATTGGTTAGCTCTAATGCACCCTCCTGTCACGAGCTGAAGAGCTGACCGACTGCTCTCTCGTGGAAAGACTTGTACAGATCCCTGCCTCCATGGGAGGCTCTCTTCATCAGGCTGACAGTCTGGGCACACCTTTCCGCAAGCCCGCTTGATAAAGTGTGGGCTAGAGGTAGTGTGGTGAAAAGGTCTGCCTTTGGCAAACCTCCTGAATTCTGCACAGCAGAACTGTGGGGCACGATCCCTGAAGACTTCATCAGGAACGCCATGCCTGGCAAAGGCCCCTTTCAACCTGGCAGTCACCGGTTTCCTGCTGCGCATTGCTATATGCATACTCTGGATAGAGAGAGAAACAGACTGTGACTATTAAGTAATCCTTGGAACGCCACATGCATAAGCTACTTTCTGCCTTCTGGTAGGCCCTTTGAGGAACAGGATGAGGATTAAATGGTTCCGGTTGTTGACACGACTTGTATTTTAAACAGGTGACACAACCTTCTAGTGGAGTTTCCATACTCTGATTAAGCCTATCACCTCCTGTGCTCATTTTTTACATTTATCAATGCCAAGATGAACCTTGTGGATTTTCTGCAGCTCTTCCTTAATGGAGGATCCTGTGTGAAAAATCTGATTGGGGCAGTGAAAATCTGGCTGATTTTCTTGACTTGGCCCAGATTCGTTGGTGCTGCCTCAATCTGATGTGAGTCAAGCTGGTTTGCAGATTTCCATTTTTTAAAATGGACTCCAATTAGTTAAAAAAAAGCTGGGGGGATTTGTGTGAAATTTGTGCCCTCCCCTGCAAATTGCACACATTTGCACAACTGCAAATGTGGACTGGATTTTGCACAGATCTAAAATCAACTATCAGAAAATTCAAGGAAGCCAGAGAGTGTGTGCATATGCAAGGAGAGGAAGGACCTTCCATACTTCCATCTAATGAGCTGGCCCCAATTTGTGCTTGGAGTTGGCTCCAAATCTGTGCCAACATTTTGAACAATTTTGCATAAGGTAGAATTCCTACCCAACTCAGTCCACTTTAGGCTGTCTGTTCAGAAATGTGTTAAAAACTGTCGAGGTTAAATAGAATGAGTTTTCTACTGCCCCATTCCTAGATACCAAATTTTGCTCCTGTTAAAGATAAGACTTGTAGACATGGATTCATGCCTACAATTCCAGTAGTCTCTGATACTCAGTTACAGTTGTCTTAAGCCTCAGTTCAGCCCACGGTTTCTATTTGTTTGAGGACCTGCCGAGAAGGGTCAGCAGTCAGCATCCGTTTCCTCTTGAATTTGTCACAGTGTTTTATTTGACACTGGGAAGGCAATGATAAACATGCCCAGATAAGTTTGCATTTCTTTCTGCAAGGCCTTTTCACAACAATAGTGGGGAGAACAGCTCTTGAAAGTATATTCACAGAGAGCACAAATGCTGAGGCGATCCTTGGCCCCTCCTTTCCTTCCAAGCAGACCAAGACAAAGGCTTTCTAACTAAAAGCCTTTATTATGCTAAAGCTGCCCAGCTCACCTGGCTTTTTAGCAGGAAATAGGAGCATTGCAGAAGTCAATAACAGCAGAAGCCCACAAAGTTAGAATACTGGCCATTAGGGAAATGCAGCTTTATGGTAAGAAGTTGGTCCAAAGAGGAAACCCTTTCCCCTCTTCCGAACTGAACAAAACAAACCAGGGAGAGCCTCCTGTGTAAAGACCAAACACTCGGAGCATCCACGCTTCCCAGCTGATCTGCCCTCTTAGCTCCATGCCATACCCTTGGATTAAGGATGTGAGATCCACCTATCCTTGTTCCCAGACTCACTAAACTTTCCCGCAGCATTTAAAACTGTCTGGTTCTCAGCACTTCTTGGCTTATCTCTGGGTCTCCTGGCCATGACATTTCAGCTGTGGATTCTAGCCCCTCTTTGTCCAGGTCAGAATCTTCATCCACAACCCTTAGGGGCTCTTACCAAATCTCTACAAAAGGTTTACCTGATGTGGCAGCGAATCACATCTCTGTAGTTTGATCCTCCTTTGCTGGATCCGAAATGTGCGGTCATTCAAAGGTTCGCTGAACGAACTATGTGGGGATCGTGCCCTGCTTCCACAGCCGCTGTCCATCCAAAAGATACCCAGTTAATTTTGCAAAAGCAAACAAAATTCAGCAGAACCCCTGTATCCGCCGGGGATGGTTCCAAGCCCCTCAGTGGATGCCTGAAAGTGTGGATAGTAGTGAACACTATACTATATACTGTGCATTCCTTTGATAAAGTTTAATGTATAAATAGGCACAATAAGACATCAACAACAATAATGAATAATACAATAGAACAATTATAATTTTAAAAATATGTGAATGTGCGCTCTCGCGCTCTCTCTCTCTCTCTCTCTCTCTCTCCCTCTCTCCCTCCCTCCCTCCCTCCCTCCCTCCCTCAAATGTTTATTCTGTTTCACTCACCCTCAGCTGAGACGGTTACTAAATGACTAATGGCTGAGTAGCATATACAACATGGATTAGCTAGACAAAGGAATTATTATCATCCCAGCCAGGACTGCATGAGATTTCATCATGTTACTCAGAATGGGGCACAATTTAAAGAATGAATGTTCACTGTATCCCTGGAATTTTCCAGGTTTTCTTCCTTTTTCTTTTTGGACTGCCATCCAACCATGGTAACTGGAAGAGAGGATACTGGGGGCTCACTGTACTAAGTCACTCTTCCTAATTAGAGCAGATCTGGTTTCTTCACGAGTGAGGGGCTTGGACACTTACGCCACTGGTAGCCAGCGGTCATCATAGTTGCAAGACCACTGCAACCAGACCAGGTTGTAAGGCTTCTGCTGAAATCTTAAAACACTTGATTAGTGAGTAGGATGTTAATACTGGCTGGTTTGTTACGTGTTTCTTTAAAACTTTCCAGACCAAAGGGCCTCCTGTTTGGAATCTCAGCATCAATCATTTTTCTGAAATGGAAACTCCAAAAATGGGCTGCTACTGTGGACAAATTAAGGATAAATTTCCCAGGATAATTCAACAGCCCCTAAGATCACTGAACGTCCTTTAATCATAGACATGACGTTTCTGGATCTGCTGCTCTCAATACATTCCTCCGGTGCCAGGATATCTGTCCCACCATAACCAGCATGTCTGATATCTGTTGGTCCTTATTCTGGCCTTATTCACTGACTTCTAGCATCCTTTTCAGATAAATTGTTAACTCGTTTAAAGCATATGAAGCAATGCCTACCTGCTGTTCTACACCGCTGCATTCAACGATGTTTGCATGCCTGTCTTTTGTATTCCAGCCTCTCAGAGATGCCTGGGAAGGAACTGTTTCCACTTTTGAAAGCGGTTTTCTTACTCTCTGTGTACATTCAGAGCCTGGACAGCACCTCCTGCTTTATTCAGATCTTTGGCTTGTGTTTTCATTTTCAAAGGCCATACAAATTGGATGGGTTTTGTCTAGGGACAAATCTCCCTCTTGTAAAAGCTGTTCTCCGAGGACGGTATCTTTGATACCACAGATAATTCTGCCCCTGATCTAAGACTCTTTCTGGTCACCAAAACTTACAGTCTTCTTAATTCTGCTACATCCTGATCTGGTGTTTGATCTGCTTTGCACACGCATGTACAGAAAATGATTCTTTTACGAGTTCCATTTCTTATAGGCATGCTGTATCTTCAGGCTTACCAGGCATTACTTCCAGGCTCATATTTTCTCCTTCAGCAAGCCCAAACTTATTATAAATATCCAAGCATCTTCTCCCACCACATGAAGAAAAATGGAGGATTTGATCTTATCAGTTTTCTCTTCTGCTCCTATTGCTGTCAGGTAGAGTTCGACTCCTTGGCTAAACCTTTTTCAGTTATCTGTAATATCTGCTGATAAGGGCAGGCTGATGGGGGTTTTAACACCCCTCTATTTATAAAGTTCTCCCTATTTAATAAAAACACGTCCTCTTTTTTTAGGAGAGTGGCTCCTAAACTATTTCTTTTCTGTCAGTTAATTCAGCATACTCCTTATTTCTGCCACCAAGCAGTGACTCTGGGTCCAAAAGAGGTGACAGGAATTAGGAATACCTTAACACATAACTTGAAGGCAGATTTAGGATTCTCTTTGTTATCCCCCAGTTGGAGCCAAGCCACCACAACACTCTTGCACAGCAACCTATGAGTCCTCAAATTACCACTGTTAGGGGAGTGTCAATAAAGTATAAACACTATCATTACACGCCATTTATGCTACAATCTCATAGAGATTTACACAGAAGTAAGGCCCAGCGAACAACATGAAAATACTTCTGAGTTACATGTAGGATTTATTTGTTTGTTTAAATGTTTATATATCCCTTTTATTATCAAATCACCAGGGAGTGTGCAAAATACATTTAAATAATAATTAAAATAAAATACAAAAGTAAAACCAAAAGGGAAATAAGAAAAAACCACAAAGCAAAATATTCAACTTCGTTAATGCCTCAGTGAACAGATGTCTTTTCCACAGTTGTGAAACACCATCAAGGATGCCTGCTGCCTGTCCCACTGCTGCAGGGAGAGTACGTTAAAAGCCAGGGGCCACCACGGAGGAGGCTCTGTCCATGGTAGGACAGGCTGTTCTGCTACAATCCGAAGTGGTATCCCATATCATGCTGGTCCTATCCGGCCTACACTGGCTGCCAATTGAAGTCTGGCCCCAATTTAAGGTGCTGGTAATGCCCTTTAAAGCCCTAAAGGGCTTGGGTCCTGGATATCTGCAGGAGCACCTTCTTCCCTATGTGCCTGCCCACCCCTTGAGCTCTGAGGCAGGGGTCCTTCTCTGGGAGCCCTCTTTGAAGGAGATTAGGAGGGTAACTACCCAGAGAAGGGCCTTTTCAGCGGTGGCACCCCAACTTTGGGACATGCTCTCCAGGGAGGTTCCCCTGGTGCCTTCACTTTATTCTTTTCGGCATCAGGCAAAACCCTTTTTATTCTCCCACTATTTAATTGCTAATTTGTTTTAATTTGTGACTTTACACTTAATACTGGATGCTGCGGCACTCCTACTCTTACTTTTATGTTTATTCTGTTTCACTGTTGTTGTTGTGAACTGTCCCGAGACGTCCGTGATGGGACAGTACACAAAATGTTTTAACGAATAAAGAAATTATGTCAGGGGTGTAGCCAGGGGGGCGAGGATCTGCCAGATGCCCTGGACTCCACTCCCAGGAGCCGGGCCCACTTCACAGTGGCCATAAGTCCAGGTTCCAAGTTTCACCCCTCCTGCACAGCCGCTCACGGGAAAGGATGGCCGGCTGCACGTCCCTTGTCCCACAAGCCTTTGCAGATGTCCTTGCAGCTTGACTCGCTTTCCAGGCCCAGGCTGAGGACCAGTGGAGGGACCTGAATGCTAGAGGGACCAATCCCACTCAGTTCCATCCCAACCCTCCACAGGACACGCATGGTAGGACACCCAGGGTGGGGCCAAGGTGAGAGTGCTGGACCAGGGAGATGCAGGTTCCACTCTCCACTCAGCCCTGAAGTTAACTGGAGACCTTGGGCCAGTTACTCACTCTCAGGCTAACCTACCTCACAGGGTTGTTGTTATGAAGACGATGACAGAGTGGAGGAGAGCTAGGTAAGCTGGGTTGGGTTCCTCACAAGACGAAGAAAGGCAGGATATAAATGTCATGTAGTAGTAGCAGCAGCCGAAGTAATAACAACAAGAAGACAGAATATCCTTCCCTATTGAAAAATCAAATCCTTACAAGTGGAAAATGCAAGTTTGCAGGACAGGCCTCCCATAACACGGAGCTCTACCTGGTAACAGCCACTGCCCTTCTGATACCACCAAGGGTCTGCCCCCTGAGGTGACTGCCTTACTCAGCCTTCGGGCAGAGCTGGCCTGCTGGCATGCCAGAGCAACAGGCAGGCAAGAACCAGGCCTGACGCACTTCTGGTCTGGTCTCTGCAACTGAATGAGGCACTGCCCAGCCACTGATGCCTGAGAAAGACTAGCTTCCGCCGGATTGCTTCCGCAGGGGGAAACAGCGCTGAATTCATCAGGGGAATGGCTGGACCAATTACTGCAGCGGTAATCATGATGCTAATGGCTCCTCATCAACAGCCTTTCTGCTTCCATCAGTTCTCCTCTGTTCCTGCTTGGCCTGTAGCAGCTGGAAGAGCGCTCCAACAACTGGGGAGCCTTCCCAGCAAAGACCAAGTGGGGAAAAGGGCCACTTCTTTGTCAGCTGTGCTGCCTGGGAGCTGCCCACCAATTGTGCCCCAGTCTGTGTTCGGACAGGAAGTTGCAGATGGGCTAGATCATAATCAGAAAGAAAATGAAATGCACTTCTAATTCGAAGCTAGCTAGGACCCGTCCCTGGCTTTCTTGCAAAGCACACGCTTGCAGGTTTTCCCGTGTGATGAAGAGGAAAGCATCCTGAGCATATGCAGAGGCCAACCTCAGTGTGGCAGGATCCTAGCAGAGCTGAAGCACCCCTTTTTGGGTTTGAATGCAGGCATATGGCAACTTCTCTCCTATACTTACCACCTTCTTGGGCTCAGCTGTTACCTTCAGTTGCATCTAGACCAGAAGAGTCGAAAAGAAACCACACACAGCTCTTCCACACTAACAGGATGGAAGAAAGAATTAAAGATGCCCAAACCTCCGCCTTCCACCCTGGCAGATGTCTCCTCCATCCAGGATTGATCCAAGATATTTTGGGGAGCAGCAAACCTGCCATAGGGCAAACCCAAGGCGAAATCCCCCTTATACATGTGCAGTTGGCTATAAAGGACATTTTGTTTTAGCTCAGAAACTAGAACGAAAAGTCCACACCCCTGTGCTGACTCTTTTCCCCAAGGGCCAAAGACAGGGTCCGCCAAACCCCAAACAACAACGACGCAGCCTGAGATAAATTCTTGCTAGACAAGGCTGCACTGTGGCACAAGGGCTTGAAGTGTTGGACTGGGGACCTGGAAGATCTGGGTTCTAGTTCCCACTGGGCCGGGAGGCTCACCAGTGTCTTTGCACAGGTCATAAACTCTCCACCCAGCCTATCTCCCCGGGCTGCATTCGTTCCTCTCCCCACCCCAGCCACACATCTGCTGCATTGACAGTGCATGCACAGGATCACTCACGCGGTCGAACTCCATCCATGCCATGGGGGTCCAGGAGGACTGGTGGCTGCCTCATGTCTCCCGCTCCAGCAGCCCAGCCCGAGTGGCACGGGCTGCCTACTCCCTGTGGCAGGAGACCCGCTTGCAAAGGCACCTCCTACATGCGGAGCAGATGCTTCCCCCAATGGAAATCCGAGAAATCCACAACGGACTCAGCTTGGTTCCAGCTTCTAGTCATCAGACCTGCAGTTTTCCGAGGCATGGGGATTCTGCAGACTTGAAGACTAGGGAAGGGGAATTGTGCTACTTCAGACTGAGTAATGAAAGAGCCAACGTGGCACAGTGGTTAGAGTGTTAGGCTGGGACTTGGGGACCCCGGGACCCGGTCGGCCATGATGCACACTGGGTGACTTTGGACCAGTCACTGCCTCCCATCCTAACTGACCTCACAGGGTTGTTGTGAGGATAAACTGGAGGAGGAAGATGATGTAAGATGCCTCGGGTTCCTTGAGGGGAAGAGGGCAGGATATAAATATAATAAATGAATGAATAAACCATACAAATCAAATGCAGTTCCCTTCCCTCGCTCCCACAAAAGAAAGGGTTGAAAGCAGAGGGGAGCGGGCACTAGAGTTCCTTTCTCCCTCAGGATTAGTGCCGCGTTCAGCCTGCACGGTTCAAACGCAAGTCCTTTGGTCTGTTTACTTGCACAAGACAAAGGCAGGGGAAAAAAAAGTAAGGAAAGTCTTGCAGGCAACATTCTATGCCATTGTTCACTGAGAAGTAATTAAGTGCTTTTAAATGTATTAGGTGGCCTGTATTTATGTTCTGGCTCTTTTGCAACGATGGCTGGTCCCCTCAGCTAGACGTTTCTCCTCCCGTGGGCCTACCCAAAATACGTAGGACTGTCCATGCTCTAGATGTGTCTTTTTGTACACAGACGAAAAGGAGGGAAAGGCAGGGTAGCAGGGAGAATGCCTGTTTCAAGGTCAGTTTTATCGTCTGTGATATTTCTTAGGGGTCAGTTGGTTACGGAGCAGAAGGGCGAGCGAGTCTATATAACATTTTCTCCTTGTGCTGCTGCTGTGCTCTTTGCAGCGCGCCGTAACCCTCACAAGCCCGAGGCCTCCAACCCCACAAGCTGCCTTTTCTCTCTGCTCCCCTCCGTCCTGAAATGCTTTGCCATTCCCCCATAACCTCACTATGATTAGTACCTCGTTTGCATTCCATTTGCATAATTAGCACCGTGGCGATTACAAAGCCGATTATAGGGCAATTTCCAAAGGAAAATAAAAATTTAGAACCAATAATGTGCACAGCAGCCAGAGAATTTAATTGGCAGGGAGAAGTGAGGTCTAGTGGTTAAGAGCGTGGGGCTTGCATGGGGGTGTGTGGGGGAGCTGGGAGTAAGGATTTGTGGTTCCTATCACAACTCTGGGAGTAAGTCTGGAGGTTAGAAAGAGGTGCTCGCATTCTTGATCCTTGAACCTAGAAAAAATTGCATGGAGAAGGTGTAAGTGACGGGATGGAGGGGACACCTCCCGGTGCTAGCTGCTCATTGAGAAGATCGGTAGTAGATTGATTTAGTAGGGATCCTAAAATCATAGGGTTAAAAAAGGAGATCAAAATATGGCCAGCAATATACCCTGAAATATATATACCTTGCATATATATCAGTCCCCATTCTTCCTAGGAGGGTTGTCAACCAGCGCTGGTTGAGCCATTAAAGCCCTGTCATGTCACCAGTGTGGTGCAACAGTCAAGCGTGGGGGACCGGGGTCCGGGAGACCCGGGCTTGGGCTCCACTCGCCCATGAAGACCCCTGGGTGGCTTTGGGCCTCGCTACTCAGCCGCTCGCAGGGTGTTGTCTTGAGGATGAAATGGCAACGGAGGTTTCCTTCTAAGTTCCCTTTACCTCTTTGCAAGAGGAAGAAAAGTGGGATATAAATGCAATGCAGCCATGAAGGAAAGTCAAAGGCAGACAAGGAGGAGGAAAAGCAGCCCTGAGATGGATCGTTTCCATCAAGGAAGTCGCAGCTTTCAGTCTACAAATGCTGACCTTTTAGACTTTCAAAGAGTTGCAATAAGCCAGAGAAACTTGTCAGCATGTAACACAACAACGGCAACAACCAGTAAGAGCAGCTGAAAAATGGTAAATACCCAGTTCTGCCCTGACCTAACAAACAATCCATCAAGTTTTGCCCTGTTTCCATTCCAAATGAGTCAAATACCAAACCTGAAATGACTGCAGAGCCGTGCCCTGGGGTGGGAGCAGTCTGGGTTCAAGGTTTTCTTGAAGTCCTGACCCAGGAACCATCCATTTCCAAGTCAGCAAGAGCAAATTAGGGTCACATGGAAGGTGTGAGGCTGACCAGGTATCTATTTTTCAGAGGACTGCCTTCCGTCTTACATGGCCTGCAGAGAACAGTGTCCTATTGGAAGCTGTCCTCTGTTTAGCTGACAGTAGATCTCCAGATCTTCATTACCCAACATTCCTGGCCATTGGCCATTTGGGTAGGGGCTTATGGGAATTGAACCCCCAAAATCTGGAGATCTACCTTCTGCCTACCTCGGACTGGACAGCCCACTGGGTAGAGCTGAGGTTGAAGAAACACAAGGAGTCACTCCAGGGGCAACCTTGAAAGGCTGATAGATCAATACCTCTCTTCTGGGCTGGAGACTGAGCTGGCTCACAGGCAGCCTAGCCAGTCATTGCCACCTCTCTGGGGAGGTATCTTGTATTTCTATTGAAGGAGTTGCTGCTATTTTTCAACATGTGCCTATGCATAGAAATTGGCAGATGCAAAGGTATTGCAAGTGAGTGTCCTCTTTCTTGGCCATGCACCTCTTTTCTGGGCAATGCAAAAGCGGCAATGCTCTTAGCATCCCGAGGGGCTGAAGCCCAGCAGGGGACAAAAACGAACAGGCACCAGGAACGTGAGGGCCAAACAAGAGGTGCCAGAGGAGATCGCCTCTCTTGCTGATGCGTCGCATTGACAACTGCCCAGAGAGCTTTGGCGATTGGGTGGAACAGGAACCACGATGGTGGGGGGTGGGGGGAGGCGCGCTTTCTAGCATGAGGGGAAGCTTGGAACCACAGTACCTGATGGGACACCCTGAGGTGCAAATTCCCCAGATGCTCTGATCCACACCTGAGGACTTCTTCTAAGCGTGTTCTCCAAAGGAGGCCCAGAGGACAGGGACAAAGGGGAGGCCTCCTTGGCGGCAGCCCTTGACCGCAGAAGGAGCCAGCCCTCTGTGCTGAGGCACTTAAAGAAGGCGAAGGTTACCCAAAAAATGATGGGGGCATCCGCTATCTGGATCTGCGGTTGTTAGGTGCTGTTGAGCCCTCCCCAGAGACCCTTAGTCGCTTTTCTGTCTCCCTCACTGGAATTTCTCTCCCTGACCTGGAAATGCTCCTTCCCACCCCCACCCCCCCAAAAACTTCGCGGTGTCTTTTCAGTCCCATTAACTTCAGTGGTGCCCATTCATGGGAAAGTCCACTGGGAGGGGACAAGGGAAGGGGGTGCTGGTCTCGCGGGCTTGGGGGGACCAAAGCAAGCAGCAGCAGCACCCTCCCCCTTCATGATTTTGCAGAGACAGGGGCACAAAGAGCTGTCCCCCCCCCCCCCATTTTTCAAGGGCCATTCCCCTGCATAGTTCCCCCAGCCCGGCCCAGTCCCCAGTAATGGCCAATGTTCTCAAGAGAGCAGCGCCCCCTAAGAGCACAGGGGAGGGTGCATGATGGGAGATGGGGTGATGGCGTGAAAACGGAGGGTGTCCGGCAACAAGTCTCCCCCGTGGCTCGTGGCAGCGCCGTGATGAGACCTGGACGGAACGAGGCGAGGCGCCAGTCCAGCTGGCCTCCCCGCCAGTGTGGCATAAAGCCCCCTGCGAGGCACCGCCACAGCGGACGGGAGTCAAACTAAAGTGACTGCCATTCATCGCGTCCCTGGCATGAATCACGGCGCATGAGAATAGCAGGGGGTCATTACAACTGTCTGTCTCAGGCTGCACACTGTATTTGGTCAGGCCTGCTCTGTCTTCGATCTGTCTCTCCGTCCGTCTGTGTCTCCCAATCTAACGAACCCCTTCTAATCTAATCATGTCTAATCTACCACTGTGCCCACCCGCCCCCCCCACCCCGCCGCTGCCGCCACACCACCACCTTATCTCTCCTAACTAATTGATAGCTCTGTGGATTGTCATTGCCAGTGATGGCGGAGAGAGACGGAACCCGAAGCCGCTGGTGAATGCAGATGGCGAGGATGGGCGGGCGGGCAGCCCGTCGGTGTCTCCCGGCTGACCCGGGCGGCCCGGCCTAAGACAGCCGGGAGAGAGGGATGGGGACGGGGAGAGGGATGATTAACAGGTCCAGAAAGGCCCGGAATGATGGAATCAGCTTGCTGTGAAATTGGTGTCAAAGGTTGGGAAATAAAGGGAAGCCGGCGGATGGTTTGGCAGTAAGTGGCGACTGAGAAAGGAGGAGCGGCTGCCACTGGGAAGGGGCACTCTCTGGGCGCCAAAGCAGCAGAATGGAGAGTCGCCCCTGCTGGCTCCCGGCACACCAGCTTTTGGGACCAGCCTGCCTCAAGAGCGGCTCACGAGAGCGTGATGATGTTGCAGCTCACCACGTTTACCTCACCGCTGTTGCTCTTGCAGGGAAGCCGGGGCAGCTCGCGACGTTCTCCTCCTCTCCTTCTCATCCTCACAACAGCAACCCTGCGAGGCAGAATGGGCTGGGAGCCGTGCCTGCCCCAGAGTCACCCAGGGACTTTCACGACCGAGTGGGGGCTCGACCCAGAGCTCCCGCGTCCCAGTGCGATATTCCAGTGACTGCCCCGTGCAGCCACGTTGCTCTCTGAGGTGGCGCAGCAAACGGGGGCCCTTCCTCCAGAAACAAAAGTGCCTCGACCCAAGGCTGGCCTGCACATCTTGCCAGTGCAGGCAGAGGAGCCACAAACACGCTTCAGCGCTGCGGCTGCCACTATTTTATTTATTTATTTTATTTATTTTCCGGTTGATGTCCTGCCTTTTTCCTCAAAGGGCTCAAGGCAGCTTACATCATTCTCCTCCTCCATCTTATCCCCATGACAACCACCCTGTGAGGGAGGCTGGGCTGAGAGCCTGTGACTGGCCCAAAGTCACCCAGCTGGCTCCATGGCTGAGCGGGGACTAGAACCCAGATCCTCTGAGTCCCAGTCCCATGCTCTTCACCCCTGTACCACACTGGCTCTGTATATATTATGTACCATAATAATGGATGGAAGCATAACATAATGAGAGCCGGTGCAGTGCAGTGGGCAATAGCGTCGGTCTGGGACTCAGGCGATCTGGGTTCGAGTCCCCGCTCGGCCATGGGGCCCATTGGGTGATTTTGGGCCAGTCACAGGCTCTCAGCCCAACCTTCCTCACAGGGTTGTTGTTGTGGGGATGAGACTGAATGCAGCAGGACGAGAGGGATGTAAGTTGCTCTGAGTTCTTTAAAAAAGAAAACTGGTGGAATATATGTCTAAGAAATAAATTGCCCTCAGCTCTGGGAGCCCTGCCAAAAAAAGTGAGGTATGTGGCCACTGAGAAGAGGTCCTTTCCTGTTGTGTCATCCTGATTTTGGAACAAGCTTCCCAAAGATGCTCACCTGACACCTGCATTGTGCCAGGTGTCCACTTCTCTACCCGCATGGGCGAGGTAGACTGTCCTTCATTTCCTAGATATTTTATTCTTTCTGTTTTAAATCTGTTATTGCATTTTAATCTTTGCCTTGCTGCTAGGATTTCGTTGGTTTTTACTACCATTTTATAGTGTAGTTTTAAACTTTTATAGGGCATCTTATGTTGCCTCATATGGTTTTAACTGTTGTGAACCATCCAAAGAGCTTTGGCTATCGGGTGGTACAGAAATGTAATGAATGCATGTTTAGCAGCTTGTTTGCTTGTTTATGCAGGGGCACGCAACTGGAGTTCTTGGACTGCAACTCCCAGCATCCCTCACCATTGGCCAGGCTGGCAGGGCTGATGAAAGCTGAGGTCCCCCAATACCTGGAGGTCTCAGGTGCCCACTCCTGACCTACAGGAGACCAGCCCTAAGCGACAGAGGCCGATGCAAATCGCGGGTGGGCCACACACCAACAGGCCACGTGCGGCCCGCCACGGCTGTCCTCATGGGCCCCGCATGTCCCCTCAGTGCTGCTGCAGCAGCAGCTAGAAGGCTCTGGTCAGCTTGGGTCGCTCTGGCGCATTTGCAAGGAAAAGAGGCACGCAAGGAGCGGAACGGCACGACCTGATCAATGCCAGGATGGGCCGATTCGGACTACGTCTAGAGGATGTACGTAGGGTGCAATCCTGCACCAGCTGGACAGGGACTCCTGCGAGCTGCGGGACTCGTTTCTGTCTAAATGTGTATCAGGTTGCACAGGCGTGGGCTTAAGAAGGAAGAAACCAGCTGGGTTCAGCTCGACTACGGGTGCTGGGCTTGGTTGCAATGAACGGCCTCCAACCATCAGAGTACATCAAGCAGGAAAGGAAATGGTCTCTCCCAGCTTCCTGCGAAGTACAGTCCCCCGCACCCGCCTGGCTTGCACTGTCGCATCTACACTGGCCCTGAGAGGGAAGCTAAAGCCTTAAAATGCTGGGGCAAACCCAGCCGCCTCGCAGCCCGGCTGGACATTGGAGGGCTCCGGTCCGGCTTTGCTGCCAGAGCTGGGGGCCAGTCACTCGCCCTGGAGCTGGCTTGCTCCTGATCTGCCAAGACAGAAGAGCAGAGCGCACCAAAAGGCAGGCAATCGTGACCATGCTGACCTTCCTCAACCTGGTGCCCGCCAGCTGTGTTGAACTACAAAGCCCATCATACCCAGTCCTGATGAGTGCACCACCTGGGAATTATGGGGGTGGTAGTCCAATGCATCTAGACGGCGTTGGGCTGGGGACCACTGCTGTATGCCATAGCCAGGTCCGGAGTTTTCTTGTGGCACCTCTTGGAAAGGGTCCGCATAGCTTCGTGGCATCAGCAGGTCTCTGGTCCAGCCCTCAAGGACTCCAAGGAAGGGGAAGAAAAGCTCCTCCGTGAAAGCCCAAAGAGCTGCTGCCAAGAAGCTTGGAGAGTGTCCATGTTTGCTTCTCTTGGCTTCTCGTTCCATGGTTCTCATTCATCTCAGACATGGATAATTTCTTTATTATTCTATGTATTTGTTTATTTCATTTTTACACCACCTAATAGCAGTACACATTAATTTGAAAGAATTGAAATACATTAATTTGAAAGACCAAATAAAAACCAAATAAAACCTTAACAGCAATTGCAACTTCTATGATTCAGCACTGAAGCATGGCAGTGATACAGAATATAATGGGACATATAAAAAGAAAACTAAAAGGTTGAACTATTAAAATACTGGGAAAATAAAAAGGTCTTCATCTGGGGTTGAAAAGCATGCAGAGTAGGCTCCAGGCACACCTCTTTGGGGAGCTCGTTCCAAAACCATGGTGCCACCACTGAAAAGGCCCTCCTGCTGGTAACCACATACCTTAATTCCTTTGGAAGGGGCTCCCACAGAAGGACCCCTGAAGCTGACCTCAGGGTCTGGGTAGGAACATATGGCAGGAGGCAATCCTTCAGATTTCTCCTGATTTCATTCTGGTCTGTTCTGAACTTTGATTTTTTTAAACTTTGTCTGAAAATTCATACGTGTTTTGTGCATCTCCCTAAGATAAGCACCTTTTGCCTAACAGATGTGTCGCATGCAAGCCATTTTCTAACAAAATGCTTTTTTAATGTTATTTCCCTTAACATATGCATTTCTGTAATGACGAAAGAAAGCCTCTGCACAATTCAGGGAACCATGTATTTTGAAGGATACCTGAACTGCGTTTTGCAAAATGCTTCAAAAGAGCAAAAACAAGTATGTTCACATTGAAATCCAAACTGAACAAATGCTTTGCTCCACTTCAGCTGCTGGTCAGTCTGATAAGCCAATGAACTAGACTCAGAATACAGTCTGTATCCCTTCCCAAATCAGGTGCGGGGGCTGTAAAGAACCCGGATTCATGACGCACAAGCGAGCTCAAGGGACTTCTCGTGAGGTATTATCACAGCACGCCTAATAAAGGGGCATTGTAGCACTCAATATGTAGTTGCTCAGATCCTTTACCCTAAAAATTGCTCACACGTTTGTCTATCTCTAAGGAAAAAACAGCCCAACATAGATTGCCAGCTTACTATTGCATTAGAAGCCAGTCAAATGCACACAGTGGCTAGAGCTCCCCCGAGACTCATTCTGGGGACTTCGCAGAGGGCTAATAAATTTGCCGGTGACGCGCTTTTGATTTTGTTTGGGGAATGGAGGAGGGGATCCCGAGCGAGTCATACATCAGCTTTAATGCCTTCATGAATAAATGATCGAATGAAAAAAAGAGGGGGAGTGGAAGAACCACTATTAGAACTTAGTAGCCATCAGATAAAACTGTTTCCCCTTCTCCCCGGAGTATGATATTCCCCCTGGAGCGGCTAAAAAGAAGACAGATTGAAGCACTGGAGAACCAGAATAGAAAACTTCAGGTAGCTGGCTGCGGAGATTGGCTCTGTCGCAATGAAATGCAGAAGCAGGATGAATTCCAGCCCCGAGGTATTCTCACCTAACTTCACCCAGGAAATAATACTTTCCAATAGAAGCAGTCCATGCATTCCTTGGGAAATCATTGAGTTGTGCCAATGCAAGTATAAACCAGGGGTGTGTGCACTTGTAAAATTTGAGCTCCTTGGGGTTCTCTGGTTTTCACCTTCAGGCTTCACTTCGATTCATGCCCATATCAGACTTTTTTCACATCAAAATTTGTGTGCATTTTCATGCTCATCTGCTCAAGTGAGCACATTTCAAATGTATGAACTTTTCTCCCATAGATTAAAACATGTATGTACACACTTTTCATGCACCTTTTAAAACACATGTATTTTCCAAATGCGTTTGTTTTGGGGGCGCACATAACATCACAAGCTCAGAAATGTACAGATGTCAACTGCAGGTAATATCTGGTCAGTGCTGAGTTTCGGGAGATGCCAACTGAGCAAGTGCTGGTAAAAAGCACACTGAAGCCAATTTCTCAAATGTCCTTCAAAAGAACAAGGCCTGCAGCTTAAGAGGACACTGGTACATAAGCCCTGTCCTTTTGCACTTTGCAAGCTCTGCCAACTCAGAATGCTGGCCAGGCGGGCATTAGAGGTTGGCAGCTTTGGGCATCTTTCCTGCTGAGGTCTGCTGCTGACCACCTGCTCCTCTCTGCTCTTGCCTCCAGCTCCTTCTCCTGGAGAAAGGCATCGTGGGAGGGAGTAGCTGGCCTCAGGGAAGGGGCCAGTGGCTCTCCCTTGTGCCCTTCTACTCTGCGTGCCACTGAGGTCTGAGCTCAGAGGTAGACGGAGGATGGGAAGGCAATGGCAGGGAGCAGGAGGCGGCCCACTGAGGGCATCTGGCCTGGGGACCTCCCAAAATGGGAACAGCCTAGATTTGAGCCAGGAGAAAGTTTGCTGCAGTGACAAGCAGGAGAAGTGGTGGCAGCTGCTTCTCCCGGTCAGAGGCTGACTCCAAGGCAGCTAATCCACAAGCAACCATGCAAGGCTGGGCAGCAGCAGGATTTTCGGTACTTCCCTTATGCCTCCGAGGTCCTCTCAGGCCTTTCTGGGCTAACAAGCCAAGCTTCATCATAACTTGGAGCTCACCTTCTATCAGCCTTCCCCAGCCTGAACTCTCCAGGTGTCCTTGGACCGCCAATCCCATCCATTTAAACCAGAACCAAGAGAGGCTTCAAGTCTCCTGGAGAGCAGCAGTTTGGCAGAGCCTGCCTTGTATCAGGGGCAGCAGACAGTGCTGGACTTCAATTCCCAATATTCCTGCCTGCCATGCTGGAAGCAGCTTCCAGGAATTGATGTTCACAGCATCTGGAGGTCTACCTTCTGCCTTCCTCTGCTCTGTACAGGTTCTCTGGCTTGTTTTGACCCCAAGCCTTCAAGAGCGGGTTGCAGAGAGGTGGAAACTGATCTGCTGAGCCCTTTCCTCATTTTTCCACTGGGAAAAGCTTCAAGCTGATGGATTTTAGGGCACAGACTCAGAACTGTTGGGAAAAGGCAGAAATGTCACTTGGGATGCAGGAACCACACTCTGCCGATGCAGAGAGACAACTTGCTTCTCAGAACGTACTTCCTGTATTGCAGTGACTGGCTCAGCAGCGGCATTCCAGAAGGGTTCCAAAAGCTTGGGTTACATTTACAGAGGCAGAGACTTTGGGAAAGTGCAGTCAGATTTCCTTGGCCTTTTTGCATAAAGGAGCACCCAGGCAGCAGTCGGGCACTGAACCATGCTCTGTGCCTGGAAGGGAGATTCCCCAGGCGCTTCCAGACCCTCCTGAGCAATGCAGTCCCACCTGGTCATGCCTTGACAAACAGCTTAAGGCAGACACAGGAGGGGGGGAACCCACCTCTGCAGCTGCTCCAGCTGACTCAGGGCGTCATAGGCTTGTGCACAGCGCCACCTAATGGGGTTTCCCTTGCTTTGCATGGTGAAGCCGCTGATAACAAGCTAAAAAAACTTTTAATCAGAGGCATTCAGCAGTGGCTGATGCTTTCTGTACCAGTGGAGTGTGTATCCACTCCAGGTTTCAATCGGAACTCCAAATGGGCTATTCATGGTGCTGAACCTATTGTGGGGATAAGACTCAGTACCGCAGATAGCTTCTTGGAAGTTCAGGCTGAAAGCCAGGGTGGATGTGGTATCCCACTGACATTGGAGCCAACAGGTCCCATGGCGGTGTGGATCCATTGGGATGGGGAAGCAAAAGCAGGCTGTTTAGGCCCACAACTTGGTTTGCCCTGGCTGCCCTCCAGTTGTGCTAGATGGCAATTTCTATCATGCAGTGGTCACGCGAGTTGGGGATGATAGATGTCATGGTGAAACACATCTGGAGTACAGCTAGAATGCAGATGTCTCCAAGGACTTGTGAACTTTTGAGCTCCTGGCTCAAAAGCATATTAAAATATGTTTGCGAGAAACGTGTCTGTGAATTGGCACTCTGACAGAAAGACTGTGAGTAGAAATATACTCACTGAGAGAAAACACACTGAAAACGGTATTTGAATGCAAATTGCCTGGAGCTGACTTTATACTCGTTTCAGCGCCAGGTAAAGACCTTTTTATTCAACCAACATTTTAATAATTAGGCTTTTAGAAATTTTAAGATCTTTTTCCACAGTCGCATTTTCTATTCTTTTTCTTCTTTTCTTCTCTCTCTCTCAGTTTTATGATGTGTTGTTTTTATGTTGATTTAATATCTACCATTTTAATTATTTGTTGCGATGGGGGCGGGCGGCATAGAAATTTTTTAAATAAATAAATAAATCAAATAAATTGTAAGCCGTCCTGAGCCGTTCGTCAGAAAGGATGGGATATGAATGTCTTGATTAAATTAAATTGTAATTAAATTAAATTTTAATGTGGGTTATTATTAAGGAATGAATACATGCAGAAATGGGATGGAACAGACTTTGGGGATAACATGTGCAAGGGTGACACAGAACAGAAAGGACGGGTCTTTTGCCCATCCCTGCATGGAAATGTCATGATGTGCCTGCCGCATTCCACTGAATCACTGTGGGTTGGCAGGAGGAACTGGGCAGGCAACCAGGGCCATGTGGGGAGGCAGTGGGAATCCCAAACATGCAAGACTCCAGAGTGAATCACAGCAAGCAAACAACTCCAAAGCGGTCATCTTGCCTGTATGTTTGACAGATTCACACCCCGTCCATTCATGATTTGTGTCCTAACCTTACCCAGAGTGTTGCTTTTCAGTAAATGCGGAAAAGCGCTTCTCACTGGCCTGGGTGAGCAACAAACACCTCCTTACAAGCCAGAAATGCAGGCTGCCAGGGCCAGCACCAGCAATTTGTTTTGCTGGGCACCTGCCAAGACCTGCACTCTGTGGGGCTCGCAGCCCTGGGCCCTGGGCCGGCTGTCAGTCTTCCTCGCTGTGCTCCTTGCCCTGCCTGAGGACGTGGACCAGCTTCCTCCGCCTGCCTTGCTCTGCAGGATGCCCAGAGGGAGAGAGGAAGCGCATGGTCGATGGGGACAGAAGCAGAGCCGAGGGCAACCAGCCTTTCAAAATGTTCCTCCCTGGAGGAATCGGGGGAGGATGGCCACTCCATCCGACTTCTCCAGCGGGGGGGGGGGGGGGGCCCCCCCACTATTCCACACATGTCAGATTCACAGCTGGGGTGGGGGGCACTAACCCCACTTCTTCCCTTTTTAGGTAAGGGCTGTGTGTGCCGAAACGACGTCAGTGCTGGCTGTGTACTGCTCGGCAATGCTAGCGGGAAGGTGGGAAGAGTTCTGCTTTGCTCCATGGGCCAAATGGAGGTGGCACTGTGCCAAAATCTGCTCTTCCAGGTCTGAACGTCTTCTTGCGTGTTGGCTTCCCCACTCGCTGTTGGATCCTCTGGTCACCTGCACCTGAAATGGCCCCCTGGCCAATTATCTCCTGGTGGCTTTCCCTGGGCTGTCACTGAAGTGTGGGAAGCCGAGGGGGCACAGACTGCCAGAGAGATGATGGCACTGAAACCCAGAACGGTTGTGTCTGCTCCCCAAAGGCATTGCATGCCTATTCCAGAGGGTGGAGAGCTCCTTCAGCCCAACAGCTAGATCATCTGAGATATTCTCAGACACCCTCCGGGGTCGTACTTCAGTGGTGTGAGGGATGAGGAATGGGGATGCACGGAAGGCAAATCTAATAGCAAGTCTAATAAAACAAGAACCTAACCCCCAACTACAGCTCAAGAGAGCCATTTCCACCAGACGGGGTGAAATACTGCACAAAAGCCAGAAAAGCACCGGATCTCCCAACCAGTAAGAAGCAGTGGAAAAACACAGAAGGGTTACAGATGGAAAATAATATTGTCTGAACCCCACCCCACCTAAAATTCTGCTTTTGAAGCCAAGTAATTGTGGAGAAAATGTTATTCAGAAGCACCCTCAATGCATGCGTGCGGATTGGAATGGCTATTCATGGTCTCAACCTTCATGAATCTATTAAAAGGACCAGACAGAGCTCAGGTATGCCTTCACGGGGTATTTCCAGAGGTGTTCCTTGTCCAGTATTTTGCAAAACAGCCGGAGAATGAATCAAATTCTGCTTATATTGCAATCAGCTCACACACATCCCCTGCCCCAATTTCCCCCCTTGCGAATCAGCACCCTCGTGTTGCCTTTAAGCAGTACAGGAGACCTCTAAGGAAAATGGCCATCGACTAAGCAAGTGCAAAGGAGGGCCCCCAGCTGGATGCAGAAGGCCATGGTGACGGACTCAAATGAAACCACTGGCATTCCTTGGAAGTTCTGAGCTCGAGATCAGGCAGGAGGAGATGGAGAAGGCTTTCACCTGGGACCCTGGAGGGCATCTGCCCATCCGAGTAGACAGACTAAGGCGGCAGACTCAGTATAAGGCACATCCATGAGACCAGACACGCTCTCTTTGGACAGCTTGCACTGCTGCTCTGCCCAGACAACGCCTCTCCGGTCCCTTCTTGGCCAGCTGATGTCACTGTTGCTGTGTGATTCCTCACACTGACTCATCCTATTCCCCGCACCTTCCAAAGAAAGGTCGGCTCTGTGGCTGTCAGCATTGCGACATTGTGCAGCCTGCCTGTGCGCACACACACGCACACACACACAAACACACACACGGCGAGCAGGGCAGCTGGCTCCACAGATTATTTGCAGAGGAGGCAAAGCGCTGGTTTGCACAGCAAGGGGCTTGTGCCAGGCTTGCGAGCGAGAACCGACTCATCGGAATCGCCAGACAAGGTGCATCGTCACAGAAACAGCCCCCTGGGAGCTGACAGGTAGTCTGTAGAATATATGCCTCCCCTCCAGTTCCCTTGCCCCGTCTTCCTCCCAAAGTGCTTTGGATATTTAGTATTTCTTTATTCGTTTAAACTCTTCCAGTCCCAATTGTTTTTCCCAATCACCAGTTGCTGCTTTTTTGGTTACAAATCATGATGAACAATACACAGTTGCAATTTACAAGATAAAAATAGATAGACCTTTACAAAGAAAACATGGCAATGATACAGCCAAGATGGGGAAGAAGCCCAAATTTACAGAAGGCCACTGGGAATGGGGGAAAGCAATCCTATGTTCTTGGGACGGGTGAAATGGGAGAATTCAGATTCCCAGGGCAGAACCTGGAGACAGAGGCCCAACCTCGGAACTTGAAACTAATGCTCCGATTCGCACAAATACACCCAGTGACGGATGCAGACGGAACCACACCAGCTGCCTCTGAAGGGCTGGGACACTGACCTCCAAGAGGGGCAAAGGGGGTGTTCTGGGGGGAGGAGAGTGGGCCTGTCAAGATATGAGGCACCCAGACAGCAGTCTGGGTTCCCCGCTCCCCTTTCCACAGTGCCTCGGCTGCAAACAGCGTCTGGCAAAAATGCAGAGTGGGAGCACCCCCATTGTTCCTCCAGCTCCACATTGGGTGCTTGTAAACTTCCAGGTTCGGGGGCTTACAAGGTTTGAGGACACAATTGATACAATTGCATCCTGAAAACCCAAAACTAGCATATCACAGTCTTCACTGCACATTTCGATGCTCTCTAAGTGCTGGGCGCTGGATCCGTTCAGGAAGGAACTTCTCCTGGGTGTGTATGTAGGTTATCCTATCTTTTCTCCCAAACTCCTTGCAGAGGAACCTGGGCTGAGTCGATTGCCGGTGCAAGACCAAGAGATACGCGCTGAGCTTTGTCCGTCCAGGCAGAGCATTTTCTGTCTGCTCGGAGCAGAGAACCTGGACACACGGTTCCTTCAAAGCACGCTGTGGTCTTGCCCACTCCCTGTCTCTCAGCAGACAGGCGGTGATGCAAAACGTCCGACATTCACTGGCCCGCAACAGCTGTGGCTACCGCAAAGGGGATTCCTACTGCCTGCAGGCACCTGGGCAGTCGCAACAAATAACCCCACCAGGCATGTGCCATGAGATCTCAGTCACCGGCAAAATGTGAGCATCACAGCCCTATTTCTGAGAAGCCTCTCGGGGGTCCTACCTACTGCAAGGCTTCCAATTGTGAGCCTTTCTTGGGTTGGAGAGGCAGGAGCTAGACAAGGAAGGATGCCTGGGAAAAAGTGCTCTGGGGGAAAGATGCCTCACGGACTGCTCTGGCTTGTCCTGGAACCTTTAACCAGAAGAAGGGAGGGAGGAAACAAAAGGCAGAAGGTGGGAGCGTCTTTTGCATGGCAGGCAACAAACAGTTTTCTGCAAACTGTGTGCAGGAAATTGCCCCCAGCAGCCACGGCTGCTTGGCCCCTCATTCCAGCAGTGATTGTTCTGACAGGGGAGGTGTCTCCTGACCTCAGGCAGGAATACCTGGCCGCCCTGCCCTGCAGACCCTTTAGCTGGAGGGTTCAGGAATGAACCCGGGGCCTCCTGCATGCCACACCTATGCACCCATGCCACCACTGAGAGCTGTGCCTGGCAGACACACCTGCATGCACGCGCATCCAGTAGTTGCAGGTCAAGCTAAAGAGGATGATGCACAGTTAGGCCACCCTAGATAGCGTGGCTCCCAGTCCTGGAGAGAACATGCCCCCAGAGCAGGTACAGAAGAAAAGAGGAGGGCTAAGGAAGAAGCTTTGTCTCAGCACCTGCAGCAGATCAGAAGCAATGCACTTGGCCGGGTAGAGCCATGAATCATCCTAAATTTGCCGCCTCCATTTCCCTGTAGACAGGCCTAGCTTTAAGGGGAGACATAGCTGGGCCCCTGCTGAGGACCCACATCTCAGCAGGAGTCCACTGGCACAAACCCCGGAGCCGCCCCTGCAACCTGACCGTTCACCTGAGGTGCATTGAGGGCGTCTTTCCAAGGACAACTCAAAAACCCAGAGCTGCTGCTACTTGTCGACTAGGAGACCTTGATTTCAGCGTATTCTGTTTGGGGTTCTTCTGAAAGGGACTCTGGTATTGTTTTCAGTATATTAAACTGAAGAGATGCATAATGCAGTTCTCTGGGATCGTCTGGGCAGCTGTAAATGGCTTCATTTGTCTTTTCTGGCATTTCCAGAACTTCATTACCTCCCATGATGTGAGAATCCTATGAGGGAGCAGAAAGTCAGCATTGGAAAGAAAAAGTAGAATTTCTCTCATTTTACAGTCTAACCATGAAGAGGACTCGAATTCTTAAGAACAAACAGACCCAGCATTATGGACTGAGCTAAACCAAATTCAGCACCCCAAACAATATAATCTGGCAACCTCAAGAAGTAAGCATCGCATTTTTGAGCTAAAATTAATTTTCATATAAGCATAATAGTTGGTAAAATTTGGCAACTTGACTTTAGGATTTCATAATTAATTTTGTTTTTAAAGTTCCCTTTTGAGGTTTTTTTAGAGCTGCAATGCTGTGCACAGAAAACCCTCTTCTTCAGATTTCACCTGTATACCTGAGTACCTGATCGCAGCCCTACTCTTTAAAATTTTACAGGAATGTAAGTGGAGTTCCTACTAGAACAGACCAAGTCTCCAACTCAATCCAGACCAGGTCTCTGTTTATAATGGTGTCCGACCAGGTGCTTCAGGAAGGTCACAAGAACCTTCCTTGGATGTTTGTCTCCAAGGTCTCTATACTGCCTCTATACACGAAGGTTCGGTAGTGATTCATTATGATCAACCAAAGGCTGGATCCTTTGATTCATACTCAAACGATTGATCGGGACTCCATATTCCTCATGAAGTCTGTTATTCCCCTTTTAAAACTGTGGCCATCACCCCGGCACTGAGCCAGGGGGCATGGGGGGAATTGAAGGGAAACGGGTACTCCAGGCCCAGCAGGAAGTCCAGAAGTCCACCCAAGGCCCACCATTTTGCCTTCATGCCTCTGAAGTCCTGGCAGGGATTGACCAGAAGCAGCAGTGGGGAGAGATAAAGGACAAACCTTGGGAGGTGGGAGATGCTCGCTTTGGTCAGCAGTTGGTTGTTCTGTGTAAGATGAGGAGCCAGTCACTGATTTTCTGCCTTTCCGGCACCTGCAAATAAATGTCATTTTAAAAAAAACATAGCTAAGCACAAACCATCTCCACTCCATTCATAAGATTTCTCTTCTCAGTTTTTATGAATGGGTGCAGATTGGCCAGATCCTGACCATGATGGGACTGCTGATCCTAAGGGCTGACAGTTTCAGTAGTTAAATTCTGAGTGATGTCATCAAAACTCGATTTGGAGCTTGGCTGTCCAAGGACGGGCGGGCTGTAGTCTAGTCTCTAAGAAACACCCGCTTCTTCCCTTGTTATGAGGGCCTTTCCAGACACTCATCATTTCCCCAGGAGATGATCAAAACCCTCTGTTAGTCGGGCATTCGTTTTAGTTGCCTGAGCCAATGTCCCCCCACACCCACATGGCCCCTCCAAGGGAATGGGAGGACAATTTTAATGAAGCTGCGATGAGGGAAGAGGCTTAGCTGAATAGCAGAAATGAACAGGAAGGCTTATCAAGGAATAGCACTGCCAAGAAATGCCTTTAGAACTAAAAATGTATATTTATATAAACATACAGTACTTCATGTTATAATGGTCTGGTTTTAGAATCACAAATCCAAAGACGCAGCCATGCTAGGCAAGCAAAAATGAACTGCTCCGATAGCTGTTTTAAGTTTATGGCCAGTATAGAAAATACATACATACATAACATTCATATGGTACAATCCTAAACTGATAGTAAATGGTACAGGCCATCTGCTAATACCTGACACCAATTTGAGGGGAAGGGGAGTGGTGGCGAGGATAACATCATTAACAAATCGACAAATTGATGAGAAAATAAGTGTATAAATGAGGATAATCTTTTTAAGGTTCTGACAAGACACCAATGGATTGATGTCTTTAAAAACAGATGGGACCCATGCTTTCCATCAATTAGTGGAACCACGGTTCATAATGAAGATCCGCATCTCGGTGCAGCCAGAAAGGTCAGTATTACTGAGATAAACAAGATGCCACAAACAAGATGCCACATCTGTGTCGTGGCCGTAACATTGATACTAAGAAGTAATTTATACCTTTCTGGGTACTGCACAACTCTGCCGTCTCCCGCCTTTCACCCTGCCTGCAGCATGAGCCCAACCTCCAGTGCCATCCCATCATGCTGAGAACATGCATCCCATCCCATCATGCCTTGCGTGCCCCTCCCATGCCCCTGTTCTGCTCCCCCACCTCAGCTCAGTGAAGGGACATTAGCTGCTTTATGCTCTTTGACCAAATGATGGGGGCTGGGCAGAAATGTTGGGCAAAGGGGCCCCCCTGCAGCTCACCGTGCAGTGACGGGGCCTGCAGAATCCCCCGGAGAGGCGCTACAGCGGCTGCCCTTCCCCACCCCGCGCAGGCCAGTCGTGAGCTGCTCAATTCGCCCATTGGCCCAATCTGTGCAGTGCACAGAGCCTAACGAGATCCGTGGTGCGGGGGGGGGGTGGCTTCCAGACCACCAAGGAGCCGACAAAAGCCATGGGTGCTGGGGTGCTTGGGAAGTGACTCCCGCCACGCTTTTTACCAAGTCTGGATAACATGGCCGCCCATGTGCTGCAGGGTGAGGGGGCAAATCAGCAGACCCCCATGGGGCGGGGGAACCGATGACACCACGACTTCTTTCCCCAGGCGGCCGGTGCGTCTGCACGCACATGTGTGGGCCAAGGGAGGAGCCGGATGTTCCTGGGCTGAATAATGGGAAACACCACATTTTTTTCAAAAGGAATCCAAGGAGAATAACAACTTGTTAGGAGATCTGGAAACACACCAATTTAAACCTAAGGTGTTAAAGTGCATTGCACATTAAGAAGAAGAAAGGACGGTTTTGCATGTTCCGGTCCCCATTATGTCAAGCACTTTGTATTGAAAAAACTGGACATACTTGAACTTTGAATGGATTTCCAAGTATGTAAGGAACAGAGAATGGTGAAATATTAGATAAACTAATAGTTCTGTGTGCACACTAAGTCATGAACAGGTTTTTTTAAAGTACGGGTGATGTTTTATTGGCCTCCATAAGAGCATACAGTGTTCTTGAGTTATGTGATGCTTCAAGATCAGAAGCTTGTAATCACTGTTCCTAAGAAATTAAGGAAGAATCTGGGAATAAGGAAAAGCAAGTCTTAACAACAGAACTCAGGCCCTGCAGGGGGAAAGTTCAGTCTTTGGTCCAGTCTCTAACCCAGGGAAGGGAACCTCCTTCAGCCTGAGGGCTGGATTCAGTTCCAGAGAACCTCTGGGAGGCTGCGTTCCACTAGTGGCAGGGTCAAAAGCGAAAGGGGGGGCAATAAAATCAGCCTTTTAGGGTATGGAAAAAAAGACAGGCAGCCTCCAAGATTGGCTAATGGGGTGGGTCATCTTGGAAGCCCCAGGGGGCTGAATCAGGACAAGAGAACCAGATTTAAGCGCTTAGCTTCTCCACCACTGCAGTTTAAAAGAACCTTGGAGGAGGCCGGCTTGGCAAGACCCGTAGCCAGAGCCATTGCCAGCCAGGGCGAAACACACAGCTAAATTGACTGCAGTTTAGGAAGATCCATATGCCTGTTCTTTCCCCTGCTTATGAAATCTTTCTTCTGCAGACTGCCTAATAGGTGCCTCAGTATAAATGGTTTGCAACACAACATATTTAATGTGATCAATTATAAATAAGCACAACTTTGCCCTAGGAAATTAAATAATTTCTTATTTTCAGACAATGAGGTTTGTACTGATGAACTAAGGGGATTTTTCAGACTTAATAATGCTCCTGAGAAAGATAAACTAACTATATGGGAAACTAATAAAGCTCATATGAGGGGGCATTCATAAAGATTTTTTTAAATTGGAATTAAAAAGAAAGAGGCAGAGGCAAACAGAGGGAGGGGGATGCATTAGCAACAGCTACATTTTGCAAAACGGCACAAAAGGAGCAGGTTATCTTTAACAGGACATGTGTTAAAGCTTGTAAAGCACATCTAAAAGAGAGACATATTGTAGATAATATTTCCCAAAAGTGTGTGTATGTTAGAGAGAATGAGAGGGAGAACGAACGTTTAAAAGCAATTCTCATCTTAATAGGAAATAGAAACATTTCTCAATGTGCTGCTGTCCATATGAGTTGGAGTGCAGTTCCCATCATGCTGGCTGGAGGAGGTGGGAGTGGTGGCCCAACACACACGGAGGACACCAGGTGGGGAAGGGCTGGGAAAGCGCAGAGCGCTGCTGATGCGCCCGGCACTCTTGCCACACGAGAAAGAGGGCTTGCCTGCACGGGAGTGCGCAGCGCACAGGGCTGGTGGGTGCAAAATGCAACCTGCTGCTCCCGCGAGCAGCACCGGCACACGAGGTCCGTTCTCAGAGGGTACCAGCCCGCCCGCAAAATCAGCCCACTGGAAAACTCAGCAGCCCTGGCACACGCCCTCATAGAGCTCTTCTAAGAAATGTTATGGGGAAAGAGCAGTTTACCAGCAACAGGTGCATTTCTTAGATGGCACCTTCCAGGCGGCCATGCCGTGTCTGAGCCGTCCCCTGGGACAAGACGAGTGTCTGGGAAGAGCGTGTGAAATGGCCAGCGCTGGTCTGTAAGAGCTTCTGCAGCAGCAATGATGGTGTAGTTTGACGAGATGCCCGGCCACCGACTTCTGCCGCACCCTACGGGCCTTTCCAGCTCACCAATCATGGACTTGCCCCGTGTGCTCATCCCCACGTCCACCAGGGTGTGCAAACCGGCCGCCGGTGCCTGTGGCAACCCTCCCAAGGTGCCAGCGTGGGGTGCAGTGGAGACTGCCATTCTCTCCAAGCCAGGAGCGGGCCCCACAGCCCCCACCCTCGCCCGCAGCACCCTCAAGCAGGCCTGCCACTGCCAAGCGGACACGGTGGCTTACCTTTTGGACGTCACGATGACGGCGATGATGAGCACGGTGAGCGCAAGCGTGATGATGGCCCCAATCACTCCGCTAACCAGCCACAGGCGCCAGGGGCTGGGGTCTTCCACTGTTTCGAAGAAGAACAGGCGGAGTTCAGAGGAGCAGAGCAGTCCCCCGCTCAGCTCCACCCATGCTCAAAGAGCACGTGCTCTGCTCTGCCTGGGGTGAGCGCCCAAGTTCATTGCAGGGACGGTCTCAGGGACGGAACGACAAAACAGGGTGTGTGCTGCTTCCCATGAGCTGGTGTCGGGTGGTGGTTAAAGGCGCACGACTGGGACTCGAGCGATCCGGGTTCTAGTCCCCACTCAGCCACGGCATCAACTGGGTGACTTTGGGCCAGTCACAGACTCCCAGCCCAACCTACCTCACAGGGCTGTTGTTGTGGGGATAAGATAGAGATCAGGAGGAGGAGAATGATGCAAGCTGCTTTTCGTTCTTTAAAAGAAAGATGGTGGGACATAAATCTAATAACTACATAAATAAAGGCTCTCTTTCTTTCACTCTTTCTCTCTCTGTTTGTTTTTAAGGTACCAGTCTCCTAAGAACACTCCTATTTGTAAAACAGTTTCATAAAATCATGGAATAGTAGAGTTGGAAGGGGCCAGGAAGGCCCTCAGGTCCAGCCCCTGCTATTGCAGGACATCAAGTTACACCTCCCACTCAGGTGGCTGTCCAGGTTCTTTTTAAATATCTCCAGTGTGGGAGAGCCCACCACCTCTCCAGGCAGCTGGTCCCACTGCTGTATTGCTCCGGCAGTGAGGAAGCTTTTCCTGATGTCCAGCCTGAATCTGGGCTGTTGCAACTTGAATTGATTATTCCATGTCCTCCACTCTGGCATCAGCATGAAGAGATCTTGACCTTCCTCTTTGTGGCAGCCTTGGAGGTACTTACAGAGGGTTGTATTTCAGGAGATGGGGGACTCAGGGAGAAAAATTAGAAGGGCAGCAGGAAGTCAAGGCTGAAATGGTAGTGAGGGCTTGTTGGACACTGAACCAAAGGATTTTAGAGTTGGAAGCCACCTTGGAAGCCACCTAGGCCGACCTCACCCCCACTTCTCAATGCTTCTGTGGCATAGTGGTTAGTGCTGAAAGGAGAGTTGGGACACCCAGGTTCTAGTCCACACTGCCATGAAGCTCCCTGGGACTCTTGGGCCAGTCACTGCCTCTCAGCCAAGCCTACCTCACAGGGTTCTTGTAAGGATAGAACGGAAAGAAGAAAGATCATGTGTGCCTCCTGGGACCCTCTGGGGCAAAGGGTGGTGCTTAAGTGCCACATAGATCCCTAAAAGCAAAGAAATGGTAGTACAAGCAGCATAAAAGTCTCCCTAACAGATAGCCGGGTAGCCTCTGCCTGAATTCCCCCAACAAAGGGGAGCCCACCACCTCCTGGCCAGGCCTGTTCCTCTAGTGAGCAGCTCTCTCCATTAGGAGGTTTCCTCTGCATAGCTAAAATCTGCAGTTCCCTGCAGTTTTCCCCCATTTGCTCAAAGGTGCAAGGCCAGAACTGGGGCGGTTCTTTCTGCCTGGCTACAAGGGGAGGGATCCAATTCCTGGATCCCCTTTCATGGTTACAGCAGCGACTGTGGCCTCTGAGAGGGGACTCCTTCGCCTCTTCAGAGGCTGTAGGTTTGTCCTGTCCTTGGCCAGCAGCACTGGTCCTCTAGATTAGCATCCCTGATTGTTTTTGTGCTTCATCTCTTCCTCTTGCCTGTGCACAACTAACTGCAGGGAAGGTCATTCTTGGGAGAGGGCAGATGCAGGGAAGCCTGTCCCAGAAGCAAATCCTGGTTTAACAGCACAAGCTCCCTGGTTTTATTCTAGAGAAAGGCCCAGGCTAACAAGCCATCATTCAGAACTTTGTTCTGGACCGCTACTGATTGGCTCTAGCAGAGCTCATAAGGATAAATCTACTCTGATTTCTCTTCCTAATTTTCCTAGTACCTGCAAGTGTGAGCTACAATGTAGCCTCCATTCTTCTTGCTCAGTGGGATGGGGTTCTAGCTTGGCCTGGATCCCCCAGGATCTCTGGTTGGTTCTAGGCCTGCCTTCTAGAATGATGGAGAATGAATCCGCTGTCTTCTCTTCTGCATGACTGCTCTTGAGAGATCTGAAGACAACTACCATGTTTCCCCCTAATTTTCTCTTCTGCCAGCTAAACATGCAGAGATTTTGCCATCATTCCTCGGGAACTTGCTTCCAGATCCTTACTAATCGGGTCACGTGCATCTGAATGTGCTATGAGAGCACAAACGAGCGCAGTAAAACGATTTCCAATGGAAAGACCGAGGCAGAAAGATCATGGCTGGCCCAAAGCTACTAAGCAAGGTGACATTAAATTTGAAACAGGGTTTCAGAGCTCACCTCTCAAACACCTAGAATGCAATGTTTTCTCAGAAGCAAGTCCCACTGAGTTAAATGAGGCCTACTCCCAGATAAATGGGTACAGGATTAAAGACTCTGTCACTATATCATACTAGTTCTCCTGATCCCAAATTGCTGTCATTTTAGACAACACATCCGGCACATTCTCCAGTGGTCTATAGAGCAGGAAATGTGCCACAATTGGCAGTGCTATTCCTCATTAACATAGCACCTAAAATCATTGCTAAGATATTCAAAAATCAAAAATATTATCTCTACAATTAAAAATAAATACATGGAATTACCAGTGCTATTCGCTTTTTATAAGCCATTAGAAGAAAATAATAAACGTCTAACAGTTCAGCACTAAATTATTCTAAAAGCCATCATTTATTTCTCAAATTAAAGTTATTAACGTGGATATATATAATAAAATCTCACTCAGACTTGCCTTCTGACCAGATGCTGAAAGCTCTTTAAGGAATGGGGGAAAGGATTGTAAAAATCACTTTCTAAAGCACACAAAGACACAGCGCTGCCCTGTCTTAATTTTCCCCAAGGATAAGCCATCAAAAGTTGCTTTCAGGGGCATAACAGAATATAAGCAAAGAAATGGGTGCCTCTGAACATCTGTAGAGTGTCTTCCCTGCATCACCTCTGGAATGCATCTGGGGAAAGGTAAACCACTGCTTAGAGTCACAGCAAGGGTGACCAGATGCACAAGAAGACAGGGCTCCTGCGTCATTCGATAAGTGCAAAGACGCTGCCACCCTCGCAGGTGCATTAAGATGCAGAGTCCATTTTGTATCTAGCCATCCTGATTGCAACAGGGACTCCCTAGGGACATACAGCTGGCTCCAGCTCTGCTTTCTTTAAGACACCAGCTGAAAACGTTTTTGTTCAAAAAAGCTTTTGGTTAATTTAATTTATTTAATTTATAATTTTTTTATAGATTATTTATTTAATTTCTGGCTTGTTAATTTATCACTTGTATTTATCATGTGCGGGATTTACATTTCATCATCAGATGGTTTTATCTATTATTTTATTGTTCTATCTATTTTATCAGCTTTATTAATTTTTTATCAACTGTATTATATGCTCTTCCCAGCATTTGTAAGCTGTCCAGAGAAGTTTTGGGCTATGGGGAGGCACAGAAGTGGAACAAACATGCAAACGAGTAAATAATTAGAGCCACCACTGGTCAATGTTTGAAGAAATATCTACATAAGTGGTTCAATCTATTGATACACTGAGCTACTTCTATAATTTCATTCCAGGAGGAAAAATATATTTGTTCTGTAGCATATTCTTCCCAGTAACTTGTATTTCTCCGCTTTTCTGTATATTCCATTAACCAAGCACAAGATGGTGCTGTAGTAGAACTGCACTAGAGCAGACCTGTGACTTTTCATAAGGCTTTTGCTCTGGAATTTTGCCACTTAAAAGTTATGCTCTGGAAAGGCCCACCGACTCCTTCAACTGAGGGATCAGGAGCACATGAGAGCACATCGATGTGACTAATGTTGCGCATCCTTCCATGCTCTGACTGTCTTCTCTGAATAGGAGGAGCTAGGCTGGAGCCACTGCGACTCAGATGAGCTAAAGCAATTGCTAAAAGCACGTGCTTTGGAAGCAAAGGGTTTGGCGTCCTTCAGCTGACATCTCCAACTAAAAGACCCCTTGCAGGAGGACTGGGAGATCAGCCTCTCCCAAAGTCACCTGACTTCCAGCCAGACGAAAGGCACGATCCAGTGCTTCAGAGCAAGCCAGGTGGAGACTCCTGGAAGCTGCATGACTTCCCTCTGTCTAAAGTTGCATGGGACCGCATCTTCAGCGCATCAGCCCCACCCCAGCTTGGTGCTCCCGAGATGTCTTAGATCACAGCTTTCAGCAACCCAAGGTCCCCACTGGAAACTGGAACCAAGCACATCTGAAAAGTACCATTTCGGGAAAGGGCAGAGTTGGCTGTTCACTAAGGGCCAGAATGTATCAGTTAACACTGCTTTTCCTTTCTCTTCTAAAATGCAAATTGCACCTACACATGAGGGCTGATAATGGGGTCAGAAGAGGCATAGAGGAAGATTTAGTGCTCCCCCCCCCGCTTCCATCCTGAGAAAATTTCCATCTTTGATGCTATTACTTGCATCAGAAGGCTATCCCCCGTGGGTGGTATGGGGGACTCAAAAAAGCAAATACAATACTAGTTACAGGAGAAGAAATTCCTTTAAATTTCCAGTGGAGTGAAGAAAGGGCTATTCCCCTTTTCCATGCCTGTTCTGATCCCATTACTCAGCAGCCCCTTCCCCCAGTCGATCTAATTTGCTTTACAAAAAACTGTAAAAGAAGTAAAGACCAGTGTATGGATATGTGTAGTTGGCTCCAAATATCCGCAGTGCATAAAAACAAATCTTCCAGCCCACTGCCTTAAGACTAGCGCCTGCCCCATTCTCTGCTGCTGACGAGACTCTGAGCCAGCTGCTGTACCTCCATCTCAACATGTTCTTGTCATAGAAAACAGAACCTATATCCAAGGAACAGCCAAAGTTCAGAGAGGAGGTTAACAGAAGCAGGAGAAGAAGGAAGGAGAGAGAATGAAGCAAAGCAGCTGCATCAAGAGCCAGGGCAGGTTTGCTGAGCTCAGGGTGGTCGGCCTTTCAGCAAGACGCGGCCCTGGTGCCCTTCAACAGCTGCTTCACCTGGAGGCTGCAGCATGCTGTGAAAAGCCTCATCTGCTGATTTCTGATCCCTTCTGACTTGCTGAGAGAGAGAGAGAGAGAGAGAGAGAGAGAGAGAGAGAGAGAGAGAGAGAGAGAGAGAGAGAGAAACAGAGAAAGAGAAATTAAAGACTGAGGAGGAGGCTAGGCTGGGTCATTTTCTGTTTGGCTGGCAACCCTACGATATGGCCAGTCTGTGTGGGATGACCACACAGAGGGACCTGGAGAACAACAGCTGGTTGACCATTAGTTCTCCGGTTTTAATTTAGAATGTTTATCTGTCAATATTTCTAATTCTTCACTGAGATGTTCTGCCTTTTGATGTTTCAGTTCTGGGTGCCCTGCATTAGAAATGTGGACGTTTTCAAGCACTTTGAGATACACTCCTCGACAGAACCACATGGTCTATACATGGATGAAATGAATAACATACGACACAGGACTGACCTGCATTCCAGAGACATACCTGACCTAAACAGGAAGAACATAACGGGAAGCTCTCCCTTCAGGTTGGATCCAAGGCAGGTAATGCGCTGCTTTCCATTCCAGAGCCCTGTGAAGTGCAGGGTGCTGGTGGCTACTTCCTCCTTAGTCCAGGTAGTGACCTCCAGTGGCCCTTTGGTGGTGTTCCCCTCCAGGGTTTCCCCATCCACCTGCCACTTAATCTTGGGCGAAGGAGAGGCGCAGAGGGAGCAATTGCACTGGAACCCAGTGCCATGACTCCAGCAGTGGGGCATCTCCTGATTGCAGGGCCTGGGGCTATCTGGAAAGGGGTCAAAGAGAAGGGAACAGTGTCAGGAGTTGCCAGCTCATGCCCTGTAATATCTGTACTCAGTATATTAAATCCAGGAGTGGAATTCTCACCCAAGGTTACTGATGATGTGTATGTAATAAACAGCTTGCTTGCCTGCTCTGCATCCACATGAATGAGCAGGCCATTCAGAAGTTCTAGCCCCTGTTATCTCAAGTTGCAACACCCAGGCCAAGAGGCAGCAGATGTGCAAACAGAAATCGGAGGCATTCTGGCACTACTTGAGTC
This sequence comes from Varanus komodoensis, assembly GCF_004798865.1. Classification (NCBI taxonomy): domain Eukaryota; kingdom Metazoa; phylum Chordata; class Lepidosauria; order Squamata; family Varanidae; genus Varanus; species Varanus komodoensis. Next base: position 844,218 of record NW_025336635.1, read on the forward strand.
TATTTGGTGTGAGAGCACATTAAAATGTGCAGAAATCTAGTTTTCTACCTATGTAGAGCAGGGTCTAGAGTGACTGTGTGCTCTTTCTGCAGAGCTCAGTCCTCTGTCCGCGGGCTGCCAAAGGACTATGCTCTTGTTGAAGGACTGTCCTGCCCAATGCTAATGATCCCTGGCTGCCTCTGTACATTAACTTGTATGTGAAAGTGTGACCCTTTTCTTGGCGATGCAGGACAGAGGGCCCGTCTTTCTGCCCGTCCTGAGTGAGCACTCTAGCCAATCCTGCCAGGGCCTGGCACGGATTCTGCTCCTCATTCACCCAGTCCAACCACATCCCATCTCCTCTGGGCTCTCTATAGCTTGAAAGCAAAACAGCTCCTATGTGGCACAATTTTGCAGGCTGCGTCCATTTTGCATATGGCATCAGATTTAGGGGACCTGGAGCCTCCCTCTCTTCCTTTGTCTTGGCTTCGTGTGACTCCGTTTGGTTAGCCGGCTGGAGTACGCGCCCGTTTGCCCCCTGAAGCTGCCTAGAGGGCTGAGAGCTCTTCTCTGGGGAGATCAAAATGGGGAGATTGCAGATTCTAAGCAGGGACTGCACAGGGAGACCAAGGAGGTCCTGTCCAGAGGGGCGAGGGAGTAAGAGGAGACTGCACGGAGCAGAGCAACAGCTGCCCAGCCTGAGCTGAGGGGCCGCTACAGCTACAGGACAGAGCCCAAGACCTGCTCCTGCATCTCAGGAGGGTGAAGCCAGAGAGAATCCAAACTTAAGGGGCATCCCAAAAGGGAGGGAGCGAAATGGAGAGAGGAAGAGAGAGCAAAAGGGGAGGGGGAGAGAAAGGATGAAGGAGGAAAAGGGTGGGGTTTGCAGAACACCCCACAGCTGAATGTGGGCTTGAACCCGTCTCTCATTCTCAGACACTCTCCTTACACCACACTTGTTCTACAGCAGGGGTCCTCAAACTACGGCCCGCAGGCCAGCTACGGCCCGCCAAGGTCATTTACTCGGCCCGCCTCAGAGGTTTTGGACTCTTTCGGATGAAAATGATCTCTGAATGAGTGCAAAAGCTCTGAGCCGGCACAGGCATTCTCTGAAAGTCTTTCAGTTTCAGAGACTAGCAGAGAGCCGGCTCATGCACCAAACTGTAACGGCTCCCTTCAACTGCGCATGTGCCAGCTCTTCCCCCATTGCATGCATGAGTTGGCTCTGAATACAGAGTGGGAATACAGAAGAGAGGAGGGCAGTGGGAGGAGAGAGAGTGAGACAAAGACACTAAAAAAAGATAGAAGGTAAGAAAATATAACTTTTTAAATGTATTTTTAACTATATGAGCCATGTCCCTGGGCTGCAGGCCAAGCCGCCGCCACCTTGCTGAACCTGGGGGCAGACAGGCCGAGGCAGAGTGGGAGCGGGGCTGCGGATCCTGCGCCTCCACCACAGCCTTTTCAGGGCAAGCCGCCCCCAAAGAGCGGCCACCAGGCTTCTTCCCCCACGGCAGGGAGAGGCAGGAGGCGCCCGCTTGGCCCCGTGGCCCCATCCCTCGCCTCCCCTTGCCTTGGCCCGTGGAAAGCAACCATCACCTCCCTCCTCACGGCCCTCCCCCGGCTGGGGGAGCTGCCCCACGCTCGCCTCTCAGGCCTCCCGCTCCCCTTCCCGGAGCCAGGCGAGGGCCTGCGAGGAGCCCTTCCTCCAGCTCGCAAGCGGGGCAGTGGCAAGGAGCCGGGGAGGCCTCCACCAAGGTGGCACACCCACAGGGCTCCCCCCGTGTCGTGCGCTCCCTGTCGGCGCGCAGCGTGGCGTCATCCTGGGCTTCTGCGGCAGCCCAAGCAAGCAGAGCTTTTTTAATTAAAAAAAAGACAAAACAGAGGTTTAAAAAAAGAGAGAAACTCACTGAATAGTCACTAAGTCCTGCAACCCGAGTCCATACTTCCCACTGAAATACTAATAAGTTTATGTTGATTAAAATTGTTCTTCATTTTAAAAATTGTATTGTTTTTTCCTGTTTTTCCCCCTACACATAAGATATGTGCAGTGTGCATAGGAATTCGTTCATATTTTTTTCAAACTATTGTCTGCCCGCCCCAACAGTCTGAGGGTCAGTGAACTGCCCCCTGTTTAAAAGGTCTGAGGACCCCTGGTCTACAGCTTCCCCAAGGGCTGTTCTGCACAGATCCCAGAGGCTCTGCTTTGTTCGGCCTCCTTCTGCTCAATGTATGCACACGGCCACAAGGTGGCGCTCAGGCACATCGGTGTGGTGAGGACCATGAACTCCACTTTGCTTCCCAGCTGCCTTCAGGCTGGGAGTCAGGGCCGTTTTGAGGGGACTGCTGGGTGAAGCTCCTTCTGCTGGGCTTCCCTATCAGTGGATCCTGGTGGGCTGCTCTGGGGTGGCAGGGCTGCTGCCGGCAGCAGGATACAGAGCAGGAGCATTTTAATCGTTCATGGGGGGCTTCCTGCAGAGTCACTGCTGATAATTGTGGGAAGTGTAAATGGGAGTCAGGACAAGCACCCCTGCACTGGGCCAGAAAGCTTTGCAAAGCCCCCTGCCATGGTGCTGGTCTCCCTACGGTGCCCCGAGGATGCCCGGTGCCGATGCCTTTCCCTCCCTGGATTGTAGCCCTCTTTTCTCGCCTACCAGCTTCCTGGAAGTTAATGTGCTGCTCAAGCCATTTGAAAGCTAAAAGCCTGATACTGCAACACTAGAAGGGAAAACACTCAGCACCTAGAAATGCAATGCGCTGAGGATCAACCGCTCCGTTCAACATTTAAGCAGTTTGCATGCAAGCACCACTTGGGAATGGACACACACACGGGTACCTGGTTTGCTTTGCTGAAGTTTAAGTATAATTTTTAGAAAGTGTGTCTGCACACTCACTTCATAGTCATGCATCGCAGTGTACACATTCAAATTTACCTAGTGACATTCCCCCCACTCTTTTCTGTCAATCAATTTAAAAATATTATTACAAGACTTCTAAGCTGGGAACTCCACCAGAGCAAATGATGCCATGGGTAGACTGGTAAAGCATGGTCCCGTTGCTTGAAGAACTCGAAGGCACGAATCCCAATAATGTCTTCCATGTAACCGGGGGGGGGGGTGTCAAGGTGAAACCTGATATCCTTTGCAGGAATGTACCAGGCCACCCCCTCCCCATATTCCCCATAGTTGTGAACTCCACAAATGCCCCATTGTAGCAAGGATTCTAGAACATGTTCGGTTACTTCCTTGCATTGTGACATTCAAGGATAAGTTCTGCTATTAATGTGAGAAGAACCATAGTGAAGCGGACCAACCACCCCGCACAGGGCCTGGTTGGCCTCAGTGGCCAAGAAGCAGGGGCGCAGGAGCGGTCAACCTTTCTGTCGCTCCTCAGCAACTGGAATTCAGACATCAGCTGCCTCTCGTACTGGAGGTCGCATACATGGCAAGCGGACACTGACCACCTTCTCCTTCGTGAATTTCCCTAATTGCCTTTTCACACTGGTGCTTGTTGCCACATCGTGTGGTAGTGAATTTACGGCTTCACACTGTGCCCTGGGAAGAAGCTCTTCCTTTATGGCTTCGGAATCTCCCACTGTTCAGTTTCGCTGAAAGCCTTCCAATCTCTGAGGGCTTCCAAGAGAGGCACTTACACCCGCCTCATTCATGAATTTTGTAGGCGGTCCAGATGTGCACATCATATGCTTATAGCCCTCCTGTGCTTTCCCTCTGCTTCTTCCATCTTGTCTTGTCTTCCATCATTTTCTTACCACAGAAAATCCGTTAAAGAAAAACAAGATGGACATGCTGCCCAGGGCCTCCTGGCTCTGAGCCGCAAGCCCCCTTTATCTGGAAGCACCTCCTGACAGTTGGCTTGGCTTGGCAATGCCCACGGAAGGGACCCCAGCAGCGCCTCACTTACATTTCATGGAGAGCAGGAAGGTTGCATTGCTGAAGCCTTCGCTGTTCTGGGCCCGGCATTCATATTTGCCCTCGTGCTGCTGTGTCAGGCTGGAAAGCTTCAGTTCGTTCTCTGAGGAGACCAGCTGGAGTGTCTGGGGGGGCTGTGGGCCCCTCACCCAAGTCACGCTGGGCACGGGGTTGCCCTTCACCTCACACCGTAGCACCACAGAGTCACCCCTCTGTGCCCTAATCTGGGTCACACCGGAAAAGTTCTGCAAACCTGCAAGATTGCAAAGAGATGGTGAGGCGCTGCGCCAGTTCTCCGCTCCCAGGACGAGCTGCTGCACTTCCCCAGCCCAGGACAACTTAGCCCGATTTAAGACAAAGCAAGGAAGCGACGCTCGCTTCAGCCTTTGGCCTGCGCGATCCCAAACCCCGCGGGATCGCTGTGATCGCGGTCTGCCGATCATTAAGGCTGATTCGCCCTCCAGGGCAAGAACGCGACTGCTGGCCTGCCGGCTACCGACAGCAGGATGGAGGTCAGGTTCGGCCCTCGCTGTCTCCACGGAGGCACGGGCGGCTCCGCCACGACGCTCCGCGATCAGGCGGCTCCCGGGCGCCCCTTCCCCAGCGGCCGTGCTGCGCGCCGTCCGTCCGGCGGTTGGGATCGCCCCCTTCACCCCCGGGTCTTTCTTCCTCTGCCTGCCTACGGGCCGCGTTTCCCAAGCGCCAGGGGGCTCTGCGGGGCGGCAGAACTACGCGTGCGCGGGGGCGGCACGCTGCCTTTGCCCGGCCAAGCCCGGATCCAGGCGAGCGAGGAGCCGGGGGCGCACGGAAAGCGCCTTGTGCGGGAAGGTCCGAAGGGAAGCAGCAGCCGAGCCCCCAGGGCTCCGTTTCCGCGCCCAGCACGGGAGGTTGCTTTCTCCGCCACCTCCCGGACTTGCCGCTCTGCCGGGCCGCGTGGTCTTTCCTGGCCACCTTCGCCTGGAAGAGCCTGCGGGCTTCCCTGGTGTTTCTCGCCCTCTGCTTCCAGAAGCTGTGGGGCAAGAAGGCGCAATCCCGCGGCTGTGCAAGTGCAGTGGAAACTTACTTCTGTTCGCGCGTATGAGTTCCCCGCTGAACTGGGGCGTCTGGGGCGGGTCTGCAAGACAAGAGCAAGCCCTGTGGGTCAGCAATCCCCTCCGGTCGGATTCAGCAGCAGGGTGGTGGTGGGGAGCCTCATCCCGGCATCTCTCCCTCCCCTTCTTGCCTGCACAGGGCCACCCTCGACACTCCTCTCCCGTGCCACCGCTTTCCCTCCTCCCACCGCCACCTCCTTTGGACCCTCCGCTGCTGCTCGGCTGCCATTTCCTGTGCTCCCCCCTGCACGAGCCTTGCTGTGCTGGAGCCGAGGGGGAAAGGCCGCCGTGCCTGGGACTCTGCTTCCCCCAGCAGCAGCTCTGCAGAGCCGGGGAAGGAGCAGCGGGGCATCCTGAGGTGGCAGAGGCTCTGCCAAGCCAGCCCTTTCCGGCAGCTCAGGGGCCCGCTTGGCTAAGTGCCTTCGCCCTCTGCTGCAGCTTGGGCATCCGAGGCAGGCAAGCTGCTTCCAGGCAGGGGCCAGGTCCTGTTTGCCCATAAGGAGGGCACAGGAGCAGCGAAGCCGGAACGGCAAACTGGGGAAGCAGAGCCTGGACTGCACCAGGCCACATTCCACCCAGGAATTCCCAGTTCGTGAGGGCAAGGGCTTCGAGCACAGTGCCCCACGGTGCCTCCGAAGGCCTCCATCTGACCACAACATCATGGGCAGAGGAGTTCCTCTGGGGCCCAGGGATGGCATCCAAACGGGGAACCCACCTCTGAGCAAGAGAACGACTGCCAAGCCTCACGGTGACCCTGAACAGTGCCAAGCTAACGTTCTCCTGCTTTCCAGTTCGTTCCACTCACGGTTGACCCATGCGAGTGGGGCTATGCAAGCAGGGTGTCCCCAGAAGTAATTGTGGGGGAACGGAGATAAAGAGTCACTCACAGTGGACATCCAGCATGAAGGTGTGTGCCGTTTGCACTGCCCTGGGCCCCTTCCCGTAGCTGACGCTGCACGTGAGAAGCTTGCCATGGTCTGCCACTGACGGTCTGAAGTTGAACACAGTCCTATAAACGTCGGAGCCACTTGGACTTGGCAGCATGGCAGAGATCCCAGAGGTGGATGCTTCAGAGATGCCTTCCCAGGTCATGTTTGGGGACATCGGAGGACAACTTGCTGGGGCTGTGCACGTGATATTTACCGGCTGGCCTGCCCGAAGCTCTCTTGGAATCCGTATTTCTGGCTTTCCCAGTTCTAGGAAGAGAGCAAGGGAGTCAATGTACAGCTGCCCACCTGCTGCACTTCGTCTCAGACAAATTCGAAGCACCAGGCTGGCCTTTCTATCCTGGGACAGAATAACGTGTCCATTGAGATCTCCATCCCTGCCCCTAAAGCTTCTGAGCAAGCTGCTAGGAGCGTAGCTTAGGGGCCTTCCCCCACCTGGCCTGAGGTTGAAGTATGCAGAGAAAAATAGAATGCTGGATCTAAGTTCCACTCATTTCAGTGAGTCTGTTCAAAGTGTGAGGAAATCTGTATCAAGACCCTTAGATTGATCCTCAGCTCCACCCTGCAATACGGAGCCACTCCGAATTTCTTCCTTTGCTAAGCATATCTGCCTGCGGTCTCCCTCTGTCTTCTGGGTACGGACTCTGCCTACCCCTGAAAAATCTCTCCAGCAGCCCAAACAGCAAAGGGCCACAGCAATCAGACAGTGCGGCCTCCAGCGCGACCCTCTTCATATGGCCCAGCCGGGGCTCCTGACTCGCCCCTTGGAAACCTCTAGACCGGGTTTCGCAGAGGGATCATCTGCACGGATAGCAGAAGTGCCAGCTTGCAAACCAGGCCCTCCCAGAGCCTCCAGCGCCACCTGGTGCGAGGGGCAGTGGCCCAACAGCGCCTCCTGCAGGCCGTCCCGGACCCAACCAGCAACCCTCAGCTGCCTCTGATGGTCAGACTGATTGGACGGCTCCACAGTGAAGCTGCGTGCACTGAGATCGACCCGCGTGCAGCGAACCGGAGGGTCGCGAAAGTGCACCTCCAGTCATGCCAAGCAGCATCGTTTTGCACGCGGGGAAGTCCGGCAAGGGCCATCATCTTGCACTGAAGGGCCCACCCAGGCCTGGTCACACGCCTCGTTTTCCATCTGGCACATCGGAGAGTTTGCCTGTGGCTCTTTGCGAGTGATTTCTTGCATGCAGCTTTAACATTGCCAGGCGATGCCTAATGCGCGATCGCACCGTCTCCTCCTGAAACGCCTTTCCCCGGTTCATGTGGCCTCCTCTGCCGGTTTTGTGGACCTTCTGTCATTTGGCTGCTCAGTGCAGTGGCCCCTCCCCTGCTTGGCCCCCTGGCCTTTTCCTGGCCCCTTTCCCCCTGCCCAGCTTGCAGTCCATCCCTCTTGCAGTCCCGCTTGTTCTGGCAGAGGGAGCAGAGAAGGTCCCAGCCAGAGCAGAAGCGGGACGAGGACTGTGGGTGGTCTCTCCTGGCATTCCTCCCTGCCACCCCGCCTGTCATGTTGTCTGAATGCAGACCCCCCCCCCCCCGCCAGCAAGCCCCCTGGCCAGAGTGGCAGGCAGGCAGCTTGGCTGGGAGCTGCCCCAGACCGGCACTGCTGCCAGGGGCACTTGGGCACCCCTCAATGGGGTGGTGCCCCCAGCAGACTGTCCCAACTCTCGAGCAGGAGTGGGGGAATCGGGGCCAGGATTTGGGCAGCTCCAGGGCGCCCTCGCTCGGGCAAGAACCAGCACACCAACTTTTCACTTGTGGGGGGGGGGTCCTTTTGGGGCAAATGCTGAAAGCATCTGCAGAGCTCAGGTCTGCCCGGGGGCAGGGGATGCTCACGAGGAGCTCACATGCTCCAGTCTGTGGAGATCCCATGCCTCTGTTGACCTGCGTTGGCAAAGGTTAACCCAGGGCATCCCTGGAAATCATAGCATGGGGGAGAGGGACACACCCGGCCACGGTGGCCCTCGGCCAAGATGGTCTCCAGCCGTGGGTTGCCTGTTGCCCCTCTGCAGCCAGTTCTGGGGATGCAGCTCTGCTGGCAGCAGCCCCTCTCTGCTGCTGAAGGAGGCCGGCCGGCCTACCATGCAGAAGGAAGGGCCGGCCAAGCGTGGGTGCCTGCAGAATCTGGGTGCGGAGGGTGCTGTGCTCGCCCTGACTCTGCCGAAATCCCTCAGGCGGGGCACTCAGCTCCCCCCGCACCGCCCTCCGGTGTGTGCACCACCTCGGCCTCATCTCCAGCCGCACGCAGACGTGAAGACCCTGAGTGTGCGAGCGGAGCCGGGGGACCGGGTGGAGGGCAGCCCCGAACACGTGGGCTCGAAGGAATCCGGGAGGCCCCTCGGGGCAAGGAGGGAGGCCCAGCGCAAAAGAGTCTGGACACCTTTCCGTTGGCTTTGCAAAGGCACCAGGATCAGAGGCAAGGAGGTGGGAGAAGCTTTCCCCAGAGCACCGCGTGGCACCCGGGGGCTCCTCTGCCTGCGGCACCCCGTGGGTCACATGCAGAGAGCGGGGTGCCTGCCTGATCCTGCCTCACAGTCGTGGCTCATTCGTGTTTTATTGCTGTGCGTGGCGTATCCCGCCCGAAATCCGGGGCTTGGGCAGAGAGCAGGCAGCCCCACAAGCGCTCACCTGTTACATTCACATAGGGCACGGCATAAAAACTGTAAGTGAATTTTGCACGAGGCTCTCTCTCCACTCTGAAAATGTACTGCTTTCGATCAGTTTTCCTGGCATTCTTGATGGTGAGCGAACAGTCACCTTGGTCCAGATGTTCCGAGAGAGTAAAGCGATTCCTCGTGTAGCTTTGAACTGTTTTCCTTGGATTGTTGGTGGCCACCGGAGCCCCTGTGTAAACACTTTCTGCTTCAAACCAATAGCCATACAAAGGGGCATCTCTGTCCGCATGCCTTTGTTCATAGGTGAAATTGCAGGGGATGATGACACAGAGTCCCAGCGGCACGGAGACAGCAGGAGGGGCCGTCAGCCAGTAATTCCGTAACAGGCATTGTGCACCTGCAAGGGGGAAGAGGGAAGGACGCTGATCATCCAGGCAGAGGGCAGCATCCAGGTTGCCTCCCTGCTCATGGCCGGAAAATCCCGGGAATCCCCAGAACGGACAGTGCTGTTCGCACAGGATGTGACTGCCGCCCCCTCCGCCAAGCCTTACCCTCCCAGAGCAGGCATGCCGAAGCCAGGCCAAGCATCAGGACGCCGAGGGACCGGCCCATCTTCCCTTCCTGCCTCTCCTCCTCCCTGGACTTCAGTGATTCTTCCTCCAGCCCCGCGGGATCCTGAGGAAAGGAGAGAGAGAGGTGGAAACGCAATGAGAAGGAGAGGGCTCCCTGGGCATCTCTGCCCCGACATGCTGCAGCGCTAGTGGCTCCCTCACCATCCTGCCACACCTTACGGTAGGAAATTCCCATGGCACAGATGCTAACCATGCCAGAGAGAGAGAGAGAGATTATTTTTATGAATAAACCATTTATAAAACTTTATTTAAACTTCTACAAACTTAATATATATATAATTGGTATTCAGTAAATTTGTACATATAGAAACATAGAAACAGCGCGAGTCAGAAGGGGCCTCCCAGGCCATCTAGTCTGACCTCCGGCACCAGCCGGCTCCGCTCACGACATGCCCACCATGTGCACGTCCAGCCTATTCTTGAACACCCAGATTGATGGAGCCTCAACGACCTCTCGTGGAAGCCCATTCCACACCCTCGGGGTCCTGGCTGTCAGGAGGTGCTTCCTGGCATCCAAATTGAACCTTGGCTCCCTGAGCTTTGCTCCGTTGGAGCGTGTCCTGCCTTCCTTTGCAGGGGAGAACAGGGCTCTACCCATCTCCGTGTGACATCCCCTCACATACCTGTACGTTGCCAACATTTCCCCTCTGAGTCTCCTCCAGACTGAAGAAACCCAGTTCCCTCAGTTTCGCCTCATATGACATCCCCTGAAAACTGGCCACCAACCTTGTGGCCCTACGCTGCACTGACTCCAACCTGGCTATATCCTTTCTGTAATGAGGGGGTCAGAACTGAGCACAATACTCCAGTTGTGGGCGCACCAGAGTCGTATAGAGTGGTAGTAATACCTCTCTTGATCTAGAAGCCACACTTCTGGCTATGTAACCACGGGTGGCATTCTCCCTCTTGACCACCGCATCACATGGCTGAATCATGTTTAGCCTGCAGTCAACCAGCACCCCGAGGTCCCTTTCACAAGTGCTGCTCTCCAGCCACTTGTCACCTAACCTGTACTTATGACACCCATTCCTATGCCCCAAGTGCAAGACCTTGCACTTAACCACATTGAATGCCATCCTGTTGTCTCCTACCCACTTCCATAGCCTGTCCAGATCCTTTTGGATCTGGAAAAAAAAAGCCTACAGCACCCGGTATTCCCAGGCGGTCTCCCATCCAAGTACTAACCAAGTACTAATATACATGCTATTTATATAAACTTACAGGAGTGGCCTGCACACAGCAAAAATGAATTTTCTCTCTTTAAGGCTCCTCTAAGTGGCAGAAAAGTCTGACTGGTGCAGGATCTGCCCCCCGCCCGCATGGAGAGCTCCATGCCGTGCACTGGGACATCCGTAGGAGCCCTTCCCACAGCCGTTCTCTCCAGCAGCAGCAGTGTGACTTGCAGGCTTATCCGTGGCAGGGACTCTGAGGCTGCATGACCCCCCAGGCATGGTTTTAGGGAATGGGGGGAACTCACCAAGCCCCCCCCCGCAACTTTCCCTTCCTTTCCTTGAACATTTTCTCCCATCTATCAACACAACATGGCCAAGGCAGCGCCTAGCACTGCGTTAAGGCTGCTGTGGCTATTCCAATATAGTTATGGGAAAACGCAGAGAAATCGCTGCAGGTAACGCCCCTTGAGAAGCAGCAGCCCAGCTCTGCACAAGTCATTAAACACCACAGAAAGACTGGGAAAGCAGCCCCCATTTCAAAGAATGGGAAGGAGCCACCAGAAGGCCTGGCCTTGTTCGCACCACATTAAACGAAGGGGCCGTTTCGTTCCCTGCCTCCCGTGAGGATGTTAATGCCAGTTAATACAGGTTCAACTAGGTGTGGAGAGTCCTCTGGGTGCCCCAAGCCTAGCCTGTGTAGGATGCAATCCTATGCATGCTGATCCAGAGAGCCTACAACGCCCGGCTTTCCCCAGGCATCCATGCAGTCTACATATGCACCGGATCGTGCTTTCAAGGTTTTAAAGGGTATAACCAGCCCTGCACCTGAACAATGCCTTGAAACAAATGGGCAGCGAGGTTACTCTTCAGTACGCTGCAGGGAAAGCCGTCTGGCAAGAACACGGCAAATCATGCTGGCAGCCAACAGAAAGCTCCAAACGACCGATGAGCCAGCCCTCATACAAAAGGCCACTCTTGCTTCTTCCTTCCCTAAAGAAAACAGAAGAAACCACTTTGGGAATCTAACAAGTTATGTGCTTTGCATAGGGAAGGCATCACATAACCAAAATGGCTCCCTTTCGTTTGTTTGTTTGTTTGTTTATTTGAAGCTTTTATATCCCGGCCAACTACTAGCATCTTGGGATGGTTTTACAAAAACTTTAGAGATCTTTTCATGGAAGAATTTGGGGGATCTGGTGCTCGGACAGGGCAGGTGGTTGAAAGAGGGGCACGGCTGGGCCCCTGGCAGTGGCTTTGAGAAGTTGCCCTGCCTTCCTTCCAACCCAGCGACTGGAATCTGCAGCCGGGCTGCTTCCGACGCTGGAAATAATATGCACCCATCATCCTGAAAGACCTAATCCCTCTTCTCAAGCCATCTGGGTTGGTAGTGGTCACAACAGCATCCTGTGGCAGTGAGTTCCATAGTGTAACTATGCCCCATGTTTTAAGATATTCTCTATCTGCCTGCTCTGAATCTCCCACCATTCTGTTCATTGTTCAGTCTGATTTTGATTCTAGTGTCAGGAAACCCTCCATGGCAGCCGCAACAAAGATAACCAGGTTCAGTCAGGAAAGCCCCCTTTCGCCTTGGACCTCAACAGTGTTATTGAAAGATCATCCAGGACTCCTGCATTCACTTTCGACAGCATGCTCCCGGGTGGTGGCTCTCACTGCCAACTGCATAATCACAGCCCATGTACAGCCACTTTTATAACCTGCTAGTCACATACACCAATACAGGGTGTTGAGTTTCCAGATAATGTGAGTGCAATAGCATCCTGGTGTCTTTGGGCATGATGTAATGTTCTAAACCGATCAGAAATATCGGTAACAATAATATGAAAAACAATACTGATTGCTGTATTGATAGGTCAGTCTAGCAAATTCTTGACAATTCAGGTCAGCCAGGTCTGTCTGTTTAAACATGCAAATATATCTGATGGAGGAACCATTCAGGAAATCTGGTTTGACAACTACAGTCTGCATGGACTTGACTCTGTGGGACTAGATGCTTAGGTGGGCCCCTTCAGAAACACATGGGCACCATTATTTCAGTTTTTCTGCAGCTGATAGGAACAGAGGTATTTCCTCACTAATTGAGTTAGCCTACCAGGATTTAGAAGAACCCAACACTCAATTTATGAGCGAGAAGTGCAGGCAAAAGGAGAGATGGGAGGCAACATATTCTTCTATCTACTTCCTCCATAAAAAAATTTATAAACTTCTCCCAAACACACCCTGCTATTTTCCTTCCTTCCAGACCAAAAACCCTGAAATGTTTTCCTAGAATAGTCGACCCTCACAGCATTCTATATCTCCTAAGCATAACTTCTCACTCCTTTTTGAGAAACAAATCATGGATGGTCACTGTCGTACCCATGAAAGCAGAAGGAAACTGGAATGGTATTTGTTTTTCAGATCTATTTTCTTCCTTCCCCTAAAGGAAGCATAGCTGGGCTCTGCCAACACTGAAGGTATTCCCTCCTTCTTTGGCTATAATTCTAAACCTGTCTCCAGCAAGAAAAAGTGCAGTCCCAGGCATGTCTACTCAGAAGTAAGCCCCAGTGAGTTTAGTGGGGCTTGCTTCCAGCTAAGCATGCATTGGGTTGCAGCCTAAATCCCACTGAATTTGGAGAGATTTACTTTTGCGTAATAGGCCTGGGACTGAGCTGTAAGACCCAAAGAGAGAATGCAAACCACGCAGTCCTCTTCCTGGCACATAGATTTCTCAAGGCAGTGAGGTTTTCTGTTTGCTTGCTGTAAGTGGCCACTTCCTATTTGCAGGCCTGGATTTCAAAACATGTGATTTTGATAAAAATTAGATCCCTTCAAAAAGAGAAATTGTTGTAGTACCATAAAGAATCTATCCATGTCCATCTGTGGAATACACAATTTGTATCTACACAAATTTTGCTCTGAGGAAAATAAACGAATGAAATGAAAAGCCAAGGGCTTTTCTCTTGCTTTGTTAAAAGAATATAGGTATAGGAGTTTTTTATATTTAGTTTTTATAAGAAAACAACTTTTTTCCTTTAAACAAAATCTGTTTTTCAGACTTGCTAGCTCCAGGAGACCCTTCCATGAGCTTGTCTGGAAATTGCATCAGCACAGGTTTTCCACCCTGGTTTGTTTGACGAGATCAGGAAGTCTGGATTGGGTCTCCCTCCTGGAAAGCCAGACTGAGAACCCAGGATGTATTCCCCACTTCAGCATCTAAGAGGCCAGCCTGAGGGGCGATTCACATGGTATCCTCCAGAAGACAGTACATGTCTTTGAGTCTGCTCTGCTTCTTGTCACAATTCTGGTCTCTTCTAGACCCCCCACCCCCACCCCAACCCCACCCCCACCCCAACCCCACCCCAATTAGCAGACATACAATTCACATAAGCCAAAGTATTTGGGCAGGGCTAAGTTGATAGTCAAGTCAAGAGGAAGAACAGGTATGATAGCATCCATATCTGATAATGTAGCCTGATGTTAGACAAAGTGCAAGCATGGTGGATTTCCAAGTTACACAGAGCTTTTTAGGATTCTGCATGATGTGGAGACCTGTACAGTCCCAGAAGCCTGCATATTCTAACACAGGCAAACAGTAGAGAAAAGCACTTTATATAAATTTTTCTCCAGTGGGAAGGCAGAAGCATGACTAAGAAGAAAAAGAAAAAACGCTTGACTCAATTCCCAACGTTATACAGGCAGTCCCTTGTCACATTACAAAGAGATTTCAGAATAACTAATAACAAGCTAGAACCTTAGACAGTCCAGCCAAGCTAAAGGTCAGTAGACGAGAAGGAAACTGATAATGAACAATCGAGCAAACAATCTTTGGAAATGAAATCCAGCCAAAGTTAGGTGCTTCAAACATTCATTTAATCTCAGTGGCAACTCTTCAAAATTACAAATTGTTGGCTTTGTCTGAACCAACCTCAGCAATAAGAGGAATATTCTTACCTCTCTGTTCTGGCACCAGTCTTAGTTGTGGCCTTCCTGGAGTTAAAGTATCAGTTTAGTCATCTTGTCCTCTTACCAGCGCTGTAATTCAGGAAAGAAAGAGTTTCCCAGAACTAAGTACCTTCAAAAAGCAGAAGTGGTTACCCTTTGCAAATGGTTATGGTAGGTTGCAACATCTATGAACTCGCAGATAGTGAAATGTGTGGCTTGACTGGGAAAATAAAGAGCTAATACAGAAGGATTTTTTCAGAAAAAGTGAATCAATGTCCAGCCCTTCTGGTTCCAAGTCAGATGCCTCTACTTGTCCTTGCCCTGGACAAGATGCCTTTCCAGAACTTTTGCAGAAAAGAGACAAATGAGGGGGGAAGAGAGAAATGTGTTTGGCTTGCATTAGAATGGAATAGAAGTTTTATGTACATCTATTATGAGCTGCTGAAGCTAACAAAATTCCACAGAGCAGATATGATATTGTCTAACTCATATTGTTGCTTGTTGCTGTTGTTGGGTGCCATCAAGTTGTCCCTGACTAATGGCAGACTTAAGAATGAGTACTTCCCAAAATGCCTTGTCTGCCCCACACAGTTCCTGTAATGTCAAAGCTCTGGCTTCCTTCATGAATTGAGACATCTCATAAGCTGGTCTTCCTCTTCCTTTTCCGCCTTCAACTTTCCCTAGCTTCAGTACAACAGCTTTAGGTTCAGTATTTTTTATTCTGAAAGTTCTGGTTTGATTCAATTTAGGACCAACTTGTTTGTCTTTCTGTCAGTTCAGGGTATTTGCAAAGCTCTCCTCCAGCACCGTGTTTTGAATGAGCCAATTATCTTTCTATCTATCCGTACCAACCACAAAATTCATCTAATATAAAACGATCCTAAGAAAGATTACCAAACTAAAGTGATTCTTTGAAAAACTGGTCATGGGTCACCATAAGTAAACCTATTTTAATGGCAGCGAACCAATATTTTTTTCAGATTTGCTGTCCTCTGCTTATCATAGTCTTCAAAAAGAAAAATACTTTCAAATTTAACTAGGTCTTTCTACAAATCTGTATAAATTGAGAAAAGCAACTGTACAAGTAAGTAACTAATTGTCCTTTCCAGTGAAATTCCTTTAAAGGGAAGTGATATTTTAAACAAGTTACTGATATATTCAGAGGGTTAAATGGCAGTCAGTCAAACTGAAAGATATTTCACATTGTAATTTGAGTTAATTTCATCCCACATGTCCTGAACTAATGCGCAAACTGGAAGGCAATGCCCTTCTGGTTTTCACAAAAATGTCTGTGTGTGGAAAATTATCTACAAACAGGCTTGCATCAGGGAAATATCATTATAGAGTTAAGGGGAAGTTCTTGTCAAAGAAAATGATTTTATTAGGAGAATAGGCACCACTTGGCAGTGGTTCCACCCCTATTTGGCCGGCTGATTCCAGAAGGTGATGCTGGGGGACTAGGACGCTGTGCCATGGCAATTCTGCCTTGGAGTACCATGGGGTTCCTTGTTGTCCCCCTTGCTATTTACGATTTACATGAACCCACTGGGAGAGGTCATCAGGAGGTTTGGGCTGAGGAGTCGTCAGTACGCTGATGACACCCAGCTCTACCTCTCGTTCTCCACCAATCCAGGTGAGGCAGTGGTTGTCCTGAACTGGTGCCTGGCTGAGGTGTCGGGCTGGACGAGGGCCAACAAACAGACTCAATCCAGATAAGACAGAGGTCCCTTTGGTAGGTGGTTCAGGTTTTCAAGTAAGTGATTTTGGCCCTGTCCTGGACAGGGTTGCACTCCCCCTAAAGGACAGGGTCCGCAGCTTGGAAGTGCTCCTCGACCCGGAGCTGTCCCTTTCCTTCAGCTTCGGCTGATCCACCTGCTGCATCTTTATCTGGACGATCACTGCCAAGCAACAGTGACACACGCTCTGGTAACCTCCCAGTTGGACTATTGTAATGTGCTTTAGGTGGGACTGCCCTTAAAGATGGTCCAGATACTTCAATTGGTTCAGAACAGAGCTGCCAGATTGTTTTTGGAAGCCGATCATTATTCTCATATGACACCAGTCCTCTGCACCGACATTATATGCTGTTTGGCACCAGGTCAAGACCTTTTTATTTTTCCGTAATTTTAATGTTAATATTTTAACTATGTTTTATGCTCAGTCATGGATTATTTTGTATTATTTGGGTTTATATGTATTTATTGGATTTTGACTTGTAAGCCGTCCAGAGACCCGCAACATATTGGACATGGTAAAAATACCCAAATAAACTATATATGCAAAGGTGTGTATGGATTTTCATGTGTACTGAGGTTTCGGCAAGGGGCGGCATAGAAATGTTATAATAATAATAAAATGCAAATTATTTTTTGTGGGGGCTTTTGCAAAAAACAAAACACCAGCTGATGTGGAAATGAGGCAGAATGCATGCATGGTTGGAAACAATGTGAGAGTTATGGAAAACAAACCCGTCAGATTTAGCACTATTCCTCCAGGGTAGCAGTATGTTGGAATCCATCTCTCCAGCATTCGTAGACTTCCTCTCGATCAGCCCTGTCTGATAAAATGACCCGATTCCACAAACACTCCCAGAATGAAAGCAGCACAAGCAAAGGCATGTGGGGCAGAGAAGAGCTCTGCCAGCACTTGTGCCAAGCCCCATTTCTTGTGAACACTGGACATGCTCCCCAGGACTCACAGCTGCACCAAAGCAGAGTGAAGTCCAGGCAGCTGAGGCCAGGGAATCCAACAGATCCCTCATCCGTCCCTCGTCCAAATAATCAGTTTAGCTAATGCTCCGCTATTCCTCTTTTCCTGACTCGTCCAGACAAAACTGCAGTGACAGAGCCCTTCCCAAATATAAGGCAAAACAGGAGATGAAGATTATTTGGGTAATGCACCCTGGTCATGGAAAATGCTTCTTAAACCAGTCCATTGCATTCTTTCAGCTCCAGGTTAAAACTTCCCCAGCACTGACCATTTTAATTCAAAAATCTCTTAGCCGGGTTTCATCAGTTATATGATGCTTGTGTTGTCAGATGTCAGCTCTTTGTCCAATATTTGCTGTTTAACATCCTGGCAACCACTGGGTGGGAGAAGGAATACAGAATAAACAATGAACTCGCAACACCTGGGGGACTGTTTAATTGCAGGCTGCACTGCTGACCACCCAATCTATTTCCAGGTACCATTCAAGGTGTTGGCGATTACCTTTAGAGCCCTAAATGGTTTTGGCCCCAAATACATTAGGAAAGGTGCACCCCTCCAGATGTCTGGTGTTAGAGTTTTCAGAATCCATGACTCTTGTCCGTGCTGGCTGTGGCTTAGGGGATTGTAGTCCAAAACATCTGGACAGCACCAGATTGCTGATCATGGGAGCTCCTCTTCTGATCACACCCCACATGCTCCCAAAGTTCAGAAGGAGATGCCCTTCTCTGCATCCCATATAGAGCGGAAACAGGAACGAGAAACAGGCGCAGCCAGATCAGGGAACACCTTGGCCTGTGGAATGTGGTTGTCCCCTTTCCTTTCCCTCTTCTGCTGATGAACAGTTTTATTCCAGAAGGTTTTCCTGGGTTCTGGTAGATGCTCTGTTTCACTTTTAAATGCTGCCTTTTGTCTCCCTGACATTAGTGTTTATTGCTGTTTTTATGGAATAGATTTTTTTCTGTATTGCACAAGTGTCAACAGGTTCTAACTCTTCAATAAATAGAAAATAAAATCCCTAATGGTCATTTAATGTCTCTTAATCATTGGATAGATGATGCAGAGGTATGTCATGCTCTGAATCCCAGTAGCATGAATGCTTCTGGCCCGAGTTTTCTCAGACACCAGAGTGGACTTCTGAATTTCACACTCTGCAAAAGCTTCTGCTCTTTAGGGTGCCACATGCAGAATGGAACACCACAAGTCTTTAGAGGAGCTCAGTACACAGATGGATCTACTTTGTACAGTGTTGTCCTGTATGTTTAGAGTGAAGAGAGCATCACACAAGGGCAATACATCTAAAGAAGGGAGCAGAATGTGTGAAGAAACAGCTTTGAGGCTGTTGGAGGAGGAGGAGGAGGAGGAAGAGGAGGAGGAGAGAGAGAGAGAATAGAGAATTGTCTGTTGGAGGCTAGAAGTGCATAGATCTACTGTGGGGTTGTGGATCTTCTCTGGGATGTGAAGGGCAGAGAACAATAGTCTCCCTTCTTCAGACACAGTGGGAAGTTCAGAGGAGCTGTCCTGCACTCTGGGTTCTGAATTTCTCCCAAATTCAGAAATTTCTGCATCTCTTGAAGGAGAACAGCTGTGCATGGGAAAGTGAATCGCTTCCTGGCTGGGTTCTGAATGGTGTGTGTGTGTGTGTGTGTGTGTGTGTGTGCGCGTGCGCGCGCACATGTGTATGCAAAACAAGGGCTTGCTCTCTGTGGCTGTGCACATTACACCCCAGCAAAAGATCCCGAACTTTTCAAGGAAATCTGGAGGCCACATCTCTCCTTTTGAGGTGCATTTTCCCCCAAGATTACCTGGCGTAACACCACAATTAAACATGCGGAAGTGGGAACAGGCAGAGTAGGGCTGATTTATTGTGGTTTTGCCATCTTTGTGAACTCTGGTTTTTGAGCTGAGGACCACTTTCCTGTGATAATGCCCCCTTTGGCTGCTCTGATACAATTTTATTATGGTTGCACATTTAATGTTAAGAATAATTCTAAAAATTGATTACTTTGCATATGGCTGGTGAAGATATGATGGTGATGGGAAAAGCTGCCAAAAAGGGTGGGTTGTTTCAGACCCTAACCCACCTTATGTCCACAAGCTTGGAGAAAGAATGACAACTTTATTAAAACACACACAGAGAGCATACATGCAAGAATTCAAAAGACTTTAAAAATCTTCATCTAATCATAAGTAAAGCTTCTGCTCTGCAAAGAATATAGATAACCAGTTAGATTCGAGGTCTTCCACTGGCAGAAGGGTGCTGCTCATGGAAGGTGCTTCCACCAAATTCTGAAAGATCCCTCTCCCCACTTTGTTAAGGTTCACCCCATATACGAGGGTCCCCCAACACCCTCTGTAGCATTTTTTAGGGGAGCAGAGACTGTCATGGAAAGAAGGTCTGTGGCTTTTGAATGTGTGAAGGAAGAACCTTGGTTCTGGACAATTGCTCCCAGGTGTGTGTTGGATTTCCACCCCTCTCCTTCCCTCCCCTGCATATGCCACTGCATAGACCTGCCAATTCCGCCCACCCCACCCCACCCCACCCCACCCGCTTCCCCTGCCTTAGAGCCCAATGGACAAGCTCACAACAGGTTTGGTCTTCAGCTTTAATTGCACACTTAGCTCACTGTAAGAACATGAAAGTGTCTTACAGCCCCTTAAAGTTTAACCAATTTATTTTGGCGTAAGCATCATGGGTGCTGTTCAGTCCTACAGATGTTAGCTTACTGCGTCACTTTGGGCAAGTTATGGTCTCTAAAGGTAGCATTCCATGTGGCAATAAGAAAAGACCTATAACAAGAGCTATAGAGGTGATCCTCATAAGAACTAGGACAGCGTTTGCAAATCAAACCACAGACATAGAAAGTAACCCTATGGAATTGCTGCACCATATAAAAAGCATCTAAGTTTATCAGATAGATACATGAAAGAATGATACCCTCAAAGCCAGAAATAATAGGGATAGTGACTGAAAATATTTAGAAAAATAGAAATGGATAAAATAAACATATCTGTGTTTATGGACACCTCCAAGTGCACATGCTTTGCAAGATGAACTGTTTGAGCCACAATAAGTTTTAGGAGATGGTGCAATGTACATGAATACTTTTGTGTTGGCAGTTCCTGCCTTTCCAGAGAACATTCTGCGACATCAGAGTAGCTCAGCTAATCAAGGAAATGGGCAGTTCCCGGGCACATGGGCAGGTTCTGTTTAGCTTATGATGCATAAGGTAGTTGGATGAGCCCACAGTCATCTCTTTCTGATCCTTCCTTCCCAGGTGAGGCGTGCATATGATACCAAGGTAAGCGAGTTGCCGTAATGGAATTCTCCATCCATCTCTGGAGTGCCCCAAGGCTTTTTCTCCTCAGCCCATCAGGAGTGGGAACTTGATGGTGTATTGAGGGGAGTTGTTCTTCCAACTGCATCCACCCCAGTTTTCCTTCTGCACTGGGAAGTACTGAATCCATTGGAGTCTTGCATGGTTAGCAGAGCAACCTGTGCCCGTCCCTGAATCGCCTGCCTCCCCCATGGGGGGGCTGCTGAGGAACAAGAGCATTATTTCTATTTGATTGCTGAATATTCTGTGGCTTCCTCGTCTGGTGTGGGGACTCCTCTGCTCTTCAGGTTGAATGCCAGGGATGCGTAATGGAGCTGCTCTGGATCAGCTGTTCTCGGGCTGGGAATTCTGCGGACTGGGCCAGGTTTAGGACTTCTCTCCTCAGCTGCTTTGGACGGGCCAACAAGGTGTGTTCTTGGAGCCTGAGAGAAAGAAATGATGCTGTGGGAAAACTCAGTCCCATTTCCCCAGTGGCAAATTCACCCTGGGATGGTGTTGATGGGTGCAGGGATGGAACTGACAATGACCTGTGCTGGTTGTGAGGAAGCCCAGCGCCTGGTCTTTTCAGAGCAGGGGCCAAGGTGTCTCCTGCTTTACCACCTGGCTAACTGGTGGAGCTTCCTTACTCTGGCAAGTCAATGAACTGATGGTTCTACGACTGGTAATAAATCAGCATGCAGGGAGTCAGAAAATGACCCCACACACACACACACACACACACTTTCTTAAATGGATTTTTCCCTCTTTTTTTGGATGGAATTCCTAATTCAGCCAAGCCTCTTTGCAGGAGGGTTAAAACATGATTTGTGTTTTAACTGCCTCAATTTCATTTATTAAAGGCCATTGTGTTTTACAAACCAAACCCCTGCAGTCAGAAAAAAGCAGAAATGTGTACGTTGCAGCTTACTTCCAGGTAACTATGGATAGGACTGAAGCCCTGTCCTGCAGGCCATGCAACCCCACATGAGTGTCATGGTGGAGTTTTAAAACAGTTTTTATACTGCTTAGAGTATAAATAATAGAAAAGTAGAGCATTGGTCGACCAATGTACCTCCTGGGGATGGGCTCCAAGACTGTCACCATCAGTTCCTCCACTTCAAACATACCACTGTGCCACTGCATATGCAAACAGCACAAGAAAAATAGCAAAATCTGTCCTGCATGGGTTTTGGACAATAACGGTCACCTCCGCAACATCTGGGCTGACAACCTTAACACAGAGCTTCTCACAAGGACTGTTTTCCCAACTTAATCAAGATAAGCTTTGCAAGTTATCAGTTGCTGAGCAATTGCAATTGGACAAGGGAGTGGAGTGGCCTTAACATTTACTGATTGGTCCTGCTTGGTCTTAAAACATAGCAAAATGTTTGCTTTCAATGTTTATTAAGTCGTGAATCATCATACATGAAAATACAAAAATGACCACAACATTTTAGCTGATTGAGCCCAAAGCACCGGACGTTCAAAGAGCAGCAAGAGCGCGCTGATTCCCCCTGCCTTTAAGAACCAATTAGCAAGCAGAAGAGTTCTGAAGTTCTGCTGAACTCTGCAGGGCTTATCTTTGCACGGATGTGCACAGAAATGCACAGTTTAGGGAACGCTCCTGATTTCGAATACAGGACTAAATCTGCAGTCTGGGAGGAACATGAGCAGTGCTGGGTCAAAGATGCTGGTCTTGTTGACACATGAGGGGCATTACTTGTGAAGACCTAATTCCTCTGTGAATAAAGAAAGCTGGTCTGAAAATTGACTGGTTAGGACAGTTGCGTGGGGTCTGTGCAATGGGATTGCTAGCCCAGGTCTCTCTTGGGCCCTACTTAGCTAGAGAGGCCAGGGGCTCAAAGCTGAGCCCCATTGACTTCAGAGCATGGGCTGTATGGTCTGCCCCTTACAGGGAGCTCTTGTGTAAGGAGAGTATGTTGAGTTTTTTCTCTCTTTCCTCCATCCCCACTGAATAGTGATGCTTTGACGATCTCTACTGCTTATGATGAAGGGGGTGTTCATGCAGAAAATCGTTGGATTTAAGTTTTTTATTGCCACTTTTGAGAACATGTTCTGCGGGGGGGGGGGGAGTCTTGCTTCTGGCTAATGCTCGCCTAATATTCTACACCTCATTTGAGCAGTAAACCCCAAGGTCCCACCCAAGCAGTGGCGCCATTGTGCAGATTCAAATCTTTCCATCAAACAGGCGTTTGCATTTCATGTCTCTGCAAGCAGCTGCACAACTATTAAACATCAAGCTGTGGAAATGGAGTGTGCAGCCAGTTTCTCAGTGGGCTTCACAAGAGCGATGCACCACCAGTTGTGCAACTGCAATGCATAGCTGCTTGCACAAATGTACCTTAAGCGGATTCTGCTCTTGCACATCGTTTGGAATGCTGCCTCCCCCCCCCCCCCCAGTGCAATGTTAGTTGTGCTGATGGAATGACACCACTGGACATGCCTTCTAGCTGGTACTTACTCCAGATTTAAGCCATCTGAAACACAGAGCATGGTGCTCGCTGTGATTAAGCATCCAGGAGCTATTTGCTTTCTCTCTAGTGGCTGAGAAGATGGATGCTGGAGTGCAAAGCTGTAACACCTACCCCAGGTAAAATGTTGCTGTAGATCAGACTGCTGCTGTTCGCTCTCTGATGTTCTCCATTGGTGAGATCTACAGGTCCGACGCTGCTTGCTTTTGAGTGGGTTTTCTTCTGGTTATGAAACCTAACAGAAAATTGACCAGAACACTGTAAGAGTCTCATGCTTCATTTTAGTGAATTTTTCTCGGACAAGAACACCTGCATTGGGTGCCTCTCTCTTTCTCTTCATTTACAGCAAGGGTGGGCCACTCCTGGCCTTCCAGATGCTTTGGTCTGCATCCACTCCAACCAGCACAGACAATGGGAATGATGGAAATTGCAGGCCAAAAGATCTTGGGACCACAGATTTCCAACCCCTGCCTAGGAGCACCTGAGCAAAGCTCATGTCTGCTTACAGGTGCAATCCTATGCATGTTTAGACAAAATAAATACATAATCCCACAGTCCCCAGCATGCCCAAGCCAAGTCTGCAGCTCCCATCATCCCCAGCCACCATTGCCAACACAGCTGCAGGGTTCCAGGATGGGGAAAGCCATTGCTGGGCTGGCTGATAAGGCTGTACTGAGCTTGCCAGGGCTGCTTCTGTACCGGGATGGGCCTTCAATGGCTGACAAGCCGGAGCGGGCCAGGGAGTGGGGGAGAACCGGCACAAGGCACATGAGGGCAGAAGCAGAGAAACCCACCTGAGCATCCACAGGCCCAGCAGGATGAGGCTGGCTGCCAGCCAGCCCCCAAAGAGCCCGGAGACGAACCAAGGCGCAGGGCTTCCTGCAATGGTAAAGCCAAGAGCTGAGGGGAGACGGGGCGCTGAGCCCTGGCCCCAGCCCTCCCACCCCCGTGCAAACGTTCCTCCTTCTCGCGGGGCAGATCGGCTGCTGCCCTTTGCAGCGGCGAAGCCTCGCTCTCTCTTCTCCTGCCACCCAAGCTGGCAGGTGCCACAGAAGGGTCTTCTTAGCTCTCAGCGGCTCAAGTTCCCCCGTGTCAGGCCCCGTGAGTGTCGAGGGGTGATCCGTCTTCCTCTGGCCACGTTTGCCCAGTGCCCCCATGCTGGGGTCAGCGGGTAAAAATGGGAAGTTTCAAGAGCGGAGCTGATCGAATGAGCCACATCCCCTCGCTGGGCCGGCGCCGGCACCTGGCATCACGGGGCACCTTCCCAGACTCCCGCCCCAGCTGGGCCGCTGCCGTGTCCTGAGGGCCTCTCCTCCCCTCGCAGTCCTTGCCTCTTCCTCTTTTTCTGCAAGGAAAGCCAGGCAAGGGGACAGGAGACGCGGCTTGTCTTGCCACCTCCCTCTGGCTGGCAGTGCGGATTGGAGCACAGGAGGGGGTAAGTGGGCAATGCAAAGGGGGCGCATCCAAAAGGGATGGACCCCAGACTCAGCAGGGCTTCCTTGCCGAGCGGAAGTGGGCAACCCCCTTCTCAGAGGGCCACATGCCGTTTTGCATGACATGGTGGCCCATAGCCAACAGTGGGCGGATCAGCCCTTTCTGTCATGCCCTGGCCTCTGTCTGCTGCTCTCATTTCCTTTTCTCCTTCTGACTTCCATCAGCGTACCAGCAGGGGAGGGGCAGGTTCTCGGCAGGCACTTGACTGCTGAGAGCCGCCAGGCTGCCCTCCCCTGTTCTAAGAGGCCACCTGAAAGTTTGCAGGGACAGAACGGCACAGGTGGCTATTTAGGGCTTCTCTATGAGCCTTTTAACTTGCCACTTTGCCAAGGCTTCTATTTCCGGAATCTTTGCAGGTTTAAGTTTGGTTCCCTTCCCTGGGCCTTTTTTTCTTTCTTTGGTGCTTTTTCTTCCTCTCTGCCTTCCTCCATGTTCCATATTACAACCACAAAGCATAGCGCAGCTGTGGAAATTCAAGGGGTTTTTTTTTTTTAGCATGATTTAGCAAAACAGCCCATTAATAGCTCAATTTCCTCACTCTGAACAAACCCCAAAATGTACATCCTTGGAAAACATGAGCCAGGCCCAGGGGCGTGATGACATTGTGTCACGCAGTGGCAAACGACCATGAGCGAGGAATCAAAAGTACACAGGATATGCCTCATGTGGAGAAGCCCTTGGATTTTTTTTTTCAGGTTTACAGATCAGACCTGCCTCAACTGAGGGCAAAGAATCCCTTTTTTGCTTTTAAAATAAAAATTGGGACCACAACCTGAGTGTCTGCAAATATCAAGATGCTCTAGTTTGAATTAGTGATATTCTGAGCAAAGAATAGTGGAACTTCTAGACCCCAGGGCATGGGGGGTGGGGGGGGGTAAAGAGCCTGAGACCGAACCCCGAAGCATATAGGGAGCACTGCCTGACGTAAGTAAGACCTTTCTTGTGAGTTAGAAGTGTTTAGGATCAGGACGCAGGTTGACCTGTGTGAATTTTTTCACCCTTGGCAGGTGTGCATTGCAATCCAAAAGCTGGCGGAGTTTCCCACCTGTGGAGGAGGCGGTGATGGTGCAGTTTTTCAAGGAGCTGAGCAGGAATTGCACTGTGCAGACTCCAAAAGCATTTCTCCCAGTGCAGGTGATCCTGTGATCAGTCTCCAGGCTTCCTGTCCAGTTTAGGGAGCTGGTGGCCTCTTCTTCCTGGACCAAGGAAGTCACCTGCCAGTTGCTGTCATTGCTGCTCCCGCTGATCAGCTCCCCATCCACCTGCCACTGGATCTCGGGGCCAGGCTTGGAGGACAGGGAGCAATCACAGACAAAGCCCTTGTCCCTGTACCAACACGTAGTATTTCTCAGGGAGTTTTGGCTGACCTTTGGGGCATCTGGAAAGGAGCAAGAGCAACAAACAAGAATGTCAAGCTGCATGAACTTTTGTGAGCTGCCTGGAGGACTTTTCCTGTTGGGCAGGATAGAAATTGTATTCATTTGATTGTTTTTTTATTTGCTAGATTTACATCCTGACCTTTTCTCACAAAAAACCCGCAGCAGCTCGCCTCATTCTCCTCCTGCTGCTCGCCACCTTCTCCCCGCAACAGCCCTGTGGGGTTGGTCGGGCTGAGAGCCTGTGGCTGGTCGAAAGTGGACTCCATGGCTGAGGGGGAGCAGAACGCAGATCACCTGAGCCCCCACCGCCCGTGCTCTTTGCCACTACACCACACTAGCTGTCAGTAAATATAATATCACACACACACACAATCCAGATGTGGCCGCACTCGTTGCAATACTGCAGAGCTTCCACTAGAGGCAGTGTGAGATGAGGAAGAGGGTCCCTAAAGTCTCCATCCGCTGTGGGCGCAGTCCAATGCCCTGTGGCTTTGCTGCACATAGCAGAAGCCCCAGAGGCTTATGCATCTCCCATGCAGGGCGCAGGCGTGGTGATAGTAGCCTCGGCCACCACTGCGCCTGGCACCATGCGTTTCATGTAGGCAGCCGCATTCTTCCCCCCCCCCCCCCCCCAGCTTACCCTTTCTGCCTTCTTGCGGTCTTGGGCGATGGGGGCAGCCGGTCTGGTTCTTTCCTTGCCAGCTGCAAGGGGACTGGGGGCACGGCCTTCGCAGGATCACAGGATTTCAGACCCTTGACTCACAGGGCCAAAGCTGGCAACCCATGGGATTGCAGCTGCGGTTATTTTCAGGTCTGCTGCAGAACTAAGACAGAGCCCTGCGAGAAGATTGCTTCCGATCATGCTTTTCTGGATTACACTGTGCTACAGTGGAATGGTGCGAATATACAAGTGGAAAGGGTATTTTTTTCGCTCTTGGGAGTAATGCTCCCCTCAAACAATGTACTGGAAATGCTCCTTCAAATGAGAAGCAAAATTGGAGGGTTGCATCATCATTTAGAGAACCCGCAGGATCTGTGGGCAGGAAATGACAAGTGCACAATTGCTGCCTCATCTAGGAAAGCTCTGAGGCACCACTGTCTGGCTTCCTAGCAGGCCTTCTTCTATTGCAGAAGTAGCAGCCTAGTTCAGCAGGTTGGCCTGGATCAGCACATCCATCCTGCCTCTGCCTCTTTGATTCAGAGTGAAAATAGAGATTCAGTTTGCAGGCATGATATGCATGATTCCAACAATTGCCTCTGGGGCGAAGCTTTCCCCACTGTGGCACTGCGAACATGGCAGAAGTTGCACTGGCCGAATTTCTGCCTGCCAGAGACACGGAAGGCTCTGTGGGAAAACGTATTTGGCTTCCCTACATATGGATATTGCTCCAGGCAGCTGCTTTGCTAGGAGATAATCTCTAGGGGATAGGAGTTGAACCAGCACTGCATTGCAAGGCATGCTCTGCAGCACAGAACTCAGTCCTCTTAACATTCTCAATGCAACAGGGAGCCCCAGAAGGTAACCCCAACCCTGGGCAACTCACGGGCTACGTAGAGATGGAAGGTCCCCGAGATCAGTCCCAGGAAGTTCTCCGCCTGGCATGTATATTTGCCCTCGTCTGTGACTGTCAGGTTGGTCAGCGCCAGCCAGCTATGTGGGAAGCTCTCCAGGGTCCTTCCTTCCTTTATCCAGTGTGCTTTGGCTGGAGGGCTGCTGTCGGCCTTGCAAAGAAGCCACAACGAGCTGCCTTCCTCGGCCATCCACTGGGAGCCTTCAGCCACTTCCTGGGGGGCATCTGTAATCACAGCAAGCTGTCAGTCACCTCCACGACAGATGAACAACCCTCTGGATGAAGCTATGGTCATCGCAGGGGGTGAAGGGGCATCGTATGCTGTCCTTTGCTCTCTGATACCTCGGGTGAGTGTTTGGTTTTTCCTGGAAGCCCGGGAAACACGGAATGTCATTGTCCTTGGAGAATCTAGAACAGATGGACCAAGAGTTAATTAGCAAAGAGCCATTGCCTACCCAACCAGGGGCCCTCCATGTTTGGACTACAACTCCCATTAGCCCCTACCAACTTGGCCAATAGGGTTGATAGGTGTGGTCATGCAAAACGGTTGGTGGCTATCAGATTGAGGAAGGCTGTTTTACACCGATAAACTACAGGTCCTTTGGATGACAAAAGAGGGCCATCTTCTAGGAAATTTGGGGTGTGAACAATGATATACAGATTTTATTAAATCTGTTCTGTTTATGCTTTGCTGAATGTCAGGCAAATTTCATTCAGGCATTCACTCAGTGACTGAATAAATTTCCCCTGCCCCCAAATTTTGTTCTACTTGCGCCCAGTGTGTGCCGGCCCATTAACTCTAGATTAGCACACTTGCTCAAGTGCTCGTGAGCACTAATGGAAATTAGTGAAGCACCCACTCCCCAGAGACCTGGTCTGCAAGTCCATGGAATCCATGTGACTCAGAGAACACTGGTCCACTGTGGCGTCCGATTCACGGAAGTCCAAACTGCAACAATCAACGACTTTCTAGAGGAATGCACTTCCCCATCTGTTGTGCACATCAAACGCTTATAGCACCACACTTTAACACCAGAAATAGTGTAGCATTAAGCTGATGGCTGTGCACCTTCTATGTCTCCCGCTCCCTGAAGAAATCAAAATGCTGCCTTCCATTTTCTGTCATCAGAAAACGTTTTGCAAATAGAATATGATACTTGTTTACTTATCTGTGAATAATTTATTCTGTTTCTATCATTATCTATGTCTTCAAATCACTCTGTATTTTGAAGGAGGTTACTGACAGAATGCCACGCTGTTCCCTTTCTGGACATCAGAAACAGATTTCACATTCCGTACTTATATAATAACTCTACAAGTGTGAAAGGCATGTAGCACTGACTATCCTATAATATTCAGAATAAGAAAAGGGGATTGACCCTCACCCCCCCCCCCCAGGGTAGATCTTGGCACACAAGTGCATCTTGTGGTAGATGCACTCATGTGCCCACACATTTGGAAATGAGACCCACTTAATAGTAATTAACTTTTGAGCAAGCCTCTCCATCTTCACTCCATTGCATTTCTTGCTGGAGCCCATTCAGTCCCTTTGCCCTCTCTCTGTCCAGCCAGCTAACTTGGCTTCCATGCTGCATGGAGAAAATAGGATTTTAGTTCTTCCCTCCCTGTACAGAAACCACGTGGGCTGGAGGCAGAGGAAGTGATGATCAGCCTTTTCCTTCCCCAGTCAATATCTCATGACCGGATTAAGAGTCATCACGTGCTGCCAAATGCCTGGGAGATGAGGAAGGTCTTAAAACCTGGCTCTGAAAAGCCTCTTGATGCCAGGTGGGCCTCCCTGGGAAGTGCATCGCATATTTGAGGGGCAGCCACCAAGAAGTCTCCCTCTCTTGCTGCCACTTTTCAAACCACTCCTGAAGGAACAATGAGCAAGTGCAGAGATAGGTTTTGTGCCAGACGCTTTTCTCTAAACCCTTGTCCTGAACAAAAACACCATCTGGGCTCATTTCGTTAGCCCAGGCAAAAATGTCTGAGGCAAGGCCAATGAAAGACCTTTGTTCTGCCTGAAAATTTCCCTTAGGAAGTTTCGATCAACATAAGACCCATAAGACCGGCTTTTAGCCCCCAGCAAATGCATAGCAATGTCCAGTCATAGCAATGCTTGAGCCACTGACCTTGTGTCCGCATAACAAAAGATTCGGTTACTAACTTTAAAAAGAGCTTTACCTCAGTGCTCCTTGGTTACGGGTTTAAAAGTACCCTGTAGAACTACTCTTAAGAAGATTTGGGGAACATTTTAGGCCATTGATATGCTTTGTTTTATAGAAAAAGGAACAATAAAAAGCAGGAAGCAGAAATATGAGAACTTTTTAGACAAGATGGTTTGTGGCAATGGCCTAGAATGAGAAGTCAGTAGGAATTTTCGTGCATTAGCTGCAGTAGTGAATGTGAGCCCCGTGTTCCAGTGAACCACAAGAAAGTTAAGATGGTGCGTTGTGAAGATCTCAAGAGAGAAAGGAGGACAAGCCTATGAAGAAGTTGTGGCTCCAACCTCTACCACATGCAGCTTCCTAAGCATTAGCACAAGAGGAAAGAGGCCCTCAGTTCGGAACCTGTGATCTTTCCTAGATGTATCCCATCTCGTAAACTGGAGAAGAGCAGGCCCTGTTCTGCCATGCCCCAGCAGAAACCTCATCTCTGCTGCCTTGAGGAACCCTGAACTGCTTCCTCCTTCAGGCGAAGCTTGGAGAAAAGTGCTTGATGTGATGCGTCTAGGAAATGGTAAAGCGGAGGATGGTTTTGCTCCTCTTACCTGCACTAGCTTTCCATTGTAAATTAGACCCAGCTCCACACAACATTCTTGGTTGTCCTTGTCTAGTTAAAAAGTGTGCCCGTGTGTGCTCTTGAACTGACAGATAAATCCGGAAATGCCGGGCGCTACATCCCGTTCAGTGGTTGAGATGCACGGTTTTTCCACACCTCTGTGCAATCCTCCCTGAACTTCTTAGCTCTATAGTGGAACCACTTAGTGTTCAAGTTGCGCTTCTCAGGTTGCAGCTGCATCAGAGGAAGGGGATTCGAGTCCATGAAAACCTCGTGCCTACGTGTGCCTTTCAGGTGCCCCAGTGGGACTCCTTCTCCATGAGATGGGGGGGGCAGCAGTCTGCAACGCAACCCAGTTGTGCTCTGCAACTGAGAGCACACTTGCAAAAGAATGTGTCGCTTCTCACGGAAGGAATGCAGCAACACTCGCAGAATGCAGGAGCAATGCTTGCTGTGATTCAAACACTCGGCAGAGGATGGACGGGCGCCCTCCACTGAACACCCCACAGAGACCTCTTTCCCCCATTGCTTACATTGCACGAGCAGCTGAATGGTGATCTTGGCTGAGCCGAGTGAGTTCACTGCCTGGCACTCGTACTCCCCAGCCGCCTCCAGTCCAACCTGGGCCAATGGAAGGGATTCCGTGAAGGTCTTATTCTGGTTCCTCCAAGTCAGGACGGGATCAGGGTTGCCACTGGCCTGACAGAGCAGGTGGACACTGTCCCCTTCCTGGACAGTCACAGGCTCCAAATCCCCTTCCTTCTTCTGCAAATGTGAGACTACAAGAGAAACGGAACCGTTCGGCAACAACCTTGAGATGGTGCATGTGGCTAAGCTTGCCTCTCCTGCTGTTAAGATGCCCTTGTGCTTATTCTGGGATAGTGCTTTAGACCAGGCCTGCACAACTGTTGACCCACTAAGGCACACACAGCACAGGGGCCACAGCTTGGGGCCTGCCTGGCTCTGGACAACCTTTCTCCATCAGCCAGCAGAAGAGGAGACTGGCAAAGCTGGCTGGGTCAGCCTGCACAGGCCTGGCTTAGCTAAACCTCCTTGCCCAGCTCGCAGGTGTACCTGCCTTGGGACAGGAATCCAAACATGGTCGGAAGGAGGAACTTAAGCCAGGGTGTGATGGTGGTTCATGTGCTGGACAGGGGATGGGAAGATCTTTGGGCCAGCCACTGATGCTTAGTCTTACCTACCTCACAGGGGTGAAATGGAGAGGCAGGCAGAGGAGCTGGCCCAAAGCAGGGGACGAAAGACCTCACCTTGAAGCCTTGGCACTTATCCTTAGAGGGATGCCGACAGTGGGAAGGTCTTTAGGGGACAGGAGCCTTATTGCCAAGAGTAGCAAACTGCTTTGCAGGACTCCAATCTCGGGACAGGTGCTTAGAGGCAAAGGAGAGCTAAGACCAGGGTGGTGGGACATTCTCCCACCATGATATTTACAGAAATATCTTGAAGATCCATGTCACCTTGTAGGGGTGACAGAGCCAAGGTTTCACATGGGAAAAGGTTGCTGGAAGGGATGCAATGCTCTTAAGATACCCCTTCTCTTGCTGCCCGTTCTGTCTCAGCTGTGCCAGTCTCGATAGATATGAGTCCACTCTAGGCACCCTTTCCTTGGCATGGCCCCCTGCCCACTACCCTGGGGCCAAGGAGCAGTTATTGGCTGTCCAGCCTGAAGTTCCCAAAGGGAGCCTGGGCACAGGGCGGATGGCACATGCAACCAGATTCAGAGCTGGGATCTCACCTTGCTGCTGATGTTGCGATATGGCCACTGTGACCTGGATGTCCCGAGGTTTTTCTGAAACATAAGAAGGGGAGTGGTGACGGGACTATGGAATAATGTCTTCAAAGGGGGTTGGACAAACTCATGGTGGAGGAAGATACCAGTGGCTGCTAGTCTCAATCATTCTTTGCTCCCTGCCGCTTGGGGCAGGATGGTTATGTACACCAGTTGCTGGGGAGCATGGGTGGGAAGGTGCTGTTGCACTCGGGACCTGCTTGTGGGTTTCCTGTGGGTAGATGGTTGGCCACGGCAGGGGCAAAATGCTGGAACAGATGGACCTGTGGTCCGATTGAGCATGGCTCTTGCATTCCTGTGGTCAGTGAAGAAACCTTCACAAGGAAATCTCTGTTTTGCAGAAACCTCCATTTTGTTGGTAGGTGGAATTGCTTGGCTTCCAAATCGCTCAGTGGGGGGCATCCATTTCACTATTAGAGGGAATGCTGGGGTGGGGGTGGGCATCATAACATTATATTTTTCATGCTCTTTCCAGCTGGAGTGCCCTCCTCTGAATGTGAGATCTGGATTTGTTCAGAGACATGCAAGGAAGAGCCTTTGCCAACAATACCAAGCCGCCTTTGCTCCTGGGGAGAGAGATCCCCTTGTGGGGCCTCTTTTATAGCACACGTGGTTCATGACATCCATTTCCACAGATCACTAGTCCCCTGTGGCCGGGGAGCATCAAAAGGTGGTAAAAGAAGCTGTTGGGGGCATTTAAATATAGCATCATCAATTTCATTTCTATATAGCCCATAACCTGAAGTTCTCCAGGAAGTTCACTACAATTCATAAAACACAGTCTACAAATGCAAGAAAAGTAGCACAAAACAGAATAAAAGCATATGCTTTCTGATATACAATGGTTTTTTTAAGCTAACCGCTAGAACAATTGTAGTACAACTAGATCTGTTTTAAAAAGCTGATATGCATTCTCTACCATGCTATTAAATTCCTCTTAAGGGACACTAAATGCCTGGGAGAAGACGACAGTCTTAACTTGGTGCCAAAACGATGCCCGTGTTGGTGCCCGGTGGGCCTCAGTTGGGAGATCTTTTCATAAGTGGGGGCTAACACTGTGGAGGCCCCTTCTCTCCCTGCCTTGTTGGCGGCACTTGGCAGAAAGCCCCGGGTGTTGCTATCGTCTCTGGCTAGCAGGTGCAGGTTGGGAGAGGCACCTGGTCAGGTATTGCAGTCTCAATCAAGCCCTTATACCATCTTTGCTTGTGGACACTCCTGAATCAGAGTATGGAAGATGACAAATAGATGAAGCCTAAGGTGAGCACTTCCATTTTTAAAAGTTATCATTACCTTTATACACCACTGAATTGCCTTGGGGTAGTTCCTGTGGCTTCTAGTGACAGGTTCATTTTTCAGCTGTTCAAAATACAGCAGGAAGGCACAATATGTATACAGAGAGAGAGAGACTGTTTTTCTTGCTTTGTGTTTTTGTGGCTATTTCATGATCATTTTAAAATGTATATAAGTGTTTAGTGTTTCACTTTGAAACAGAAAGACAGGATTAAAAAGAACCCTCCAGAAAAAATAAAAATATGTAAGCAAGCCCTGCTCTTAAATAGGAGTTTAAATACCAGCTGGTTCTTCCCCTTCCCCGTCCGTCTTTCTCTTGCCATTCCAGAGGTGGAGAATGGGAACTTAGAGGCCAGGGCTTCTGTTTGAGTCAACCGTTTCAATATGGATTTTGGTATTTTAAAATACTGCCCATTTCTCATCCTCATTTGTCCAAGAGAAGCACCTTGAACCATGTGTACAGAGCTTGTTTGCTGGCTTTTAGATCTCAGAAGTCTGCAAGTCATTCTGCTTATGTTAAAATAAATGGCATTTGGAGGCTACGCAGGAGGAACGTCTGAGAAGTCAAAAGAAAAATCACCACAAACTGTGCCTGGTTCATCTGTGAGAACTGTTTGGGAGCATCTGCTCTGCAGTGAAGTGAGCCTGCTTTGGGTCAGACAAAGGCTTGCATGAAATGGTCTAGTCCTGGGAACCAAAATGCAGCTTCCAGCTTGATGTTCTAAGGCATCTTCTGCTCTAGAAGTCAGAGTGGGGTTACTTATCCCCGATTTCTAGAATGCACTTTCTAGAACTGAAGGCCTGGCGAAGTGAATGTTCCCATCACTGCTCATCACACAGCTGGGAAGCTTGTAGGCCAGGAGACAGATGTGAACTGGAATCGCTGCCTCTTGCTCTACTCTGCCGTGGCATCTGGAGCAGAATACACATTTATCCCCTTAGGAAGGTTCCTCCTGGATCTGTCCTCACAGAGAGGTTCACAGGAGTCTGGAGAAAAAACTACTCCAGCTTCTGAAGATGTGAAAGATCTACTGGGGACTGATGTGGAGTAACTAGAAGAGCAAAGACCTTCTGCTTCCTATCCCCACCTCCCACATCATCACAATATCTGAGCTGCTGACACAACTGTAGGCAATTCTTTTTGCAACATGAAAGAGATTAAAACAGAAAAACAAATTAATAAAAAGAAAAGCACTTGCCTGTCACAGAAACTTGAGGTGAAATACTGTAACTGTATTTTAATTTCCATCCTGCCTGAACTCTGAAGTAGTACAGTCCTGCATCTTCCAACTGGGCATTAACAATGAGGAAGGAGCAGCTTCTTTGCTTTGGATCTCCCGTTAAATAGAACCGGTCCCTGGCAGAGGTCTCAACACTCTGTCTGTAGTCATTGGTAGCCATAAGATGACCCTGATGGCAGGAACTGTCTGGTTTTAAACAATGTCGCTCTGTTTCATGAAACTTAAACCAGTACCCATATATCTCATTCCCCCAATAGAGGTCATGTGGAGCATAAGTGAACTGGCAGGAAATACGAGCAGAGAGACCTCGTTGCACGTCGACATGATGTGGAACATTTATTGAGTACTTTTGTGGTGGTTGGCTCAACGTATCTGCCGGAGGGAAGAAGAAAGAGGGTATTGTATGAGTGCAGACACCCAAAGAGGGGCCATTTTCCCTTGGGTCCCTTCAACTGCTTCGAGGACTCCCAGGAATGTCCCATACACTGGGAGCAATGTGGCGACCCATCCAAGGGATTCTGCCATTTCACTCAGTGGATTCCGCTGCAGTAGCAAGCCACCAGGAGTGAATTCCGCACGGGGCTTGCCATCAGTCATTTGAAAAATGCAAGCTGCAGCAAGGGCATCTCGCAGGTGGTTATTATGTGCAAACCCAGCCAGGTTGGGTTGTGGAGATGCTTAGCGAAGATTTGCATGGTCTAGCCAGGCTGGGGATGGTTTAGCCGGGTTTGCACCGAATGACAAGCCATGCTCAGGCTGTGCCGCCTTGCGCTCTGACAAAAGAATGGCTCTCTTACACCCAGAGCTGTATGGTTTTCTTAAATCTGTTCTCTTTGTGCTTTGTAGCTTGCTCGGCGTCTCTCATTCTGCCATCTGCTCATTCAGAGAGTCAGACCTTTTTTCCTTTTTCCTTTTCTGTTATCAATAACAATTTTGTTTACTTGCACGAGTGCACATTAGCACACGCATGTGCACTCATACCAATGCACAACAATGCACATGTGTGCTTGCCCAAATCTTCCCATAAAGTAAAACTGAACTGCAAGTCGATGGAATCCATGCAGCTTGGAAAAAGTTGGTCCCTTGTGGAATCTGCAGGTGAATTTATAGAATTATGAACTCATTTGGATCCACTGTGGAGTTTGCCTAATCACTAATTAATCCTAATGTGTCCAGGTGGTGAGTAAATGTCCCTTATGAGAAGATGGCTTCTTCATACAGGGATCTCCCAAGAAGGTTTGGAATGAGAGTCCCACCTTCATTTGAGGCTGGTGTATGAGTAGGTAAAGGATGAAAAGAAGAAGTTTTGTTGAGAGGGGGTGGTTAGTAGAAGACAGAAGTCCAAGAGGCCAATATGCAAAGATTGTCATAAATCAGTCCTGCCAGAATTAGAAGCTGATGCATCCTCAGATAAGAAGCAGAAGGAAGGATGTGCACAGACTCCTATGCCACCAGCAAACCTGAGGAGCCACTTGAGCCACACCTCCCCACAACTAGTCCCCTGGTCCGGAGGTCCTAAGAGTAGCTGCCTGCCTTCCTTCCTGGCCCCTGAAGCCCACCCATGCAACCCCAAGGGCCACAGGAGCAGGTGAGATCATGAGCCAGGCTTTAGGGCTTCTGAGAAAGTGCCTAGTACGTGGTTCTCCTCAGGAGATGGGGAAGTGTGAGCAAGCACCTGCCTGGATCAGGGCCTGGCTGAGAACCATAAACCAGTGGGTCCATGTGCTCCTGCAGAAGTTGTAAGGATTGTTGAAGCAACAATGCTCTTGGGTCCTTCTTAAACTGGAAAACCAGGCAGACTCAGGCATGGGGGGGGGGGTGAACGGGATGCCAGTGATGAAGACCCTGGGTTCAAGCCCTGTTAGCAAACCTGAACCTGACAGCCAGGAACACCTGAAGTCCAAGACTGGCCCATTCTGTGGTCCTTTGAGACACAGAAGGGAAGCTAGTAGCATCTGTTGGAACAAGAGAACAGGACCATGGACAGCTCCCAGTGGGGCCTGCCGGGTGGAACTCTCTCCTGCTTAAATAACAGGAGAATATTGCCTCAGCGGAAAACTAAAGCCAACTGAAGCCTTGTGAAGGCTGACAAGGCCTTTACTGTGAACCACTCTGCCTCTTCTGGAGAAGCTGGCATGTTTGAAGACCCTTTCCTGAGACTTTGCAGTCTTGGGCTTCTGTGAACAGGGGGAGATGGAGATTCTTCTGGGGATGCAGTCTCTAAGCCAGAGGACAATGGTAGTTCTGTGTCCTCTGGCTGGGGATAGGGGACACTAAATGAGGCAGTGACTGTTCTGTCCCAAGGACAAAGACTAAGCTTTGTCTTCATCAGAAGCCTCTGCCTACACACTGCAAGTTCGAAGGCCTGGGGGTCCCTTACTGCTGAAGTAATAAAGACTTTAGCAACAGGATCCACAGCACCACACCCTCGGGAGTAAAGTAGGCATTTCCTGCCAAACTCCATGCTCTCTTATTCCTGCTCAGGAGTGCTGGCAGTTCAACCGGCAGGACTAGATGGACAGCTGAATTAGTGCTGGTTCTCAGGCCCCAGGGCTTCCTTCAGGCAGGCTGGTGAACCTGGGAAGGGACAGGAGGTATATAAGGGAGCTGAGACACATGCAACAAGTGACTAGTTCTCAGCAACCTATCCAGGATCATGGTGTCTCGGACCACCCTTGCTTCTGGACTGTATTCAGCTGGACTATATTCTTGGTCACCAGTTCTGCTCCTTCCAGAAAAACTATCTTACCACTTGGAGAAGTTGGAAACATGTTAACAATGTTTTGTTCCCCAATTTTCTCATTTCAGAATATCACACCTACCTTTACAGAGGAAGGCAAGGATCAGAATCACCCCTCTTGACACAGAAGGAGGCAGAGTCTTCTTTTTACCAAGGAGATCCACAAGCTGCCAAGTTCTCCCATCTTCTGGCATCTTGTTGAAAACAGATGCTTCTTCCTGGAGCAGGAGCTCTGTTATGGAGAGCAAAGCAGTGTGAGATAGTGACCTGACCAAGGTATGAGGAAGGAAGATTACTGGATGATTGCAGAGATGCTTGGCTCTTGAAAAGTGAACATATCCGAAGAGCAGCAGAAGTTCTGGGCAGTGGGGAAGGCTTGGACTAGACATTACCTCAGGGTCTTTCCTTCTGAAAAATAGCCAGTGTTGGGTGGTGGTTAAGAGCATGGGACTGGGACTCAGACCATCTGGGTTCTACTCCCCGCTCGGCCATGGAGCCAGCTGGGTGACTTTGGCCAGTCACAGACTCTCAGCCCAGCCTCCCTCACAGGGTCGTTGTTGTGGGGATAAGATGGAGGAGAACAATGATATTAGCTTCCTTGAACCCTTTGTAGGAAAAAGGAAGGTTATAAATCAATCAATCAATCAATGAAATATTGATCTTGGGAACAGGAAAAGGAAGCAGGAACTTCAGCCTAGCCACCTAGTTCTGCTTGCTTGGGTCCTTTGCAAAAGCAGAGCCCAGCAACAGGAAGTGTGATATAAGTGCAATATAAGAGCCAGAATAGGGATGTTTGTTTGCGCAAACACTTGGGAGTCCAAGACATCAGTGTGTGTCAAGCAAGCATCAAGAGCAGGTATGGTTGGGCAATTGCTGAGGGTCCCTGGGCAAAGACCTCTTGAAGTCGTCATTTCCTCATCATTTTTATGAGAAGCTTATTTCTGGGATACAGCACATGAGGTGGGAAAGACCTTCTCTCAGCACCATTCAGATTCCCTCAGGTAGCCTGTGGGCAGTGGCATCTCTTGGATGTATGGAATAAATATTTAGGAGCTGCTTCAGCTCTCCTAAGGATGCCGTGTCTGCCTCCAGTGCAGATAGGGGTTGGTGCAGGGCTGGGCACCTGCTGAGGGCCCTCAGCCTCGCAGGGCCCCCTGCACTCTCTGCCCGCCTTGCCACAGCAGCCTTCTTGTCCCCTTGCCTCCCCTCTGGCCTCGGCAACAGGGCTGGGGAGAAGGGAGAGCCGTAACCATCATTGCGCTGCAAAGGGTAGCCAGGAAGGGAGAAGGGATTAGCAGCAGCAGCAGTGAGAAAATGACTTGTTGATGGAGGGACCCCGTTGAACCTGGTTTGCTCAAGGGCCCTCAGAACCCTGAAGCTGGGGCTGATTGTGCATGTGTGTTTCTGTGTGTATGGCAACGGGTGCAAATGTCTGGAAAAAACATGCTTGCGTAAACATACTAGAATTTTGTGAATCTGACTTACAGAGCCTGCGGTAGAGCAGCTTCTTCTAAGCCACGCAAATTCTTGTGACCTTTCCCCCTCCCTTTGCAGGGACGGGGCAGGGGGCTAATTTTTGCAGCTGCACATTTGTGCTGATGAGATTACTTCTTTCTGTGGCTGAGATCGACTGCATGAGATCCTGATCAGAGAACTCCCACGGAGTCAGACCTGGGACTGGAGCGCTCCCACCAGAAAAATGTTCCAGGTGGTCCCTTCTACTTCGACCATCACTTAGGAAAAATGGTTACTTTTCCCTGCCTCTGTAAAGTGAGAAGCAAAGGCTACGGAAAGAGAAAAGTGAACGAATTGGCTTGCCACCATCAAAATAACTGCCCAGGTAACTGAAACTTCTGCTTTTAGTGCTTTTTGAGTCCATGCCTGAGGCAACTGAAAAAAATGTTGATCCCAGTTCAATCCTGGTTCACCAAGAGGGATTATCTAAACGGTGCTTTCAAGTGTGAACTCTGGTTCAGGTTCTGACTGCAAGGGACCCCCAGGGCTCAAGCGACAGGAAGATCCCTGCATTCATCAAAGGCCTTCTTTACACGTGCTGGGAATGCCTGACACCCAACATTTAAGTTCGCCTCCACTTCTTCGCTATTGCCATTGTTGCTGCAGTCACTGCACGCCTCAACTCTGTCCTCTCTGGAGGGAGCCTCCCCTCCCTTTGCTCTGTTATCCTCTCTGATCACATGCACTTATCCTCTGAGGTTTTCCTCTGCCTTCTGTTGAAGGTTTGAATATGTTGCTAAAAGCAGCAGGGGAATCAATAGGCAGGAACAGAAGAGCAGAAGTGCCAGGAAGCCATTTTTGCAAGGATGTTGAGGGGCTGAAGGCCTTCTCAGGTGTTTCCCCCCTTGCTGTTATGCAGAATTACAATGCTGTCTATCAGCACAACTGCAGAAGGCAACTGTCAGTTTCACTTTGGGCGGAGGGAAAAAGCTGTGTGGGAAGGGCAGGGGAAGGGGAGCCAACCAGGGAACCTTGTTGGCCCAACCATTTGGGGAGATCCTGCTCTCTTTTGCCTCACCCACTGGCTGCTTGGGCCCTGGCTGTCTTCAGACGGGGATGCACAACCTCTTGCAAGCCAAAGGGCCAGTTCCATTTTGGAGGAGTTTTGGCAAGTTCAGTGGAGCCAAAAAATAGCATACTGTAGCTCAGAGCACTCACTGCCAGTAACTAAGCCTTGGGACAGACATCTCAACCTTTCAGAATGAGGAAGAAAAGACTGCAGGAATAAAAACCTGGGAGACAACAGATGATTAAAAGGGGGCAAGGAAAGAGAGTGCGGACTTCTGGACAATCCCTGGGGAGCAGATTGGGATGCCCCTGGAGGGGTGGAGTTAATGCCCCCAGGCCTGAAATTCTGCACCCCATCTTAGGACTTTCTCCTCCTGCCCGGCTGTCATGAGAGAATTCAAGAGTGTCCCTCAGCATGACATTTTGCCCCTGCTGTTCTGCTGCCCAAGGGGTAGCATGAACCTGGATTGCAATTGTTGTATTTTCCGCATGGAATGGCAGTGGTTTTCCAGCATTTCAGGCAGGAATTTTTGCAGCTCCACTGGAAGATGCCAAGGATGAAGCCTGAGATATTCTGCAGGCAAAACATGCAGGAGCAGCAGCCTATCCTTCTGAATTACCGCTCCAGTTTCTCTGTGGTGCCAGTTTTCCATCATGGTGTCACATTATCTTTGAAGGCATCACTTGAAGAAACTTGCCCAACCACAAGAAGAGGAACAGTAGGCAGCAGAGGTCTGTAACACATGCTTTACAGACAGCATCACACTTTTGGCATAGTTGATGGATTGCTAAATGCCATCGCCTACAGAATTTAGAGCATCGGGTTACCTCTCTTCATTGTTACAGGGGAATGGGAGGCAATTCAACTTGATCTGGGGGACGAAAGGCAGCAGGTTAGTTTAAAGCACACTTTGAAGCACCTGTGAGTAGAAAGAAAAGATTCTTCTACACTGATCATGGGATCACTGGGGCAGGAGCTGAGGGTTAAGCATTGCTCAGATACAGCTCAGATGTTCTGACCTTTGAAAGCAGTAAAATCCTCGTGGTTCTTTGTGGCAAGCCAAGGTTGTGAAAGCTGTTTAACATTGTCAAAAGTGCAGATGCTCCCTTGGTCACAGGTGAGAAGCAGAGCAGAAAGGGGCATTCAAATCTGATGCCACAGGCTTGCTGTTTTTGTACCCGGAGCTTCATTGTCTTTGCCGCAAGGCAGGGTGGACGTCAGGGAAAAGGGCTGG
The DNA here is from genome assembly GCF_004798865.1 of Varanus komodoensis. Taxonomy (NCBI): domain Eukaryota; kingdom Metazoa; phylum Chordata; class Lepidosauria; order Squamata; family Varanidae; genus Varanus; species Varanus komodoensis. The sequence goes on from NW_025336635.1 coordinate 885,104, forward strand.
AACATTGCAAGAGCTGGGCATACAATTTCTGCTTGCTTTTGTTTGCTTTGTTGGAGAAAGATTGTTTCTTGAATGCAAGGGCTGCTGCCAGAAAAATATGCGAAGGATAGTGTTGCACAGACATAGACCATCAGGACCAACTGCAGAGCCTTGCATGTGGGATGCAGAGGCACAGTTCTTGCATACACCTGCTTTGGACAAGACGGGAAGCAGGCAGGTAGCATTGTCCTTATCCAGCACGATGACTAAACTGGCAGGCATGTGCCATTGGCCACTTTCAGAAGCGGCGTGGAAAGAAAAATGGCTGCTTTGGGCATGCATTCTCAGCGACCGCTGGTTGGGCTTCAGAGGAATCAGAACCAGGATCAGGAGAATGGGGCTGGGGGCTCAGAATGTGAGCCAAACCAGACGCCGAGACGAGAGAAATGGAGGCGTTTGCCTTAAGACCAGACTCCCCAGCTGGGCAGGCAGTCTGTGGGAATAACCAAGGTGAACTGTTGGCAGGAGGGGGCTTGGATCGGGGGAGTTTCCCAGAGACAGGCTGGGGCACAGCCCTCGACCCCACTGCACAATGCCGGCAGAGGAGGGTGGCACAACGAGAGACTGAAGCACAGAGAGGCAGCGTTCACTTTCAGAAGGCCCCTCCTGACGGGATGGGGCCAGGCATGCTCATCAGGAGAGTTCTTGGAGGTGATTGCTAGATTGGGTTCAACAAGCTGCTCTGTGCGTGCCCAGAGACTCATTCTGGGTCTTCTGTGCTTTTTGGGCCATAAAGACTGACCAAAGGAAGGTCTGTGCAAGGAAGAGTTCTGTGGCTTTTGAATGCACAAAGGAGGCGCCCTGGCTCACGCCAAGCGGATAGCAAGAGCACAGTTGTCAAACAGTCCGAAGTCAATCGCCAGGTCATGAATTACCAAGTCAAGCAAGAAACCGTTTGCATTCAGGAAGCCAAAGTATACAATGGTAGCTGGAGGGCAAAGGCAGTTGGGGAGCAGAAGCCACAAAAAGGAGACGAGGGGCAGGCAGGTCATGACTGGAAGCACGATGTGTCATTCTGCAGCCTTTGAAGCCAGCCTTCCATGCCAGCCTGGCTGAGCCACCCTTCCATCTGCCCTGCCGGTGGCAGCTGTGGCTGTCCTTGATGCCCCGCCTTCGAAGAGAGCTCCTTCGGCCCACTGGGGCCAAGCACCCCTCCTCTGAGGGAGCGCCTGGTAGTTTCTCCTGAGCCAACACACACCCGAGAGAAGAAGTAGTTCTCCCTCTGGTTCTGCCTGCAGATTCTCCAGCTGCAGTGCTAGAACAAAAGGGTCTCTTGGGAAGGCCCCAGCCCCACAACGGCTGGCTGGCTGGCTGGCTAGAACCTTGATCTCTCCAGGAAGGACAGTTCTCGAGCCAATGACACTGCTCAACTGGAGTCCTGGTCCGCAGGTAAGTTAGTTCCCGTCTTTCTCAAAAGGGGAGCACGAAAACCATCGACTATACGTGTGGATGCAGCAGTGGAGATGGCATGTTCATCCAGTTTCTAAATCACCTGATAGCCAAACCTTTTAGTGCAGTTCACAACAAGTAGAAGCATCCAATACAAGATGATACAGTCTAAGCTTTTAAAAGGGTATTGCTACAGTATCGAAATAAAAACAGCAACCAAATGAAAGCCAGCAGCTGTGCTAAGATTAAAAGTACAGAGTCAGATTTAAAACAGAAACCAGGAATGAACATTCCTAGGAAAATAAAGCAGTCATCACCCGGCACTGAGAAGGCACCAGGCAGGCATTCCTGGGAAGGTTATCCCGCAGTGGGGGTGCCACTGCAAATAAGACCCTTCTTCTAGTATGTACCCAGCTGCCTGCCTTGGGAAGGGAGTTTCCAGAGAAGAACCACTGAAGATGGTTTTAGAACTCAGACAGAGATATATGGGAAGGACAATCCCTCAGGCAACAGTGCCCCAAACCAGCTTATTGGAAGTTTTATAAAATGAACCCTACCATAATCTAAAAGCTGGCTGGATTTATTTGCATATTTGATAGTTTGTTTAAAAAGAATTCAGTGTTTTCTTGAAAACAGATGGAAAAGTATCTCCCTAAGAAGAGCATTCCAAAGTGAGAGGACCAGCCAGGGCCGCCTTAACAGCATGATGGGCCCCGGGCAAAGCAGTGTCCTGGGGCCCCTACAACAACCACAACTACTGTTAATTTTGGAAGCTTTCCAATTTTCCAAGGGTTAACATACACAGATTACTATGGGGCCCACGGGCACATGCCCCTCAGGCCCATGCGTGAAGACAGCCCTGGGAGCAGTGTGCTACCAATGTGCCGTGTGCAGGGCCGCTCTTGCTTTTGCTACAAACAGGACAGCCAGCCAGAAGAATAGATCCAAAACTGAATGTGGCACTTGGGCCAAAGAGATTCCGTGACACCGGCAGAAATGGGAAAAATCCTACAGCCCCTAGAATTGCTTCTGAGAGGTCACAGGATATTTCAGATTCCCAGCTCCAAGGTTGGAAACTGTGTCCCCCACTGGCCAAGGGAGAACCATGGTGCTGCCTCTTCAAAGTCAGGAATGCAACCTTGGAGAGGGGTAAAAGGGAGTGTTTTTCTGGGTAGGGATGGGAGGAGACTGGAGAAGTCAGGATAGTGGCTATCCTGGGGCTTCTCCAGCATCTTTCCCTCCCTCTCCAAAACTCTTTCACTGGACAGATGAAACACTCAGCTAGCAAAAATGCAGGACAGGAGCACGGGGAGGTGAAGATCACCTCTGCCATCCCTCATAGGATGCTGCAAACCTCTGAGTTCAGGGGCTGACAAGCCAGGGCTGTCTCACCGCAGGGGCCTGAGGGGCACATGCCCGTGGGCCCCATACTAATCTGTGTATGTTAACCCTTGGAAAATTGGAAAGCTTCCAAAATTAACAGTAGTTGTGGTTGTCATAGGGGCCCCCGTGCACTGCTTTGCCCGGGGCCCATCATGCTGTTAAGGCGGCCCTGTGACAAGCACCATGCGTGCATTGCATGGAACTGCACCACTAACTATTCCAACATCAACTAAGCTGAGAACTTTAACCAAGACCTGGCAAGAGTCACTGCTTCATCCAGCTGAACAGCAGCTTTAAATAAATTGTCCTCCACACCTGGGATGCAGTTAATTCTGAGGAGGAAAAACATTTCACTGACTTGAGAGATGCAAAAGCTTCCTGCAAAAACACATCATTAATACATAATTTCAACTCCCTATTCACTAGAATACTCCAACTCTTAATTCCGGTCCAATAAATCCCTGGCGTCTCCCTTCCCTTGCCTAAGACCAATTTCTGACTGGAAGATGGAATACGGCGCTGCCGCGTCCCACCTCACAGGGCCCTCCATCGAGTCTTAACTCAGGCGTTTTGCTCTTGTTTCTTCCCGGCCTCCCAATAATGTTTTGCAGTCGTTCATATTTACCTGTGCAGTTGCACATCCAACATGCAGCTGCAGGAAGGCAAGGCAAGCGTCCTTGTGCAGGGGACAGGACAGGAGAGTTGCAGAGTGAGTGTGAAATGTGCTTCTCACATGATTCACTTCCCCTTTTGAGCAGGGGAGGAAGGAAACGAGGATCCTGGGAGGGGTCAGTTTTAGTGTTGCATCAGTACCAGCAAAAGCAGACAGCATAACTCAGATCACACCTACCCATTGCAGAAACTCTGGTGCAGTCCCTCGCCCAAGTATGTCTTGTTGCATGACCAGGGCCAGCCGAGGCAGTTTGCTGCCTGGTGCACAGCAGAAAATGGTGCTCCCTGTGTGCGCGGGACCCTCTTGCGTCCACGTTGCAAGGCTCCCTGAGGAGGGAGGCCCTGGCTCTAATGGAGCGTTTCTGTTCAGATCGGCAGGTCGAGCAGACAGTCTACATTCCCGTGCGACAGCCTCCTCTTCCCCTTGGGCCAAAGACATGGCCACCCCCAAACCCAAAGCAATGATGTGGGGCCAGAGACAGTGTATTTTCCCATCATTTTAAGGCTTGACTGTGATTTTAATTGTGGGGCTTTATTGTATAAGAAATGATTTGGATGTTGTACTCTATTCTGCTTTTTGTAAGACTGTCCGGAGACTTCAGTGGCAGATGGGATATTAAAGTTTTAAATGAATGAATGAATAAAATAAGTATTTGCCCAACGGTGCAGCCTGCCCTGTGAAAGTCTGCCTGCTTACCCAGCCCTCAACAGATACTTTGTGTGCCCACGCAGAACGGTTAGCACGGCTTAATCCTATCCTTGCCGTGGGTTTAACACAGCAGCTGCTTCGCTTTGCTCAGCGCTGTGGCTGGTCCTGCTCGAGGCCACCGACGAGGCAAACGCTTGGTGCGCCATGAGTCCATCATCTCCTGGTCACAGTGCACAGCAACTTAGCATATTTAGCTCTTGCCTAAATAAAGCAGCACCATTCTTACCACCACGGGCTTCTTTAGGCAAGGACATCGGGCAGCTACATGGGTGCCAGTTCTAGGCTTCCAAGGGCCCTGGAGAAAGTCCCCCTCCATAAGCCCCTTCCTCCACAGGGCCTCCTCAGCACCATCATCCCCAACTGGTTTGCTCCTCAGCCCCTTTCTCATCTTCGTGCCCCTTGCTTGCTTGACAAGCAGAGGGCCAGGAAGCAAGTTGGCCACTGCACCCGCCGCTGTGCCTTCTCACCACCCCTGCTGTGCGGGCCAGTGTGAGAAGCAGGGGAACAAAGAAGCTGCAGTGGCGAAGAGGAGCAGAACCGCCGGGGACCCTGCTGGGCGCTGAGCCCTCAACACGCGCTCCCGCCCTTCTCTGCACCATGCACAGAACAATGTGTTATTTATTAATTGCATCATCTCCCGTCTTCTTCCCCCTTGCAAGGAACCCAAGACAGTTTGCATAGCTCCATTTATCCTCACAACAACATCCCTGCGAGGTAGGTTAACCTGAGCTTGAGGTGGGTTAACCTGAGAGAGAGTTACTGGCCCAAAGCCACCCAGGTTGGGTGGGGACCAGAACCTGGACCTCCCGGGTCTCTCGTCCAGGGCGCTCACAACCGTTCCACATGGGTGCTCCACACACAGCATCCTCAGGAGATGCTCAGACATTCCAAGATGGGCAGTGATTATATGCATTCAAGGGATGCTACTATCCATATGTTACCTGAGGGAATCTGAGCTAGGCTCTGCTGAGACAGGGTCTTTCCCACCTCCCACGATATAACCTAGAAATGCATGACAGTCTGCATCTTATTAAAATGCTAACAAAAATAAGGGTGTCTAGGTGGTGTGGTAAAAGTGAAAGACTGCTGAATTTTCAGTTCCTCAAATACTTCAAGGCAGAAACATTCCCCCGAGTCACCTGAATGAGACATGGAAAAATAAGACAGCATGTGAGGCTTCAGTCATTTCTACTGAAATGAAACTTCAAATGAAACTTTCTGTGTCCACCTTGTGGAGGATGCCGGCATTGGCAAAGCAGCAGCAGAAGTGCCCTTCTCACGCAAGGGGCAACTGTAATTTTATTTTTATGTTTAATTTTACAAAGAAAAAAAAAAGGATTCCCAAGTTGTGGAGAGTACCCAGATGATGACGATGATGACGGTGGTGATGAGATGTAAGGACAATGGATATAAAACCAGTTTATACCTATAAAACCATGGCCAGCCATTCAGGAAAACTTGTGTAAATGAGAATGGTTTTAACAAATGGGGGGGAAAGTTGACTACTGGACATCAGCCACAGAGAGGGAAAGAGTTCATTAAGGGTTTGATCCTACGGTCACTAGATGCTCTCCGGAGTCCTGTCGCAGAATTCAGAATCCCAGGTCTGACCTTGGGAACTTGCTCCAACTCAGAGCTGGGACTCTGAACTTGGAGTGTCCTCCTTCCATCCTACCAGCTGGCACAGAAAGAACCTGTGAGCTCAAGATCAGCCAGGGAGACGGCATCCCGTGGGCAAGGCAGGGAGGGAAGAAGACAGTTCCCCCAGCAGACGTAGTCCTGCGGTGGGAACTCAGCCTTATCTTCTCATGCTGTGGGGGAAACACTTGCTCGTCCGGATGTTTTCTGAGTGGGAGAGTCCTAGAAGCCACCTTCATCTCCATGCCCCTCCTGCTTCCACAGGATGCCAGTAAAGCCTTTGAGCTCAGAATGATGGGCATCCACATCAGAATGTGCTGTCTGATGCTGCTCCAGGTGGACTTCCAACAGATCTTAGGACCATGCAGAACCACCAGGGGTGTTTCATTCGACAAGGAAGGCACAACTATAAAGGAAAGATGATGTCACTGACCTTGGCTAATTAAAAAGACCTGACATTTTGACCAGGGTGGCTTGATCTTGGATGGACATGTCTAGACCAAGAATGCCAGTCCACTGAATCTCCTGGTTTGAGATGATGATGTTCAGGCAGGTGAGCGGCAGCACACACCGCGTCGGCCGTGATGCTTATTTCCTGCCCTGCCGTGACAAGCTCAGATGCACCAAACAAGCAAAGCAGCGCTGCTGCTGCCTCCCCGCCACCCGCACTCCTTTTCTCCTTCATCTTCGAGCAACATCGCCATTGCGGTGGCCTCTGGAACTTTAGGCAATCAACCTAACACAGCATAATTCAAGCCACGTTTATTTGGAAGCTAGTCCCAGGGCTATTTAAATCGGGGGGCCTTTCTGTATATCAGGAAGCACTCTTACATTATTTATGTAAAACACATGTACCATTGTAGAGGCACATGCTAATGAATGCAGCACAGTTGCGGCTGTTGAAAAGGTGATCTTGTATCAGACACAACTGCCTTTGTGAAGCAGTTGAAAAGCGGATGTGTGCAGGGAAATGACCCTTTAAGTTTCCTTTTCTTTTTAATCCATGAAGCATTTGTGGGTGCAGACAGATGGAGAATTGTTTCTTACGTGATTGACAGCTGTTCCTGCTGCCCAGAAAAAAACCCTGGAAAAGTAGAAGGGGTGGGAATAGAGGAGGGGGAGCCCGTGCTGCTTCCACCTGCTCCCATGGGGTGAAGCCAGCACAAGCTGCGTCTTGGTCCCCTGCACCACCACCTCCAAGGCCATGGAGCTTCTGCAGGGAGCACCATGCAAGGAACACGACTCGCTTCTGGGTCAGCTTGCGCACTTGCGCATTTTTGGCTGATAGTTCCAGGAGGTAAGGAGATTAAAAGGATAGAAAGGACAAAGGAGGCCTTTGGGGAGGCTTGAACAGGCTCTGGGCTGTGTGTGTACACAGAAGGAGAGAAGGAACGGGGAAGTGGCCACACACGTACTTACCCTCCAGTTCACTGGGCAGAGAAGCACTGGGAGAGGGTGGCAAGAGGGGCCAGTGCTACCCTGAAGCATGAATCTTGGAAAAAGTGTGTGGCGTATCTTAAAAGTCCTGCTAGAAATCCAGGGCTGAACAGCCAAAGCAGCAAGAAGAGGTCGGTCTGGGGTGTGCTTCATGTGACACCCCCGTGAGGCAGGCACTGCAATGCAGGGAAAAGCCCCTCATGGGGATCCCCACCCCAGTACGTTGCAGCAATCATCGCATTTTCCGCCGACCGTGTGCATTTAGGTGGGCAACCTTCGCCTCTGTATTAGGCTTTTAGTACAGCTTTTCCCTTGAGATGCTTTGGACTACAACTCCCACCATTCCAGTCTTGCTGACTGGATCTGGTGGAAGGTGACATCCCTGGAGGGACCCGGGTTTTGGAAGGCTGCGGCACTACATCCACAATCCTGTAAGGAAATCTGTTTTTATTTAAGACCCCAGAGCTCAGTCTCATGAATGGACAGAGGGCTGAACAGACCCAGCCCAAGTCAGCCAGTGGATTGACAGCCAAAGATAGATTTGAACCGGGGTGTTGCTGGCACAGGGCTAAATTAGCACCACATGGGAGAGCACCAATTACGACTGCTGCAGGCAATCACTGAGGTCTTGTATAAAATTAGGCTGCATGCAAATTGCCACAGACAGTCCTCCTACAATTTCATGGCTATTTGGCCGCAAAGATTACAGCCACCAACACTCTAGATCCCTGTGTGCGTACCTCGCACTTCAACCAACTGCAGATGAGTCCTTATAGATTTGGGGATGCCACAATAATCCCCTACAGCATCATCTAGGGCTGTCCACCATGGCTCTGATGGTTGGAGCGGAGCGGGTCGTGGGGACTACAAAACTCTGGAGGTGAACGGCGTAACTGGCAGTTCTCCCGCAAGCAGGAGCTAAGAAATTCTTCGAGGTGATATGAGGGCAGCTCAGAATTGCCTTTGGAACTCTGGATCAAAAGCTGCTCTGCTCTGTGGGAGAGGCCTAATTTGGGGTCCCCATTTAGGCCAGGATTGAGCGGGTGCAGGAAACTTTACAACCCTGCTGTTCTGGGGGTGGGGAAGGACTACCACCCTCTGCCCCCTAGCCAAGGAGAGCTGCTGTGGCTGCAGATAATGCAATAGATCTGTCTTGTGGCTTTCCCGCCCCAACAAAATTAGAATTGTGCTGCCTATTTTTATATGCCCTAAGACGTATTATTTAACGTGAAATAGCAGGCATGCAACTCCTGATTATGCCTAACTGTCTGAGATACGAAATGTGTACAGAGAAGATTAACAGGATACTGCACCAGTGATTTACCACCCTTGACTCCATTTTTAAAAATTAGTTTATTTTTTTTAAAATCTAAATTATATAGTCCCTCCAGCATAGCTCGTTTATATCAGTGAGTCCATTTCTGCAGTGGGAAATGAGCTAAGAAGAAAAGCAAAGTACAGGCAAGATTCTGCACCTGATAACAGATCTGCAGTGAATTACAAGCAGGCTGAAAAGAGGAGGGATGAAAAGCTAGGCTTATTTGTATGGAAATGCTGCCAATTGCACACTGCAGGGGGGGCGGGGGAGGGGGGAGTTGTTTCTTGCAGAAAAGCAGGGAAACGGGGAAGTTGTTGACCACAAGTCTAAACTTGGCTGGTTTGAAGAAGGAGGCAGGGAACCATCTGTGAAGGGGGAAACTAGGATGAGACGCAGCAGCTTCCTACACAGAATACAAAAAACATGAATTGTACACCCCTGATGAGAGATTTTTATTATCTTCCTCCCAGTGCAGGCAAAAGTTCACAGCAGTACTTCATTGTACAGCACCCACAGTAAGTGTGGCTTTAGTGCCTTCCCCTGATCCCGGGCTCTCAAGATGTTTGGGTCACAGTGTCCAAAAGGCCAAAAAGGAGCCAAAAGGAGCCGAGGTCCAAAACATCTGGAGGGCACCAGTTTGGGGAAGGCTGCTTTTGTGACATTAAAAAAGGCAGTGTTTTCCTGCTTTTTAAAAAGCATGCCTGGATTTATTTAACTATATACTTCTGACATTTTCAGTCCATTTTCTGTCCAAGGAATTCGGAGCAAAGTGGATGGTCTTTTCTCTCTCTCTTATTTCCAGGCCCCCAGCCCAAAGTCACCCAATGAACTTTATGGAGGAACGGGCTTTGAGTGTCTGATTCCTGGTCACCCACATGTACCAAGCCTTCCTAGATCTGGCACACTCCAGATGTGCTTGATTGCAAATCCCATCATCCCCACCCACCCTAGTGTTGGTGGTCCAATAGACTTGGAGGACACAAAGCCAGGGAGAGCTGCTCTAACCACTATACCAACAGCAAGGAGGTTTCAGACTTGGAGACCCTGCTTCGTTGTTTTCTAGAATTCCATGGTCTTCCAGACAGATTCCCACTTCTGGAAATGCAGTTCAGGATGGCATTGGAATAAAGGATCACACAGCCCACTGGCCATTTGAAGTCATGAGGACCCATGAATACGCGGGTCCTCAAACTACGGCCCGCGGGCCACATCCGGCCCACCATGCCCATTTATCTGGCCCGCCTCAGAGGTTTTGGACTCACCACGCGTGTGCCCATGTGCCCGCCCCCGCCCGCCTCGCCCCGCCCCGCGCATGGGGAGGCAGCGGCTTGCTTGCGCAGAGATCGTTTTGGACTAGCTCAGAGAAAACGATCTCTGAGCGAGCGAGCCGCTGCCTCACACGCCCGTGCCTCGCCTCGCCTTGCCTCATCGCACCCGCACGCACCACCCCCACCCCCTTGCCTACCCGCTCGCACTGCTGGCACCACCTTTCTGGCCAGCGCCCGGCACCGGCAACTTCCAACTGGCCCCCTGGTGAAAAAGTTTGAGGACCCCTGGCTTAATAGGTTGTCTGAATCCAGCATGACATGTGTGAATTTGGGGTGGCTACTAAGCTACCTCAACTAGCCATGGCTTGTTCTAGGGTGCATGTTACCCTCCATGGCTTAATGTGTTATCTGAACCTGGATGACAGACTAAGCTACAGTCAAGCTCAAAAACCAAAGAGCTGTTAGGATAGAGAGGCAGAAAGCCTTGCCACTCTGGCCAAGGGGCTCTCTGTGAGATTGCTGCCTTGCAAGCCCCAGCCAAGGAAGAGGCACACGGTGTCTTTAGGTGCTGGTCACCCTGGGTCATCCTGCCCTATTGCTTCTTGCCCTGACAGCTTGCAGGCACTGTGGCAAGCAAAGCAACTGCATCCCCATAGGTTTCTTCCCGAGGAGTCCCAAAAGACTGGTCCTCCTGCACATCCACCGAGGGAGAGGAACTGCAGGCATTCAGCTAGGTCCGCTCCAGGGAAGACCCAGCCAAAGGCGTCCGCTTTACCCACGGCTGCAGTGGCAGGTGGATCAGGACTGCAGCTAGGGCTTGGGGCAAGCTGCATTCAGCGGGGTCTCTCCTGTAGGATCCCAAACGCATCAAGTGCCGACAGTTCCCATCATCCACCGGGGCAGTCATGTCAGTGGGCAGGAGGCATGATCTTCTCATCTTTTCTCCCCTTTCTGGGCTGGGCCTGAAGCACATTGCTCTGCAGTAGCGCCACGCAGCTGAGTGGGGAGACAAGTCACCCTCTCCTGGTTTTCCTTGACATTGTGCCCCCCCCCCCCCCCCCTTTCCCTGGCCTTACCTCCTTTTCCACCAACCACTGATCAGTTGCTGCCTTATTCTCAACTTTAGAATTTGAACAGTTGACATACCTCTCTTTAGGCTTCGTTGCTGGCGGTCAGTGCGGTAAGCTCAACTATGCTAGGATGTTCTGCGTTTTAGCCCTGATCATTTGGGCCATTGATCACACCCACCACAGAAACGCAGCTCGAGAGAGGTTCTCAGAAATGGTGTCCGGTCCTTGGACTGCAAGCAGTTCTGCACTAAAGGGAAAGTCAGGCTCAGCTATGCACGAGGCAATTAATGCAAAGCTGGCCCTAGGTTAGGCATTAGGGGGATGTCTTTGAAAAGCACGGGCTCCTCACTCATTGCAGAAACATATCCAGTGACACTTGCCGGAACATCCCATAGAAAAATGAAAAGCAGCCAGAATTTCCAGCCATAATTTGGCCAACACTGACCAGGATTCTCCATGGAGAAAGGGATGTCAGTCCATCTCCACGGAGAGAGCACTATACATCTTACCCAGTGGAGTGGAAAAACAATTACCCAAAATGCCAATACAAGCAGCATTTTGACAGCACCCTATTACTGAGCCCCCATCAACCGTATAAACATACAGCAGGGTGGATGGCACAGATTCCATCTTAGTGCATAATATTTGCCAAGATTTGACAATTATAGCATCTGTTCAGATAACGATTTGACACAATATGGCTTTGAACGCTGGTAAGTTTCAGCGATGAAATGTATCTTTTTTAAAATTTGGTTTTATTATGCAGTACAACAACCACCCCCAAACCGATTAAAGAAGAAAAGAATGAAGCAAACAAAAAAGGTCTTGATAACATGCATCTTATGCTATCCCACCGTGATGACATCACAGCGGACACCGGGTTGAATCACAGAATGCGGTGACGTCACCACCATCTCATTCCTCCGATAAGAGTCACTCCGCAGCCTCTCCTTCCTTTTTCTCTCCCCATTTCAGACCAGTCTTTATTCCAAAGCTTTTATCCAATAGTCAGGGATGGAGGAGCAACCTTGAGCTCTGAATGTCAGAAAGTTGCAGCGAATAAGAATGGGGAAATTCAGCCAATTACGTGTTGAAGGAGGAGGGAAGAGAGTCCATCCAACTAATAGCATTAAGAAAGAGGTGGAGGCCAGTGCCCCGATTCGCGCTGCGGAGAGTCGAATTCTGAAATTCTACTCCATATACAGAATACCTGGTAGAAAGAGAACGCGAATAGGAACGCGGGAGGCGTGGCGCTTATACCAAAGGAGCCAATAAGCTTTAAGAATACGCTGACGTGCAATCCTGGCCGACCAATGGCGTCTATACCGCCCCTGCAAGACGTCAGCGTGAACCCCGCGCACCCTTCAGAACCGAAGCCGGGAGCTAAGATGGCGGCTGCGGACGGAGATGACTCGCTTTATCCTATTGCTGTGCTGATCGATGAGCTCCGAAACGAGGACGTTCAGGTACGTCCCGGGCCTGCGGGCGCCTAGCTGGGACTGAGGGAAAAGGTCGAGGCGGCTTTTCGGCTAGTGGAGGCCGGCGAACAGAGTCCCCGGTACAGTAACCAATCAGTGGCTCTGTTTCATGTGAGCAGCGCGGAGGAGAGCAGTCAGAACTGGAACCGGATTGGTTGTAGCGGTCTCATTTAAGAAACTGAGGGGGAGGGTGTTGGCTGAGGAAAGGGTCCGTATTATCGAGGTCTGCATGCCCCCCCCCCTCCTTGCGCTGAGAGGAGCCGCGGGATTGGCTTGGCGACGTTTTCCTCCTGCGGGGCGGGGGGAGCTAAGCACAGGCCGGCGGACCGCCGTTCTCTTTCAATGAGCCTGTCCATGGAATGCTGAGAGAGGGTTCTGATTGGTTAGGCGTCGCCCATTCATTACACGGAAGCTGCCTGCCCAATCAGGGAAAGGGGCCTTGGCAATTGCCTGGGCGGGGTGGACCGGGGGGCTTCTGGCCTTGATTCCGTGGCTTTTTCTGCTAGGGGCGTGCCAGTCCAATCCCGGTCTGCTAGAATGTAAACGGGGAAGGGATGGCTGTCCTCTTCCCGGAGAGGCGAGCCGGGCAGGAGATCTGCATTAGGCAACTGTCAGTAAGCATGCCATCTTGGAGATGGCCATGCGATATGGAGAGAAGGGTGGTACGTGATTCCCCCCCCCCCATATGCTTATGAATGAGCTGAATGGATAGTTCTCTGTCCGTGGTTAATGGCGTCATGAAGCCCTCTGTGCCATTAATGCCCATAGGAACTTATTATTATTGTTATTATTATTATAACATTTCTATGCCGCCCCTTGCCAAAACCTCGGGGCGGCTTACAACACGATAAAATACATTGAAATACAATAGCACATAATAAATTACCATTAAATACAAAAATACAAAAAATACATTGATTTACAAATATAAGATTAAAATTATCAGTATAAATTAAGTAAATAAAAATATAGGAGGAGAAAGAGAAGGAAGAAGAAGTTGCCCTGGCCAGATCATATGTTTTAACAAAATGATGTTTAAATAAAAAGGTCTTTACCTGGCGCCGAAAAACCAGTAACGACGGTGCCAGGCAGAACTTAGAGGGAACATCCTTCTGATGAGCCCATCTAGCTCAGTATTTTCAATGCTGCCTGTGAACAGCTCTCCGGGGTCTCATGCAAGAGCGTTTTCAGCTCTGCCTGGTAATACCAGGGACTGAAACTGGCATCTTTTGCATACAAAGCGTATGCACTGTCCACTGAGCTATGGCCCTTTCTCAGTGTAGTGTTGCTGCATGAAGAGCCAGCTCTGCTTTATTACTTTTTAGAAGTTTCCCCCCTTAAAAATGTATGTTGCTTCAAGTGTGGGATGGCTGAGATGTGGTGTCAGAAGACTTGCAAATAGGAAAGAAAACTTTATTCTCTTAAATTTTCCTATAGAAGAAATCAGTGTACATAATTTTCTTGTTGCTGCTTTAATGCTGAAGTGTACATGGCTAAGGAAACCTGTTTTACATATCTCAGATATAAACACTGTAGTTTCTAAAGTAGCAAAATATAAATCTTTGGCCTGATAAGCCTACAATTAAAAATTCCGTAAGGGTAACGCAAGGTTAGTAAAGGATGTATGAAGAGAAGATGTAGAACACCCACTGTGATGCAGTTCTGTTTCGTGGGGCAAACAGGGCCAGAATCCAGAAAAGTTCTGGATTTCAGCTCTGGATTTAAAATTAATTGAATGACTGACCTTGTGAGCTTGTAGCCAAGGATGCATTTATGCAGCAGCAAATTCAGCCTTTCTACCTTGTTTGCACCTTCCGTTTAGTCATCTCTATTGATTTATTATTTATTTTATTTATTTAAGATATTTATATGCCATCCTGTCGCAAAAGCCTCAGGACGGCTTACATAAAATATAACATAAATAAATTTCTGACCTGCACTGGCTGCAGTTAAAAACATAGAAAAGACAATATTAAAACTTATTAAAATGTTGCTGGAATAAAAAGGTCTTAACCTGGCGCCGAAAAACAAATAACGACGGCGCCAAGCAGACCCCTCTGGGGAGCGTATTCCATAGGCTTGCCTTGCATTTAGATGCCTTGTGGCTGATTCTTGGTTCTTGCTTCTTGGTTTATGGATTGCTAAAGCATCATATTGTGTACATTGAGGGAACTATACCATTAATTATAGTTTTATCAAATAGGGGTGGTCTCCTCTGCAGTTTGTGACAGGCACTACCAAGCCTCTCCTTAACTAGGGAGGCGAAGAAGGAGAGCCCCTCTTCTGACAGATGTTGTTCATTTCCCATTTTTCAAAAAGCAGAGTTATCTAAACCCATCTCAGCAGCTGCAATTTGCTTATTTGTAAAGGTAGGATTTATTTCCCACCCTTTTGATGGGTGACTACTAGTGCTTCAAAAAATGGAATAAAATCATAACACTTAACATCAGTAGAGTAATACAAAATCAAAGAGCAAAATCAAACAACATTGCTTTGGAACACAAGGTGGTCCTCCTAGAGAACATCCAAACGGCAGAATGATGTAAGTGAAGGGGCCTTCTCTCCAGACACCTCATTCTGAATTTCCGTAGGTGTTGGGGAATTGGGAGAGGGGGGTCGGGGAAAAGAAACTCCAGAGGTATCCTTAAAGTACAGGGAGGTTTGTGTAGGAAAAGACAACTTATCAAGGGCACTTGATGGATTAAGCAACATAGAAGTTTAAAGGCAAGTGCTTGTGAAGCACCCAGTGTGACTGCGTTGAAGTCAGTTACGTGCTCTCATTGGCTGGCTCCAGTATGCCACTGAGTTGCTGCATTCTTGGAAATCTGGCAGTCCTAGATGAAATCACATTAGATTAGGAGTGGGAAAACCATAGTGATGATGATGTTGCACTGTATCTCTCAGCATTCTTCACTATTGGCTGTGCAGGCTAGAACTGGTGGGCATCACAGGCCAACAACATCTAGAGTGTCACACATTGCCCGCTTCTGCTATAGACTAATTTGAAGATTACCAGAGCCGACTATGTCCAGCCTGTTTCTGATTAGGAGGAGCTGATTTTGGCATTCTGGCCATATCTGCTGGAATGTGGTCTATGCTGTGGTTGTCAGTTTGCCTTCGTGATTAAACTGGGTTAGTCAGCACTGCAAACAGTGAACCTGATTCTTTAGGAGAGCACAGCTCCATCCAGAACTTCATAAACATCATCCTGGTTACATGAATTATCCATCAGTGGTACTTTTGTATGACTGTGATAGAGCATCAATCAGCTTTGTTTTCTCGTTGGCAAGTATGCTTCAAGTACTCACTCTGTGTTGCGGCACAGTGATGTGGTGGCTACACAGGCAGGGAGCCCCTTCTTGGCCTATTCTCTAATCAGTAGAGACAATTCCCACTGATGGTGGAACTTCAGAGATTTTGGAAGCTTTTGAGGGAAGAAGGAAGGCCATTGCAACAAGCTCATAATTGTTCACTCAGTTGTGGCAACTGCAAACCATCTCCCAGCACCAAAACTTACAAATTGGTAGATATTTTGCTGTTTCTCCACCTCCGTGCTCCCTCAGTTTGCAGATAAGGAAGTCATACAGAAACACTGTGAGCTAGCAGCTTTTGTGGATCTGTTTGCAAGGTTGATCTATCTTTCTGTTACTTTTGTCATCAAGGATATCATGGGCCTCGTTTCCTGAGTATTTCCTCCCATCTGCCGCCCTCTCCTCAAAACTGAGTCTGCTTAAGCTTGCTGTTTGTGAAGTGAAGAAAGCCTTTTTTCCCCTTCAACCTTTTCGCCTAGCATTGTGCATGTTTTTTGGCCAAACACCACTTTTCTGGCAGTAGCAGGCTTATTCATGTTTCAGTATGCTAGCATGAGTCGCACTGAACATCTTCTAAAGAATAGTTATTTTTTGTTTCGTTGCTTTTCTATTCTAGCATGTCTTGTTTTGTTGTGCTGCTTTAAAGAGAATGCAAGGCATGCAAACACAGCTCATGTAACTCCACTGCCCGTCCTTGGAAGATAAATTTGTGACCTCTTGGGAGACCTTTACTTTTTAATGTACAATTGCTGTAGTCTAGCGTGCATGTGCTTAATAAATTAGCTTTTTTGAGAAATCTACAAGAGGCTGGCAGGATAGATAGGCAGACTGAGTAGACCACCTCTCGTGTTAGCTGCAGCTATGATATACTTGGCTATGTTAATAGCAACTTTGCATGAGCTCGATATAAGCAGTGTTCATGCTTCAGCTGAAAGAAAGTTTTCTGTGTGTAAGAGTTTGTAGTAGGCATCACTGAAATATTTTTCAGGTTTGTATAGTCCGATCCTATGTACGTTTAAATAAATTTCACTGTAAAATCAGGCTTGCCTTAATCAGCTGTAACCAGTGGCAACAATTCAGTACCAGAATGCTTTCTTTAGTAGCTGTGACTAAAACTAGAGATGTACTCAGATGAAAGATGATGATGAGCTATGAGGGGCATTCAATGTATTCTCGATATCAGCATGAAGAAAAAGGAATAATAAATTGAAATAATTTTTATTTTTCAGTGTAATCCCCCATAACTTCAATACACTTATTACATCTAGAAATTAACTTTTCAATTCCATGTAAAAAATACCCTTCCTCCTTGTCTAAAAAATGTGCGTTAATTGCCGCCTTGAGCTCTTCATCATCGGAAAATCGCTTTCCACGAAGATCTTTTTTTAAATTCGAGAATAGGTAGTAGTCACTGGGGGCCAGGTCCGGGCTATAGGGTGGGTGGTTTATTTCTTCGAAACCACAGTCTCGCACAGCAGCCTTCGAAACACGCGCCGTGTGAACGGGCGCATTGTCGTGAAGAAGCAACACACCTGCAGTCAGTTTTCCCCACCTTTTTTCTTCAATTGCTTCTCTTAAATTATGCAGAGTGGTTGCATAAGATGCTGCGTTTATGGTTTCACCTTTTTTCATGTACTTGATCAATGAAATTCCTTTTGAGTCCTAAAACACTGTGACCATGATTTTTCCAGCCAATGGAGTGACTTTGAATTTCTTCGGAGGGTCAGCACCATTTTTATGCCACTGCATGGACTCCTGCTTACTTTCAGGGTCATAGTGATGAACCCAGGTTTCATCTCCAGTAACAATCCGGTCGAAAGTACTCAATGGATCTTCACCACAGAGCTCTAAAAACTCCCTGCAGCACTCAACTCGCACTTGTTTCTTAGGCACCATGAGCATTCGCGGCACCCATCTTGCACAGACCTTGGAAAGATTAAGATGGTCATGAAAAACAGTAAATATGGTACCAACGGATAGGTGTGTCATCTCTGCTAACATATTGATATTTATTCAGGCATCTTCCAATACAGGTGTCTCAATTTTTTTCACATTTTCTTTCGTAGTGGCAGTAACCAGTCCACCAGAGCGAGGGTCATCTTCAGTGCTTTCTCTGCCCCTTTTAAATTCACTTGACCACTTTTGAACAATAGATAATGAAGGTGCAGAGTCCTGGTAAATGGCCACCATCTCTTCGTGAATGATTTTTTGACTTTTTCCTTGTTTTGTAAGGAACTTAATCACAGTGCAGTGCTCACTTTTCTTCAACATTGTCTTGTCAGTCCTCATGGTTGTCTTTCACTGAGGATTACTATGGAACTATTGATCACACTTATTTGAAATTTTGCATGTATATCCTGAGAGAGTGTCATTAGCTAATGAAATAATTAAATTATCCACATTGGTAGCAAATCAACCCGATACCGAGAATACATTGAATGCCCCTCGTAGGTTCTGGGTACGCGGGCATGTGTATATGATTGCATGAGTGGATTTGACAGTGAGCCAGCATTAAATGTGTGCGTGTGTCTTGCTTACATGTATGTACAAAGGGGGTTGCGCTGCCCTATATTTGTGGATTATGAAGATGAATGTAGAAGTGAAGAATTGCACAATTAGTGTAATTGGAAGCCTAGTAGCCAGCAGTCAGTCTCCTGTAGAAACAAGGCTGTCAGATGTTCTTTAGCGGCTTATCTCATTGACTCCATTCCCCAAATTGCTCTCTCTGGTATGCAGCTTCGTCTGAACAGCATCAAGAAGCTTTCCACCATTGCACTGGCCCTGGGTGTTGAAAGGACGCGCAGTGAGCTCTTGCCTTTTCTCACAGGTAACACAAAAACCAGGGCCAGTTTTAGAAAATGCAAACAGTTTGGGGATACCTGATTAAATTCTGCAAAACAACAAACCAAGAAGATGACGAGTCTTGTTATGGCATAAGTTCTTGTGGTCTAGAGACAACTTCTAATGGAGACATCTTTCTCAAAAAAAGTACATTTTAGGCACCCCGTCTGGTGCCTTCTAGATGCTTTGGAAAGCAATTTCCACCATCTGTGGCCAATATCAATTTAGCGTAGTAATCATCATACATACACCTACTGGTTTCTTAAAGGGAATCATGTGCCTGAAGCGCTGAGCAGGGGTGGGAGGACATGCTTTGAACCAGACTGGCTCAGGACAAGGACATTAGCAGTGCATTCCAGCAGTGAGAAGGACCATGCACATACACATGCTCCCACAATGTGCAAGCATTCACACATACAATTCCCACCCCACCCTGGCACTTTAATCCCACTGATATCTGTACAAGGGAGAAAGAGACCAGCTCTCCTTCCCTGATGCTCAGGTCAGATCTCTGTGGAGAAGGGAAATGCTTTTTCCTCTCTGCATTGAGATGGGAGTGTGACTTGGACTGCCTCCCTTCCTCTATTGCCCAGATTGTGCCTTTCTCTTTCCTCTGCCTGCACAGAGATGGTGCAAGGTAGGACTTCAAGGGAAAGAAGGGATTCACCAGCCCAGATGGAGAGGTTTTGCAAGTTGGAGGTTAGGGTTGTACTGGATTGCTAACAGTTTACTTCCTTAGTTCTATGCTCTGTGGCCATGCATGTTCTAGCATTTATTTGGTTTTTCTCCTGCAGACACTATTTACGATGAAGATGAGGTGCTACTCGCTCTGGCAGAACAGCTGGGGACATTTACAGCTCTTGTTGGCGGGCCTGAATATGTTCACTGTTTGTTGGTAAGTTATGAGAGCTTTTCAGTGCAGGACTGGGAAGGAGCATGACTGAACACAGTGAGAAGATTTGAGAATGCTTCTGTTTCTTCCAAATGTTGATGTGGGGAGTATTGTTGAGCTCACACCAAGGCCTGGCTTCCCTGAAGTGATTCTTCTATCCTGGGATAACGTGTTTTTTCCTGAATCATACTGTCAAGTGGTAAAATGGTGTGAAAAGATGGTCCTCTGTGTTCACTTTCCTCTGCAGTGAATGGCAATATGTAATGATTTCTAGGCTGCTTATGATCGCACCAAAGCAGCAGGTGATTTCACCTGGAACTTGGACATTTGATCCAGCAGACAGATCAGCACTTCCTGCTCACAGCCCTTGCTTCCTGTATATTCTTTCTCATCTCCCCACGATTCTTACTGAAAACAGAAGGTTGTGTTTTCAGCAATCCTAGAGATGCCCAGCAAGAAAACAATTAAATTGTTAGAAAGCTTTTCTTCCTTGTGTTTTTCTATCAATCAAAGGGGTGTTGTATCTGCCCAGTTTCAATGTTTGTCTTTCTACTGTTAGGTGTAATTATAGTTTTTGACCTGTTTGAAATGCACTGACCATGTAATATATCCTCCCTCATTCCGCTGCAGCCCCCGCTGGAGAGCCTTGCTACAGTTGAGGAGACAGTGGTGCGGGACAAGGCAGTGGAGTCCCTCCGAGCCATCTCTCACGAGCACTCTCCGTCTGACCTCGAGGCCCACTTTGTGCCCCTGGTGAAGCGCCTGGCAGGAGGCGACTGGTTCACCTCCCGCACCTCTGCTTGTGGCCTCTTCAGTGTCTGCTACCCCAGAGTCTCCAGTTTGGTCAAAGCTGAGCTCCGACAGTAAGTGGGACACTTTGCATTAGAGGCTGGAGCCCTCCGGTTTGTGTGATGGGTGGCCAATTGGGGAGCTGTCCATCGGATGGTTCTGTATTTTATTTATTTAAGATATTTATATGTCGTCCTGTCGCAAAAGCCTCAGGACAGCTTACACAAAAGAAATAACAAAGTATAACATAAATAAATTCCCGACCCACACTTTTCTATGTTAAAAACATAGAAAAGACAATATTAAAACTTATTAAAATATTGCTGGAATAAAAAGGTCTTAACCTGGCGCCAAAAAACAAATAACTTGTGGGTGCTGTTGTTTCTCCCTTTTCTGCAGATACTTCCGGAACTTGTGCTCAGATGATACTCCAATGGTGAGGCGAGCTGCAGCCTCCAAACTGGGTGAATTTGCCAAGGTCTTGGAGCTGGAGCACGTCAAGAGTGAGATCATTCCCATGTTCTCCAACTTGGCCTCTGATGAGCAGGTCTGTGGGATGGCATGTTCAGTTCTAGGAGGGAACGGGAGCTTTGGTGAAGCTGGGGACTGTTCAGATCAGCTGCATGGAGAGTCTTCTGTGACCCATCTTGTGTGTGTTTCCTACAGGATTCTGTGCGCTTGTTGGCCGTAGAAGCCTGTGTCAATATTGCTCAGCTCCTGCCCCAGGAGGACCTGGAGTCCTTGGTGATGCCAACGCTTCGGCAAGCAGCAGAGGACAAGTCTTGGCGGGTCCGTTACATGGTGGCTGACAAGTTCACAGAGGTACTTAGAATTATGTGTGTGTTATGACAGCATCTAGCAATGGAGAGAGTTGTGTGGCACTTACTGTAAAATCAAATGCCAGACCTTGTATTTAAATCGAATAATCTCCAAGACAACATGCCGTTTTAATGATAGACTACACTCTCGCATACCTGGCACCCTAGTTTCTCTCCTGGCGATTTAGTTCTTCCTTCTTCTAGTACCTGGATCTCCGGTGGTTGGAGCAGGATTTTTTCTGGCAGGGATGCTGGAGAGCCACTAGGGATCTCTGCATTATCAAGTTTTTCCACCCCGAGACACCATGATGGGCAAGGTATAAAAGCTTTAAATAAGTTTGGTTCCTTTTCTTTCCCTTAGCTCCAGAAAGCTGTTGGAGCAGAAATTACCAAGACTGACTTGGTTCCAGCCTTCCAGAACCTTATGAAAGACTGTGAAGCCGAAGTGCGGGCTGCTGCTTCTCACAAGGTCAAAGGTCAGCTGATTTGTTGATTATTCCATTTCTGTACTGTCCAGTACTGTCTCAGTTCCTCACCACAGTTATCCTTGCTTGACTTGGAATCCTGCCGTATTGACCACATAACACCTCTGTTGGGGACCATGTCTGAAAGCTTTTGAATGTGGATGGAGCCTGAATGGGGAAAGTAAGTGGGGAGGTGAGCTATGCCTTCAAAAGTTATGGAATGAATGGGTCTGACTGACCTAATATCTTACAGATTCCTTCCCATGTTTGGTCCACAGATAGAAATGTTCTGCTCCAAAAAAAAGCAAATTCGGCACTCAAATAACAAAAATTACATCCTTCACCTTGCTTTATATACTTCTTGTTCCATATGCCTACTTTCTTCTGAGCTTCCTGTAGAATGCCTTGAAGAAACTTATGCGGGGGGACAGTACAAGCAAATGAAATGTATCTGTTTAGGTGAAGAGATTAATGGCCTGGCAGGGAAGTGTAGTATGATGAATTCATGGTCCGTATACTAAATGCTGGAGCTTTTTAAAAATACCTGCTTATTTCAAGATTATTTCTGTGGCATGAGATTTAGAAACATGCTGAGAAGGCAACTGAAATTCAGTGAAAGTCTGGCCTTTTCTCTTATGAGGGACCTGACCTCGTGCAGTTGTAGCTGAGGCTCTTCATATGAACAGGAAAGGAAGTGGCACATTGAATAGCTTTGATTCTGCAGCAGCAAAACTTTTGGCAGTTGTATAATTCTGTGCATAGAAACAGTAGTCTAAATCCAGTCATAGAGTGACAGCTTCCAGATTGGAGGCCAGGAATAGGAGGTTTATCACACTGGGTCCCATAGCAAGTCTAATGATGGAATGGAAACATCCTTGTTAGCCAGAGAAAAAGCTGTTCCACCATTGAGTCATTTCAGTTGCAATGCTTCACCAGCATAATGGCCATTTTCCTTTTCTTTTAGAATTCTGTGAGAACCTGTCTGGTGATTGCCGTGAAAATGTCATCATGACTCAGATCTTGCCCTGCATCAAGGTACATGCCAGACCACCATCTTTAGTGAGCCTTGAGCCTTTAAGTGCCCCAGTGAGGAGCAAGCATGTAATAAGAGTTAAGGGCTGAAGAAACCAGGGAAACAAGGTTGTCTTTCAAGAAGCAGAGTGGAAAAGGGGAGACCTCTCTTACTTCCACTTTTGATCAAGGCTTTGGTGCCTCTTAAGATTGCAAAAACTTGTACAGATCTTGGCTGACTTCGTGTGTGTGTGAGGGAGAGGGAGAGGGAGAGGGTGTAGCAGGAGGAAAAGCTTGTAGTGTGTTGTGGTTAGGCACAGAAGCATGATGTGGTGTTAACAAGGTGTATGTACCCTTTCCCGCAGCTGCTGTTGTACAGAGTATCAGGAAACAAGATGGGTATACTTAGTAGCGGGGACGAAAATGATGCTTTATACATGTTTGAGTCCACTTGTCTTATTTATTTGAAAGTGCTTCTTTTTCCCATCCAGGAACTGGTATCGGATGCCAATCAGCATGTAAAATCAGCACTGGCATCTGTGATCATGGGATTGTCTCCCATTTTGGGCAAGGACAACACGATCGAGCACCTTCTGCCTCTCTTTCTGGCACAGCTCAAGGATGAGGTGAGTGGTCCTTCCCCATCCCTTTAGACCACCAGAGAGATGTCCTTGTCAGCTGTTCGGGGTTGATACTGGATGGAGCAGTTCCCTGCCCTGAACTTGTAATAGGCATTTTTGCACGGCTGGCCAGTTTCTTCACCACAGGAGCGTTTAGCAAAATGCTGGAGGAGCCGTCTTGTAGAAGGATTGTTGTCACAGATGTGTCTAGGGAGGGATCCACACACTACAAATGAAACTAACACAATTTGTACAGCTTCCCCCCCGGGAGCTGAGCTGTATTACAGGACTGTAGACAAGTTACAGAGCATGTCCTTTCTGTGTACCAAGTTGCATATTCAGTCTCCTAGTTAAATTATCTTGGGTAACATGGTGAGGAAAGAAAAGTCCGCGGAGAGCCCACCATCCCAAGCTCAGTGGACTTAGCAGTAAAGGAAATAAGAGCTGTGGCAGATCAGACCAAAGGCTCACCGTTTCTAGCCTGGTGCTCACACAACGGCCAACCAGCTTCCTACAGCAAGCCAGACACGGGCATAGTGGCATCCTCCTGCTTGTGTTGCCAGCAGCTGCTCTACATAAGCATATTGCTTCTCCTTCTGGCGGCAGAACACAGTGGCAGGACTAGGAAGAATTAGCAGCTGCTTGTGGAGTCTCTTCCCTGCTCCTCTTGCTTTGTTTTTGGGAATGAATTGCCACGTTTAGTGCTACGTGCTTAGAAGCAGTCTTGTTATAAACAAAGCGTGCAAGCCTCATTTTGATATGGCGGAGAGCTTCAGCTGTGGGGCTGTACAGAAACAAGTGAGATGAACAGAGATTCTGACCGCTTTCCATCTAGGCTAGCTCTGCAAGAGGGAGTGGGGTTTAGGGTATGCTTTTCCCATCACTCCCGCTCCCTTTTTTTCAGTGTCCTGAAGTCCGGCTCAATATAATCTCCAACCTGGACTGCGTGAATGAGGTGATCGGCATTCGGCAGTTGTCCCAGTCCCTGCTGCCGGCCATTGTGGAGCTGGCAGAGGATGCCAAGTGGCGGGTGCGGTTAGCCATCATTGAATACATGCCCCTTTTAGCTGGGCAGTTGGTAAGTGTCCCTATGCCCTTTGGGAAGCAAATGAAGCAGACCTGATGTGCCAGGAGAACTCCACGACCTGGACTTTCTCGGGTCAGCTGGACCTGGCTTGTAACAGGAGTGTGTTAATACTGGGACGCCACTGGCTTGTGTGTCTTCCTGCTTGTGGAGGACTCTGGTGCTTAACGCCAGTAAGCTCTGGAGTGCCAACTGTTCATTCAGCATTTGGGGGCTTTCCGCACCCTTCGTACTGGTGTGCCCTATCTGCTGTTTGAGCAACACCCACCTCCTCCAAGTTTTGTTTCTGGCTTCAGGAATTCCGTAACTTGCAGCCTTGCAAGTTAATCTGGACTCATTTGGTTTAATTTTTCCATCTTCAGGGGGTGGAATTCTTTGATGAGAAGCTGAATTCCCTCTGCATGGCATGGCTGGTTGATCACGGTAAGGCTCTCAGTTGGAACAAATAGGCCCCTTTAGGTCTTTTCTCCACTGTCTGCTTTTCTCCTTTAATGTTTGCTGTATTTGCATGTCTAAATAATTCAAGTATTGTCTGTCAAAAAAATTAAAGGTGGGCCATCTAATCCAGATAGAGTTGCATTCCCCCTGAATCACCAGTTCCTCAGCTTTGGAGTGGCCATTGATTACGGGCATAAGTGACCTCTGTGGCTCAGAGCATCTTGGCAAATAGGCCAGCTGTGACCCTACCAAGGCAGAGTTCATCTTGCTTTGATTACTGTGATGTGCTGTATCTGAGGCTGTCTTGGAAAACGGTCTGGATTATCTGTTAATCCAAAATAGGGATGCAGGACTGGCTGGAACCACGCCATAGGGTTATATTGCATCTGCACTGGCTTCTGCCTCTTCCTTTCTGGCTGCTGCATCAGAGGGAGAGGAAGCACCGGGCACACATTATCCCTCCCTCATGGCTGGATACAGGCTCAGCTCACCCCCACCCACCCACCCTCCCTCCTGTTACCAATGGTCATCGCTAAAGCCTCAAAGAGAGAGGAAGCAGCAGACTTTCCACTTGTGCACCTGACCTGCTGAACCTTGCAAGCAAGACTCTAGTGCCCGAATTTGCTGTGTTTCCTCCTTCCACCCAGTTCCCTTCCCTGTTTCATCATGTCTGTTAGACTGAAACCTGTGGGCGAAGACTGTCTTTTAAGCAACATTTTTGTAAGTCACTTGAGCAGCCATTTTGACAAAAGGGTGAGATAAAAAATACTATAAATAGTTTCCAGGCCCAGTTGAAAGTGCTGGTTCTGAGCTACAAAGCCCTAAATAGCTCAGGACCAGGTTCGGTGGAAGATTGCCTCCCCATCTACCAAACCAGGCCCTGAGATCATTTCCAGAGGGCCCTTTTTGGTGTCTGCACCACATGAGGTGCGGCAAGCGGCTTCAAGAGAAAGTGATCGTGTCTGCACAGTCAGAAAAAGAGGGACCCTGGTGGTGTCGTCACCTCACCTCACCTCCATTCTCTAATTACCCATGCTGCACTTGGGTTGTGTATCATCAGAACGGAGCGGCAGTGGGAGGCCGCTGAGTTCCTAACCAGTGCAGAACCCTAGAGTAAGCCACAACCGGGAGGATATGTGGCCAGTATCTTTTCAGTGCTGGAGCCCCAGCTGTGGAATGCTTTTCTGGGGAAAGTTTCCTGACTCTATTTTCTGGTGCTTTCCAAACCAGGTGAAGACCCTTTCCCCCTACCACCCGAGCCTTCCAAGTTATCTTAAAGTCTACAATCTGTTTGCTTCTTAAAACTTCCAAGAGAGTGTTGCTTCTGATCAGTGCAGTAACTATTTTAGTGAACCATAAATGAAATGCTTGTCTACATAAGAATAAAAAGGCATTCTCCTCATGTTTAAAGGTCTGATTTTATTATTCCTGTGCAATTATGCCATTACCTTTGGGAACGGGGCTCAGCAAGAGAGAACCCATCCTAAAGTAGTTCTCTGGATTTTGGCCCAAGGCTGCAAAATATCAAATGCTTTTATATCTAGCAGGTAGTAATCTATGGCATTGTGAGGATACTTCAGAACTAATGGGATCTATTGTATACACTCCTTTTTCTAGCAGAGATAATTGACTCATTGAAGCTTTTAGTGCAGGACTAAGATGTTAGGTTGTATTTTTGTTTCATGGGAGAATTCTTTTTTCAGCCATAGAAGCAATTAAGGTTTAATAGCAGTATTTTTCATGATGTTAAAATATGGTGGCTTCTTTCTGTTCCCCCCCCCCCCGCATTACCTCAATGTGTATTTAGCAAGGGAGAGATGCTTTAGTTCGATGGATGTTTCAGATTGATTTTTCTAGTAATTTTATTTTTTATGATCTAAATATACATGTTTCATTTTGAGAACATTAAAGTATGAAGACATGATTTTTTTAAAGCAAAACCTGCTATTTCTTAGTCATTTTTTTTGTAAAAGGCTTTCAACCACTCTTCACAAGCAAACTAGGTTGAAAAATGAATTTGCACTTTTTTAATCTCTTCACCCAATGAAATTGCCTGCCATTTAATGTTTCAGTCAGTTACCAGTGTATTAAAAAATTCCAATCCAGACATTCTTAACCAAGGCTAATGTCTATAATGGGGTCATATTCCCCCGTCTTTCTCTCAACTTGGTTCCTCGTTCAAAGGGACTGTTTCTGTGCCCAAACCCATTGTGAAGCCTGACTGAAGTGGACCCTCTCCTAATGTTACTGGCAGCTAGAGCCTCAGCTAAAACACGCTTGTCCTTTTGGCCCTGTTCCCATTTTCCTCCTTTCTCTACACGCCACTAAAATACCTCACCGCAACAGCGTTTCACAAAATTAATTTGCTCCTTGGGCTGAAAGAGGTTTGGCATCCTCCGCAGAGACCTCTGGGCTCTAACCTACATAGCTGGGTCACGCTGCTGTCCTTTTTCTGATCCTCAGTCTACGCCATCCGAGAGGCAGCGACCAGCAACCTCAAGAAGCTTGTGGAAAAGTTTGGCAAGGACTGGGCCCATGCCACGATCATCCCCAAGGTGCTGGCCATGTCCAATGACCCCAACTACCTGCACCGCATGACCACACTCTTCTGCATCAATGTGAGTTGTGGGGGATGGGAGTTTACCTGTCCTACAAGAATAGCCGTCTGTCTTTTTAGGAAAGACAACCTCTTGCTAGTGGAGTGAATTAAATATATTTTTTCATTTTAAGCTTAAAGCATTTTATAAGGTGTGCAGGGAAGGGAAACGCTGAACATGCAGAGAGCTGGTGGGATGCAGCAATAAGCATGCACACTGTCCATTTCCTGCTGCTGCAAGTGAGGCCTTTCTGTGCAAGGGCCATTCATCGTTATGGGCAAACCGGGAAACAACATGCCAGGTTTCTCTGGAACACTGGCGTCTTCTTTTCTGAGCTGTCTCTGCACGCATAAAATGAGAAGCAAAGCGTAAAACAACTCACCAGGCGTGTATTGCTAAAGTTGAGGAAATATATCCCATCGGATATGTGGGACAATTAATAATTATCCCACATGGGACAGAAATTAATCATTTCTGCCAGGCCATTCAGTCTCTGGGTCAAGGGATCCCAGATTGCAAAAACAAACCCCCTGGTCCTTATCTTATCGACACATATGTTGAACATCCTAATTCTGTCTTACGACTCATCCTGTTAACCATTTTGACACGGGGAGCATGAATTTGTTTCCATTTGCATACAGATAGTCTTGCTGCCGGAAATTTCAGCCCCTCTTTTACTTGAGGTTTCCATCATTTCTCTAAGGCCACATAATGAATCTGTTACTGGCTTCAGAATTAACTACAGCTTTTTAAAAAAAATTCTTGCAACCTTTGAGGAGTGTTATATGCAGAATTCTGGATATTTCACAAAATGTAATTTCTGTGGGTAATTGAAGAAAGCTGCTTTTCCAACCATCAAGGAGTGGAGTGGGGGAGAAGAGGGACAGGGGCCATTAAAAGAAAGCTCCTGGAAGATCTCCCCAAGGAACAAATCTTCCGTTTACAGTATTACTCTTTTTATCAAAATACATCTTGGAATGCCTGGATTTCCTCTTCAGCACCAAGCGTATAGGAATTATTGCACAGTGGAACAAGCTGCCTTGGGGACATGGTGGAATGTTCTTCACTGAGCAACTTGCAGGGGGAAGTTTGGTGGTTGTTTCAGGTGCTGAATAGCTGGAGGGAATCAAAAACTTTTTCTTCTTGGCTCCCTTTCTGAATCATTCTTCCCAGATGCCCATAGGAATTTTTAATATTTCTCTTTGCACTGACGTGTGGAGGCATTTAATTCACTGGATAGGAGAAGATCCCACATCTTGCTTGTGTCTGTGTGATGATTTTAGCTCATTGGCCTGCCTGACGGAGTTTGTGCCTAGGAAGGGGCAGCACAGGCCTTGACAACAAAGGCAGAAGTACGGCGGAGGCTGCAATCCAGTGCACGTTTAGCCCCCGCCTCCCCCAAAAGGTGGGGAGATGCAGCGAGAAGGCAAGGCCTTGGGATTGTCAGGAGCAACATAAAAGAGAGCAGAGAATCTGTGTGCCAGTTTGAGGCATTTGTTACGCCTGACGCGTTTCAGAAAATCACTGCTCCTCCCTCAGGCAAAAACCAAAATGAAAACCATAAAACATTGATGCAATTTCTGTTACTCCAAATATTCCCACACAAATTCTCTGTATAATGTAGTCCTGCTGTTTTCACAGCTCATACCATCCATCAGAGAAACACTAATAGGTTCATTGTGTTAAAATGAAAATAAACAACTTTGAAAATTAAAACCTGGAAAAACCTGCTAAATAGCACACACATCATAGTTAAAGCTAAAAGCATGAGATTAAGGTTAAACCGTATATAAAGGCTAACGCTCTATCTGGTGTAATCTTAATCTCGTAATGTGTCTTATTTGTGAGACGTTCTTTCAGGATTTTGAACTTGATATTCAACCTTGTTTGTTTTAACACAGTGAACCTGTTAATGGGGTTTTGATGAATGGTGAAAGCAGTGGGACTCCATTATACAAAGGATCTGTTTAAGAATGTTTGGAGTAGCTCAGAAACGTTACCCATGCTTCATGGTTTAATTTTAATTTCAATTCCTGACAAAGGAACAGCAATTCTTTCACAATATGCTAGGCATAATAAAAGACTTGAGTTCGGGACTGGAGAGTCTCCTTCCTCATGGTTTTCTAGATGGGGAAAGGCTTAAGCGCCTGTGCGTGCTGCGAGTTGTACTCCTCCTCTCTGTCTAAACACACCTACGAGTGCAGCTTGAGTGCCTGAGGATGCGCTGGGCTCTCAATCCAGCACCAATTCCCTTCCTCATTAGGTGCTGTCAGAGGTGTGCGGGCAGGAGATCACCACCAAGCACATGCTTCCCACTGTGCTGCGGATGGCAGGGGATGCGGTCGCCAACGTCCGCTTCAATGTCGCCAAGTCCCTTCAGAAAATTGGACCAATCTTGGATAACAGGTACGGGGAGTCCGTGGGTGGTAGCATTCTGCTCTCTGCGCTAGGGTTGGGAGACAAATGCCATCCTGGCCATCCAGCGTTCTTCAGATTCCCTTGCCTTAATGTTTACATACCACCCCATTCCCTTAGGCTCTGGGCTGTTCAGATGGGGCCAGCCCTTTGCCCCACGGATCCTGCAGTGTTTCCACAGCTTCTGCAGTTCTTCTCTTCCCCTGCTTTCTCAGTGCTGACTCTTGCCAGCAAGAGCTTTAAGCTACAGCATGCCTCTGTTGTGGCCTGTCCCTTGTGCCTCCGGCATTGGAGTGTGGCCCTGAGAATTTCACCTGAAACTGAATTCGGGGCCTGGACTGGAGTTTCTCACTCCAGTCCTGTGGCGACAGTCCTCTTCTTCTCTTGGTTGGGGGATGCATGTGGGATGTGGGAAGGTGAGCAGGTGGGTCCAGATTCTGGAGATGCTTGGATACTGGCTCCGCCTCTCCCAGCTTTAACTCCTGCCCCCCTTGCCCCCGCAGCACCCTTCAGAATGAGGTGAAGCCAGTGCTGGAGAAGCTAACACAGGATCCTGATGTGGACGTCAAATACTTTGCCCAGGAGGCACTAACTGGTGAGTTGGCAGTGCCGATTCTTCAGTGGGGGCAGCGCTGCAAGCCCTAGCAAGCACGCCCAAGTTCTACACTGCGTCTTGCTGCCGGGGGAAGGGGGACAGAGGCTTCAGAACCAAGGCCCCTTCCCTTCACACCCGGCGTTCCTGGGTGCCTTCGTGCCCCCTCTTCCCCTGATGCTGGGTGGGCACCGATCAGCACGTTTCATCTTAGACCGGCATTTCCAGCCCAAGGGCTGGTAGAGCTGCTATTGCAAGGGGAGGTGAGAGAGACCCTGCACAGGGATCCACAGGCCTCGAGGAGGGTGGGAAGGTCAATGCTGGTTGTGCAACAGGGGTGCTCATTTTTATGTAAGAGCAGCTCCACCGGGTCCAGCAAGACACCCACCCAGTACAGCACCTGTTTGGGCACAGGGGCCAACCAGACGTGCTGCTGGGAAGCCTACAAATGGGATGCAGAGGCAAATGCAGCGTCCGGTTCATGTTCTGCAGCGCCTCGTATAAAGACACACGCAGCTTCTGGTCCCAGGATACTGCTGTGTCTTCCGGGACTGCCTCTAATCCCCCTTAAAGGCCCCTGGATTCATGGCTGGTGCCCCATCATATGGTAACAAATGCCGGTCTGTTGTGCAGAGACTGACTTCCCCTTGTCTGTCCTGGATCTCCCTCCATTCAGCATTATTAGATGATCCCAGCATCTAGTATTATAGTGCCAAAAACATTTCTCTCTCCACATAATGCATAATTTCATATGCTTATCGTGTTCTCCCTTATTTGCCTAAAAGACCCTTTCCTTGTAGGTCAGTGGGTCCAATCTCTAGATGCATTTGGTTACCTATTCCTGACACTCGGGAGCTGAATATCTACCAGGCAAAGTACAAGCAGATCACTTGACTATCCTGGCCTTCATGAATCTTGCCTTGCTTGAACGCACACTTCCTGGAAGATGCTTCCAGTTGAGATGGTGCAGACATTTCTGGCTGACCTCTCATGGTTTGTCCACACAGTGCGCATCATCCAACAAGCCTGGGAGAGTGCACTAGATCTCTTGCTTGCTCCTTTTAGCTCTCAACCCCCGTTCTTCAATGTGGTCTCTGGGCATCACACACGTGGGTGTGCTGTGCCTGTGTAGTGCCACATTCAGGAAGATTCCTCTAGCTAAGCCTAGAGTTTTTGGCGGAAGCCCTGCCCTCTTTTCCCCTTCTTTAAATAGATGGGCTCCCGCCATTTTCTCAGTTTGCTTTCGACTGCCATTTGCAGTGCCTCGGGATCTCTAGCTCTTATTAGATCTCTAGCTCTCTAGCTCGGGATCTCTAGCCTTTTACCCTGCACTCGTTACCTCCAACTCTAATTCTTATTCTTTTTTGCTCTCTGAAATCCCTTCACTCTTCCATGTTCACTTATTTCCCATTTCCACAACCCCCCCTCCTCATCACCTCACAAAAATAAAATTAAAAACCCTTCTATTGCTTCTCCCCTCGAAATCCTTACCTTTTCTACTTGTCACCTTTTCTCTCCCGATGGCACTAAAACTGGCGTTTCGGAAGCGCGCGGAGTCAAAATGCCGTCAACCGACGGCCACTCCTTGTGTCTCTTCTGTTTAGGAGAGGAACACTGCCAGGCCTTTGCTCAACTGGCCAGGAAGAACAGGGCTGGTCCCCTCATACTGGAGATGTGGGAGCGTGCTCTCGTCGCTGTGAGAGACATGGCCGGCAGTGAGGGTGAAGGACCCTCAACTTCAACAGAGGCCACAAGAAAGCGTCCATCAGCCAATGCTCCAAGCAAGCCGAAGCCAACGTCAACAGCTTCAAAGCCGTCGGCTGCCTCAGACATGCCTAAAAAGCACAGAGAAAAACGAAAGCACCTCGAATCAGAGGGCCATAAAGAGGCTAAAAAGATTTGTAATCCTAAACATATGAAGAGAGCGGAACATTGCTTTCCTGCCTCTTCCCAGCGTCGCGGCTCACCAACCCATGCAGCCGCTCCAGCCGACTTATCCAGCTCAGGCATGCTACCAGCCCGAGCCTCTCCATCCCGTCCCCCAGCCAATCCAGCTCAATTGGACCACAGCAGGGTCCATCCTGAACTGGCAGGACGGACACTGTTCACCAAAGGGAAGATACACAACTCACCAGTTCAGTCTCCAGCCATTCCGACCTCCCCTCCGAGATTGCTTTGTGCACCACACCATGAAGTGATTACTGAACTGGTCCCCTGGACACCTCATTCATTTGGTTCTGCTTTGGCCAACCTGTCACCAATATCCATTCACCATTCTGTCTGTGAATTCGAACCGATGGCACAATCGTATAGGGGGAACCAGTACTGGGGTGCATACCCCTCCCAAGGATGTTACTTTCCGGGTTATCCATGGGAACGTGCTGCAGTCCCACACAAATACTCGTGGCCACCAGCTCCACCTAGATCTGTGGAATGCTGGTCCCCACCACGTCCACCCCACCAACCCGATCACGAGCCGGGCACTTCTCAGACCCCTCAACGAACCAGTGAACAACATCCTGCAGGTGTCCAAAGATCACCTTCTCTGTCATCCGGATCTGCCTCATCAAACCCGAAGGATTACAACTCAGATGCAGAATCCACAGAACCCATCTCCACATCCCCAGACAACATCATCTCACAAGGCCTGGGATCCCCAGGGGAAAGCCTCGGACACTTCTCTGAGCAAGTCCTCCGGATGGCCACATCCTTGGGCATCCAGGTTGAGCAAATTGTGAAGCCTAGTGAAGACTGCATTTATGACCTGATCCAGGCAGAGGACTCGTGTGCGGTAGCAATACCCTTAATACCAACACTGGCCAAGGCAATGAAAGTACCCTGGGAGTTTCCCAACCAGCCGCGTCCCACCTCCCGCCGACTGGAAAGGCTGTACCGGGTACAGGAGAGAGACGTTCCTTACCTTGTGTACCATCCACGCCCAAATTCCATCATTGCCAAACTTGCACAAGGAAGGCCACACAGGGAACGCTCAGCACCAGCCAACAGAGAGGATCGTCGCTTGGACGTGATGGCACGACGGATATACACTGCGATGGGCTTGGGCCTCCGCATCTCAAATTATGAAGCCATGATGGGGAGATACCAGTTATTCTTGTGGCAGAAGCTGGAGGCTCTGGCAGCTTTTCTACCAGACCAACAACGAGAGCTCGCCAGAGCCTTCGTTGCTGAAGGCATTCAGCTCTCAAAGCAACAAATCTCAACGGCACGCCATCACGTCGACTGTGATTCGAGAGCCTTGGTTGGTGCGATCACGATTCGACGACATGCGTGGCTTCGGGCGGCTAACCTCCCTCAAGAGACCTGCTCCCGGATCGAGAGTATGGCATTTGATGGAAAAGGGCTCTTTCACAGCCGCACAGACAAAAGGCTGGTCACCCTCCAGAAGGCAAGAGCTCGGCGGATGGGCATCAACCCACTTCAGCCAAGGGCACTTAAGTGGCCCTGGGCCCGATCCTCCCGGTACCAGCCCTCCCACTCCAGACAAGGTCTGTACCCCAGCCATCCTCAGTATGGACAGCCACCACAAAACCGCCAACGCCGTCGGAATGGTGCCCAACCGCAGCCATGCAGGAAACGACTTGATGCCCATAGAAGACCGCGCTGATGGGCAGAGCGCACCAGTCCCTTCACCAACGCATCACCTCCATTTACAGACTGCCTACGTCACCATCTTCCCACCTGGGAATCCACCACATCCAACTGGTGGGTACTTTCCATAGTATACCATGGATGCAAAATCAAATGTGAGACCTTGCCTCTTCTCGGATCAGTCTGCGCTCTTCCCCCTCCAACCCTAATGGAGGATGTCAGCAATTTACTAGCAAAGGGTGCAACCGATCCAAAGCTGAGCATGGTTTCTAGTCACACTCTTTCACCATTCCGGAAAAAAACAGTCAGCAACCCATTTTGGACCTGCAGGGAGTAAACCATTTCATCCCACTCAAAGTTCCAGATGGCCTCCCTGCAAGCCACTATGCGTCATTACGAAAAGGGGACTGGTTCACATCCATCAAACTTACTTCCACACCAGCATCCATCCTGACTACACCCACTTTCGATAGTTCTAGATCAGTTCGAGGTGCTGCTGTGGAGCATATCTACGGCACCGAGAGTATTCCCTAAATGCGTGGCCTAAGTCTGTGCACATACGCGACTCCAAGGAATACACGTTTGACCCCACTTAGAGGACTGGTCGCTAGTAGCCAATACTGAACGGGACTTACTGTGGTCAATCAAAACCACCCACACAACTCTTCACCGCTTGGGTCTGTGCATCAACATCGGAAAAACCACGCTTGCTTCTTCAGAGACCATCCTGTACATTGGAGTGGTCCTTGATTCCATGTTGGCTCAAGTGTACCTACCCCTGCAGAAGTTCATGAATGCAGCCTCCAACCTGAGATCCTCTGCTCAGAAAATTCAACAGCTACAAGGGCACATGGTATCGACCATCACTATGGTGCATTATGCCAGGCTGCGAATGAGTCCGCCCAGCTCTGGTTCACGAGGGCATTCCAGCCTGAGCACAACTTGCCACAAAGAACCCTAACCCTGCCCCTCCACATAAGGGCAAGCCTTGCCTGCTGAATGCGTAAGTCGAATCCGATAAAGAGACTTCAGCTTCTTTCCTCAGAACTGATAGTGACTCTCACCACTGACGCATCCCTCACCGGCCGGGGTGCCTTGACTGACACTACTCATATGGGACTGGTGTATCCGCCACGACATCACTCTTGTGGCCATCCATATGGCAGAGATACACAATTTCACTGCAGACGTACTCAGTCACACTCGATTCCACGTCCACGAATGGGAACGCAGCATGGAGCCCCGAAGCAAGAACGATCTTTGGTGCATGGG
The DNA here is from genome assembly GCF_004798865.1 of Varanus komodoensis. Classification (NCBI taxonomy): domain Eukaryota; kingdom Metazoa; phylum Chordata; class Lepidosauria; order Squamata; family Varanidae; genus Varanus; species Varanus komodoensis. The sequence continues at coordinate 920,258 of NW_025336635.1, forward strand.
GCACCTCATCTGCAGAACTTTTGCACAGAGAAGAACGCTACATGCAGCAACTACTGCTCCATCCAGCGCTGGAATCGGCAAGAACTCCACGGGAGAGGCCTTCCTCATTCCACGGACAGGGACCGTCTTTTTTCTGCCTTTCCCCTCATCACAAAGACTTACGAAAACGAGGGAAGGAGCACACTTGAGCCATCCTAGTAATGCCACGGTGGCCCAGACAACCCTGGTTTCCATCCCTGCTCCACCTCTCCAACTGCAGCTTCCTACATCTACCCTCCATTCCAACTTACTGTCCCAAGAGCAGGGGAAGGTATTACACCCCGATATTCAAAGGCTTCCCTAAACCCTCTCCAGCTACAAGCTCCTGTACCCCTCCAAAGCTCTGTTAGGTGCACTGGGCAAAGCAGCTACATGGTCAGCACTGTCCACATTTGCCCACCGCTCTCGGCTCAGTGTCAGAGCCGGAGAGGGCTGCTCCTTTGGTCAGGCTGTGTTGTCATCTATCCCTCTGTAACAATACCTCCCACCTCCCTTAATGGCATGCTTGCTAGCCGCCCCTCTGTGTAGTGCACAGAGACCACGATGAAAAAGGTCAGGTTGCATACCTGAAACTGTTGCTCTTTGAGTGGTCATCTGCATTCACACAACCCACTCACTGTCCCCGGGTCGGTGTCAGTGGGTGTTCTTTCTTTTACCTACTATTTGCATATCAATAGGGCAGTTCAAGACCTAGACAAGGGCAAACATCGGTCTCCAGTTGGACTGAGAAAATGGTGAGGGCCTGCCTATTTATACAACGGAAGCAGGGGCGGCCAGAAATTCTAGCCGTAGCTACAGGAATCTTCCCGAACGTGGCACTGCACAGGCACAGCACGCCCACGCGTGAAGGCACAAGCGACCACTCAAGGAACGGCAGTTACAGGTGTGAAACCTGACTTTTCCAAGATAGCCCTAGCAATAGATCTTCACAACATGCAAAGTTGTGCAGGGATTGTTTGTGCAGCAGAGTAACCCAGCCAGTAGAAGTGGAAACTAGTTGTGGAATGGATTGCAGGCAACTTTTTCGAATAGCCTTTTTGAATTTAACCCATTCTCTCTTGTGTCTTCACAGTGTTGGCGCTGGCTTGAACCCTGGGACCTGGCTCTATTGCTCCTTCAAGTTGGATGCCATGGGACCGAACCTTCCCTCCCCCTTTTCCCTGCATGTGTATGATCAGTCCACCACCCCCACCCCCACCCCCAGATACACATGGCGTACCAGCCAGTTGCTGATTCTAACCCCCTTTGGAGTCCAGCTCCTACTCTTAGTTCCATCTTTTCAGACCTTCTTGGGCAGCTGTGATATTCTCTCCCTTCCCCATCTTAGAGTTTCTGTTTTTGTTTTGTTCTTTCACCAGGGGGCAGCCTCGAGTTCTGTGCCCTGATGTAGGCATGCAAGAGAGGCAGAGCAGGCCCTTAAACGCCGTGCTTGGCGTGGTTAATGTGAGCACTTTGGGGTGAAAAGAGGAGTCATGCTCTTTGGGGGTCCTTTATAATGTATTCACCACAGTTTGCATGGGAATGTCCCTGCAGTGCTGTATGTAGCAGTGCATGAGGTATCGATTTGGCCTTTCTCCTGATGATCTTGGCTCGGCTTGCAGCCTGACAGCTCTTGCAGCTTTCCCATCTGAAGAATTAAAAAGACCCTACTGTTCTCTTGAGTGTTTAACACCAGTGGATCAGAGAGAGCATCAGACACAAAATAAGCTGGGAGCCTGGGGGCTACTTACTTCTCCTTTGCTTGAAATAGAATGGAGCAGGCCTTCTCCATCTCCCACCTTCTCCCCCTCCCCCCCGCGCACACGCGCGCGCGCGCGCGCGCGCGCACACACACACACACACACAGAGAACATGAGGAGGTCTAGTTAAACCCTTTATTAAAATCTACTGTTGGTTAGGACTTATTTCCTTTCAAGTTTCTTAGTGTCTCATGCACCCCCTTTCCAGATGGCAGCCCCCTCTGCTGGAAGTAGCTAGCTCTGTGGTATGGCCCCTGTAGTGAGCAAGTGTTGAAGAAAACCCAGCCTGGGATGGGGGATATATAAGCTGGCACTGGGCTGCTCTCTAGCATTGGGCTATACCTCTGGCCTCAAGCTAGTTATGCACTCCTGTTGTCTTAGCCAAAAACTCATTCTTCGTCAGTTTAGCGATGCAAGCAGGTGGAGGGGTGCTTTGTGAAAGGGGCATCTATAGGGAGGAATGTAAGGCAAATCAGAGGATGTTTGGACTATGCATTGATATGTTAACTGATTGAAATTCCCACTTTCTATCATGTGATTGGAAAAGAACCAACCCCATTTCCTCCTTTCTTCCACCCAACCTTTGCTTCATGTAATCTCCTGATCCCACTGTTTTTATGTCCCCTGCTTCTGCCTCTGGTCCTTGCACTGGACTAGTAAACTCTGTGTGTGCTCCAACCACACACCCTCATTATCTGTTAATGGCATGCCATTTTAAAATGGTTGGATTGTTTTTGTGAGTACACTTGTTTTCCCCCTTCCTCTCTATGATTAATAAAATGCTCAACCGTTATCTGGCCTCTCACTCACTTCCAGGCAGTGCCAGTGAGACTGGAGTTGGTTCCATGAGCCTTTTGGTGCAAGTAAAGCTTTAAGGTAGGGGTAAGAAGCCTGTGGCCTTCCCAGCAGTTGGAGTACAGTTCTCACCGTTCCCAGGCATGTTGGCTGAAATTGATGGGAGTTGGAGTTACAGGTTTCCTTCCCTCCTGAAGGAGAGATGGTTGCCACGAGCAGTGCGGGAGGCTGAATGCTAAGAGCACAGTAGAGCATTTATGCCGCTTCTATTAATTCTGGTAGGGCTTGTCCTGTGCTGAATTGTGACTGGAGTCCCACAGATAGATCCTTAAGCAGATTATTCCTTGTCTACCGCAGGCAATAGATACTCTTCTCCAAACATTTAAAAAAAATTAACCTTTTTGTGTAAAGAGCTTCAAAATCCTGCTTGTGCTTTCAGGCTATAGAAACTCAGATACCATTTCTTTGCATTTCTGCTCTCCAGAAAAATTGTTTTAGTGCTTCTTTTATTCTGTTGCTGAACTACTGTTGTATACTTAGACAGTTCTTTCTGTCAGTGAGGAGCATCTCAACAATGGAATCCAATGAATCACCTTAAGAGCAGTTTTGAAAGACCTGATTTCTAAGAATTGCGGTCTCTGTGTCTGGAAGGATTGCTGTGGAGGAGGCGGAAAGGAGGACTGTACATCCTCCAGAGTTGTTATGAAGACCCCTCCCCTGGCCCCCTCCCCACCACCACCACTTTCCAGCTCTCTCATTGTGCGCTCTCAGCAAATTATGCCTCTTGCAACTCCCAGGGGAAAACTGCTTTGGAGATGGAGGGGCTTCGTTGGCAAGTAGTATTCCCTGATGTCTCAGCATTAAACTCGTTTATTCATGTATTCCAGGCATGCTTTTGGCGGGATTCTTGGAAGAATGAACAAAAAAATGAGTTCTGCCAGTGCCTTTGTTTGTGATAATCAAAAGAACCTGGCCATGGTGCAGTTGAACATAATTGATCAGCCCCTGTTAGCAAAAAGAATATGTAGACGCCTAAGACAAGCGACTGGGCTAGCCAAGTCACTGGAAACGAGGAAGAAAGTGGCGTAGGGTGTTAGCCGTGGGCTAGCATGGCAGTCACTCTGCCCTCAGCTGCATGCGAAGGGCATTGTACCCATGTTGTGTGCATTCTTAAACTTCAGGTGCCAAGTTTTAGCCTTAACCCGGCAATGGATACTTCTGGGTATGTATAGAATGCCTTCCACTTCACCTTGCAGTCCAAAATTAGAGGACTTGCACTGAGGCTAGTTACAGTTAGCATTTCAGGCCACCCACAGGGCTTGCGGGGGGGGGG
>NW_025336635.1:924263-943315 GCF_004798865.1 Varanus komodoensis
GGGGGGGGGGTGAATGGGTGCCATAGCAACGAGTCCACCAATTCTAATCCCACATTGCTTCCTAGATGAAAGCACACTGCAAACTGTGATGCTTTTGTTACAGTCACTTTATTTGCAAATATATATATATATGTGCAGGACATACGTGGAGGCAAACAGGCATCCTAACATGGCAACAGGTCCCCAAAGAGAAGGGCTTTGCACCTCGGGATGTTTCACCTTTAGGCAACCCGGAAGGGTGTGTGTTCTCTCCCTTTTTCTACTCATTTGGGTTTCAGAACTGCTCTCATAGACCCTCTGCTGAATTACCTGTTCTAGAACAGGTGTAGCCATTTAAAGGAGTCCTTCCAAGGCTCTTTTGGGGAAACCTTTGACTCATCCGACATCACTGATAGACCTCTGAACAGAAAACTCACAACAATACGCTTGGAAGGTGTGGTTCAGGCAGCGCTGGGGTGGGAGCACACAACTTCTCGATAATCGTGGCTCTGAGAATAAGCTGTTGTCAACACCAAGGCTTTACACTTGAAGGCAGAGGAAAGCCATTCTCAGCTGCTCTTTCTGAACCTCCTTTCAACATGGACTCCCATAGCCTTGGCCTGTGAAAAATTAAGCTTTGGCTTGGTATGTGAAAGCAAAGGAGAAAATGGCAATAGTTTGCCTAGGTCAGATTTTATTCCCCTAAAGCAGAGGTGCAGAGCCTCAAGCCTGGGGCCAAATTGGGCTGTTCTAGTGTTTCAAGCTGGCCTTCTGGGGCTCACACACCCTTCCCCACTAGTCATGGGGTGGTTTCCTGGGTTTTGTGCAGCCCTTTCCCCATTGTGAAAAGTTGAAACACTGCTAGGGCTGGCAGAAAGCGCTTGCAGCTACAACATGCTTGGGGGGGGGGGTATTCTTGGTTCTGCCCTCATTATCACCCCACCTATAAGCAGGTAGTCCCCGAGAACTCCTCTAAGATGGAATTTGGCTGTTAGGCTGAATGAAACCCCCCTTTGGAGGAGTACATCTCATGTGCAGAATCTCTTTCCAATTGACCCTGAAGTCCACAGAGCTTCCAGGACTGAACTGGACTTGATGGAAAGATTTGGCATTCCTCCGCTCTAGGAATGTAGGGGTGAGTAGGTGCTGCAACTGCCCATCTTCCTGTAGAGGTACATCTTTTGTACTCCCAAACTTCAGTGCCCCCTCCCGCCCACATTAGAGAGACGGACCTGTGACTCACGCTCTGCATTATATCACCGATCGTCAGTGCAGGAAACCATACATGAGCAAGCAAAGCAGCTGCTTATAGCCACTCCCGGCAACTGTAATGGGTTTGAGGAGGCGCCTTGGGCAGGAGGCAGTGCTGGAGGGGCCGCTTGGAGACGGAGCGATGGAATGGTGATGTACAAAGATGGATGAGGAACTGTTGTGAACAGCTCAGTTCTGCCCCCTTGGCAGGGTTCGCTCTCAGTGGTGACTTGGCATCCGTCACACGAAAGAGCACAGCATCAGCTTGTCCCTCTTCTCTGACGCAAAAGACTACAGGATATTGTTTCAATCACTTACTTCAACCTCAGGGACGTTCTCTTATTAGGTTGTTCTTCCCCAACCAGCCAGTCTGAAGCACTTTCGCCGGTCACTTGATTAGCAGCCGTCCTGCACATCCTGCCCCATGCTGGGGTTTCTTGATTTTGTTTTTATGGGCAGACAGAAACAATTTGCACAATAAACGTCAGTTTTGCTAGACACACATTCAAACCCACAAAAAACTCGATCAGTAATTGAAATAGATGCATATGTACTTCAGCCTTGAAAGGAAGGGAAGAAAACAAAGAACATTTATACTTTTCTGAAAGCAGCATGTGCCAAGACTACCTGAGATGGCATAACGATTGGCGTACATTTTGCTGGTTCTCACATGCTCACACCGTCAGGGCTTCTTTTGTACAAGTCCGCATTGCTAGCCACCCTTGCTAGGGGTGGGCCGATGCTGGGAGCCATGGCTCATTTGAGGTGGGTTGTCTTGCCCAGTTCTCATCTCATGACTGGCAGCAGGCCAACTTGCACAGGCTTGTGCAACTTTTCCCACAGGCTCCATGAGTGGCACTTGGTGCAATTTCCATAAGTCACACGTTTTGCACTGATGGGAACAATGAAACTAGCTCTAGTGCAGTCTGCACATTATGATAAAATGGCATGGTTTTCAGCCTGCAGTTTGTGCAAATTTAACCACCCAGACAGAGGTACCAAGTACAGCCCCTGTAAAAGGGGGGGGGGGAGGGCAGACCCTCCCATTGGACAGCTCAGGAATTGTCCAAGAAATACAAGAACATTGTCCATACCGAACCAGATCCGTGCTCCATCCAGTCCAGCACCCCATTCAAACAGTGGCAAACTAGCTGTCCACAGGACCTCCCAAGCAGGACGGGTGCATACATCCCATGTGCCTGCGCTCCTCAGCAACCTCTAGTACAGAAGACAGCACATAGCTTCTTTCTCCATGGTTTTGTCCAGTCCTCTTTGCAAGCCAGCCAGATTGGTGGGTATCACAACTGCTTTTGGCAGGGAATTCCCTAATTTAACTATGTGTCCTGTAAAAAAACAAGTACTTCCTTTTATCTGCCCTGTACCTCCCACCAATCAGGTTCATGGGGTGATCCTTCGTTCTTCTATTATGCGGAGGGAGAAACATGTCTTCTCATTCACTTTTTCCGCAAGACACATAATTTTAACACTTCTATCCTGCCTGCCCTTACTCATCTTTTCCACAAAAGGGCAATCGCTCTAAATCCTTCATTTTAGATGTTCGGTGCACTTTCTCCAGCTCAGTAACTGCCTTTTTCAGGCGAAGCAACCAGAGCTGTACATAATAAGCTAAGTATGATTGCACCTAAGAGTTCTGTAAGAGGCGTAGGGCCTTGGCAGTTTTATTTCCAATGCCTTTCCTAAAGCCTTCTTCGCAGAAGCTGTGCATGCAGTCAGCGTGTCCGCCACGATCCCAAGATCCCTTCTTGGTGCGTCACTGCTAGCTCAGGTCCCATCAGCCTGCACTTGAAGTACTTGGCCCTGTACGCCTTTGTTTACATCGAACTACATTTGCTACGCTGATGTCCATATTCTCCCAGCTCCCTTTGGAGCTCCTCACAATCCCCGTTTGGTTTTAACCATCCTTAACAGTTTGGCACCATCAACTTCCTGCTTACTCCTAATTCTAGATGATCTATAATTAGGTCAAAAAACATGGGTCCTAATGCAGGACCTTGTGCGACCCTACTCGTGGCAACCTTTCACTGGGATAATTGAACTTTAATTCATTCCCACTCTCTTTCTGTTTTGGGGGGCCCCCACCCCATTTTATCTGATGACTGCTATGTTTGCACAGGAGCTTTTGGTGAGGAACTTGGCCAAAAGACTTTGGGAAGTCCAAGTAAACAGCATCTACCAGATCTTCCTCTGTTCACATGCAATTCTGTCTCTGTGCACAAACTGGGTAATCTCACCCCGCCATTCTATTACCTGCTCCAGTTCACAGCTCCCTTTGACAACGGCATCATACAAGGAAATTGACCAGGCAAGACCATCGCTATCGGACACCCCTAAGGGTGTACTTGTATAAATGGACAAAATTATGTAAAAATGCATTTGCACGATTTTCTGGACCTTTCTTGCAATGTGCTGAACGAGTGCTGGTTGCTCTGAAGTACAGCTCGGGCTTCAGCCAAGAGAGAAGCTGCCAGTGGTGTCAACAGGGGCGATACTGGGAAGAGCAGCGGGCGGCGGGGCAGGTGCTCTTCCATCCCGGCTACCATGATGCAATCCTTGTTCACCGTCTGGAATAACATGACTACCCATGAGGATCAAACAGCCCCCAGAGCAGGCCATGGATGGCCGGGGGTGGGGGGCTTGTTGCCAAACCATAAGCCACCCTGCAGGAAGTGGTCTGTGTCTGGGTGGGACTACAACCCATCTGGCTACTTGCACACAGTGGATTCCTAGGTCATGTGAACCAAGCTACCGGTGATCAATGTAAGGCAGGCAGTGAGCAAGCCACCTGGATCCTGGCATGGAGCGGCCTAATATGGTCGACATAAGGTTGACTTTTCTATTTATTAGAAAAGTTCCGAAATTGTCCTTTTCTAATAAATATCTAACCTTGCCAAGGATCAGGCTTAACTAGTTAGAGTGATTAAAATCTTTTGGTCAGCTGAAAAGCTCTCTGGCCCAGCACTCTGCAGCCAACTACATTCGTGCGATGCTCGCTCTAGAATCAAAACACTGTGGACTGAAAGTTCCTTGAAAGCTGTCGCTGTCCCTTTGCTGGTGACAACAGGAAAGGGTGAATGCCTGCCTTGTGTCAGGCAGCCTGACCCCGGTAAGACAGAATGCAGAGTCGTGCGGGCAGAAGGCTGCAATCTTATAAACATACCCAGGCAGAAGAAAGGCTGATTGAGCTCAGCGGGAATTATTTCTGACCAGAGATGTCTAAGTGCGCACTGCACATTGCTGATGAGCACGGAGATGCATGCATTGACAGGAGCTGGGACGTTCCTCTTCAGCAAGGTTTATGTGTTCAGCACTTGTGAATTCAGACTGCACAAGGGTGGACGGAGGGAGCAGCATGTAGCTTCCTTTGATTTTCAGTCTCCCTCCTTTTGTAATCAAGTTTCTAGCCCTTATGATTGCAAAAAGTCAGTTTGCAGCTGAATGAGAAATTTCTTGGGATGCTAGTGAGATTAAGTTTGAGCAAGATTTTCCGGTCTCTTCTGGTGGCTATTAGAAGGCGGGAAATGCTTATCTTTCTCTCTCTCTCTCATGAAACACAGATGCGTTAATTTTGCAGGTTTTATGCAGCTCACAGAATCTGGTCTCACAGTACCTTGCTGCAGACTTTTAAAAAATGCACAGTGTACACAGGCCAGTGCGCTTCTTCCTCCTCCCCTCCTTAACGCACGACAGCACCCTCATTAGCCACGGCTCAGCAGCAAGAGCCCCGCTGCCCCAGGCCACCAGGCACGTTCCAAGAGGGCAGCGTGTCTCTCAGACGTTGGCTGCAGTCGGTGCCTCCTCAAAGGCGGTCCTGAAGACCTGCAGCAAGGACCTCCGCACCGCATCCTGGAACTCCTGGCCCACAAAGACGTACAGCAACGGATTGATGCAGCTGTTGAACATGGCCAGGCACTTGGAGAGGGGAATGGCCACCAGGCGCACGGCATCCGGCACGGCATCCATGGAGATCCGGGCCAGGGCCAGGGCGTGGTAAGGCAGCCAGCAGAGGAAGAAGAAGAGGACCACCCGGGAGACTACCAGGAAGGGCTTGCTGGACTTGTTGAGCTTCTTCTTGTGCATGGTCACCATCAGGATCGTGTAGGATATGGAGATGACCAGCAAGGGCAGGAGGAACTGGTAAAGAAAGATGCAAATAGTGAGAACCTCGGCTTCCTGCCAGTCCTGGAAGACATCCAGGTTGTTACAAGAACTCCGGTTGTTGTTCTCCACAGAGACCTCGGTGAAGAAGTAAGAGCTGGGGACAAAGAAGGCCAAGGACAGCAGCCAGAGCAGCCCACACGCAGCCCACATCAGGCGCGGGGTGCGGTAGTTCTGGCACCAGACCGGGGCCACCGCCAGCACACAGCGGTCCACGCTGATGGAGCTGAGCAGCAGCACCCCGCTGCAGACGCTCAGCCCAAAGAGGCCGTTGGCCACCTTGCAGGCCACCGACCCGAAGGGCCAGTGCAGGTCCAGGGCCAGGTTGAGCACCGTGACAAAGATCAAGGAGGTGGAAGCTAAGTCCGCCAAGGCAAGGTTGAAGAACCAGACCGTGTTGGATGTCCAGCGGAGCTTCCAGCCCGTGACCCACAGCACCATCCCGTTCCCAGTCACTCCGGCCAGGAAGATGAAGCTGAAGATCACCCCAGTGACGACCTTGACAGTGTTGCGCACGGAGCTTTCCCCCAAGGGCAGGGGGGAGGAGGAGCCATTAGCTGTGGGGTCTGCTGACATTTCCCTGCCAAAAAGAGAAAGGGGGGACCCTATTAAATTCTTACTCTTCCCATTGTAAATCTAATAGTGCTCTCTAGGCTGTACAAGTGCAAGAAAGCTGGAGACAGGGATGGGCAGGAAAGGCAGGCAAGGGAGGAACAGGGCAATAATATGGATTTTTCTCAGGCATGCGCACTTGAGTGGGATTGCAGAGGGTCATGGGGATGATGGGGTCTGTAGTGCAATACATCAGGAGGGGAAGTGGGTTGGGGAATACTAAATTAGGCATGTAGAGAAGCCCCAGATCTGCTACACCTCTGATCTAGATTTGGGCTAAGACAGGCCCTCCTGGAGGCTCCATCCACCTTTCCATGATCCCCAGAAGGCTTGGCAGCTACCTGGTTTTGTGCCTTTTCTCCCCCGTCTCCATCCTAAAAGGCTGAAATGTCTCACTTAAGACTGCTGCAGGTGGCAAGAGCTAAAACGAGCAGGGTTGGGATTTCTCGTTTTCGTATTTTTGGCCCTAGCCCTTTTCCTTCAGCTTGTCACCACTGGAATTGGGTCCCAGAGAGCTTCCCTGGCATGGAATTTGGCTCTTGGGATGAAAGGAGTTCCTCGTCCTGCTTATCATGAAGGCCACCCCAATGCGCATTGCATTGCCTTGCATGGGGCAGAGAAGGACTGCTCCCGCCTGGAACTCTCTGGCTCTGGCTGGCAAGCCTCGGGGTCTGAGCACAGCCCCAAAACTGCCGCCACCACCAACAAAAGCCCAAGGCACCGCAGATCTCACAAGCCGGAGGTCTGTACCCATCCAGAGTAGGCAGTGAGGCTCTGTGGCTCCCTTCAGTGGGAGGATCCGGAGAAGTGGGGATGCTTTGCTGCTGCCCTTCCAGCAACCGACCGGAAAGCAAGCCCCATCGAGGCACGGGGAGCTGCTCAGCCCCACAAGTGTGCATGAGCGTGACACTTCCCACACACTTGCCACGTGGGCATGGGCCTGCTGGTCTCTGGGGTGCCTCGTACATGCTGAGCTTTCAGCATAATTTTTGCCCAGGATCTGTAGGGCTGCAAGAGGGGCTCTTTGTCCTCAGGACAGCTTCTCAACCCTGCCTTGCGTTCATCGTGGCTGGGTTCAGACAAGACAAGACAAGGCCCATGGACTGAACTGTGAGCCGTGGCTGCACTCAGCCGCACTAACAAGCCATGGTTTGCTCACCAGGAACAACCCCTGGTTAATTCTGTGGTGAATCGTAGCTTTGCTATCTTGCCTGGGTTTGGACAATATGGTTTAAGCAGCAGCCTACCCTAAGACCATGAATGCAAGCTATTATGGCGCCACAGGAAGCCATCAGATACTGAGTCCGACCCCAGGTCCACCTGGCGCAGTATAGGAGATCCTGACTGGCAGCCATTGGTCTCCAGGGCCTGGGGCTGGAGTTTTCCCGGCCCTGCCTGGGGATGCCAAGGGTTGAACCTGGGGCCCTTTGCATGCAAAACAGCTGCTCTGAGCTCCAGCCCCTCCCCTGCCAGGGCTTATAGGTGGAAGGGGGGACCAGCAGCCCTCCCTGTGCTCTAGACAGGCGAGGCAGATCTACCGGTGAAGAGGGAGCTGGGGGAGAGGGGGAGCCGTCTGGGTGCACAGACTGGGGGAGCCAGGGCTCCTGGGTTTTCCTCCCAGGCAGCCGGTGGACTTCAGCTCAGCTCCTCCCCACGCACCCACCACCCTGCTTTTCTGCTTTTCTGCTTCTCTCCAAATTCTCAAGGGCAGTTTCCGTTGCTCTGGTTACAGCATCAGTTTGAGATGGCGAGGGCTATTACACTGAACGGAGGGGAAAGAAGAAGGGGCTGCATCACTGAGCAGGCTTCCAGGTGATGCCAGCTAGTTGCCATGGGATTGGAAGAGGTTTCGTTGCCAAGAGATGGAGCTGGGGGGGCGTCCCAACTGTAAAGGGTTCAGGGGCCAGCGGGGGCAGCTAGCCGGGTGCGAGGGCCACTAAGAGTGGGTGTGGGGGCAGACACGCATACCTCATTGCACATCCTTCATCTGAGCGGAGACGGTCCTGCCTAGCCCTGAGGCTAATCAGGTATGAACTCCATCATTAATTAGGTCTGAATAGAACGTGGGGGGGGGCAAGGCAGGCTCTTCACTTTCAAATTTGCAAGTCAAAACTGAACTGGAGGAGGGCGGTGAGACTCTAGATTAGAAGTTGCGTGGCAACTCTACCCATTGGCGACTCTGCCTCAGGCTGGTGCAAGCAGTGGCTCTCCAAACACTGGAATAGGTTTCCCTGCTCCTGGGCCAGGCATGTGAGTTTTTGAGATCACAGGCAGCTTCCCATTTTGGGGGCAGCTTTTAGCTCAGGGGTAGGGGGACAACCAGAGGACCCTGGGGCATCAGCCTAATTTCATGCAGCCCTTCGCTTAATTTCAAAAAGCTTCTGCAAGCAACCTGTTCAGATTGATTTGCCAAGAGTGATCTATCCTACTTTAGCTGCAGAAGGGAGAGGCAAAAGAGAGGCCTGGTTTGTATATTAGGACCCAAAGAACAGGCCGAATATGTATTGTTGAATTGTCATTACATGCAGATCTTGCACTATGGCTTGTTCACCATGAACAACCCAGAATAACAAACCCATAGGTCTCTTTCTGGCTTGTTCAATTGTAATAATGGGTAATAACAATGCTTTATTAAATCCTTATTTCTAGTACAGTAATAGTTTTATAAAGCAATGCAATGGTCACAAGATTCTGTGCAAGCTTTTGAGTTCTTCAGCACCCATCATCAGGCAAGACTGAAAATAAAGCAAAACTACCCCTAACAACAAACCATGGGGTATGGTGGGGAGAAAATCATTGGCAACCCGTGGATTTTGCATTTGGTTACAGTCTTAAGAGGAGAAGTGGAAAGGGCTGCAGGCATTCAGGTTAGGCTGCTAGGAAGAAGCAAACAGTAAATCTGCATATGAAAATATAAAACCCAGTCGCTTATTCAAAACCATTCTATTCTTAGGTGAACCACGCAGAAACTTTGTTAGGTGCAAACATGAGCACACAGAAATAAGGTAGATTATTTCAAAAGGTGTACTAGGCTAGCGGAGAAAGTCAACAAAAACAACATGGGGTAGTTTTACCAAGTGGTTGGAGGGGATTGTGTCCTCGGAGAATAATGTCCTGGCTTCAGGTAGTACCAGATCATCGTCACCCAGTGTAGGATTCTGCCAGGTATTCTTCAGGTCACACAAAAAGCTAAGGCAGCCATGTTGGGGACTCCATAAAACAGGGCTAAAATCCCTGTTAGCACAATATCTCAATGAGCCAAAGTCACAAAACACTACAGGAGCATTTAAGTTCTCCATCAGGCAAGACAGTAAACAAAGCAGAAGGCAGGAAGAGGAGAATGAAAGTAGCAGCTGTTAAATTATTATTTACCTATTGATAATGATATTAAGATGAGCCCAGCATTTAGCTTTTCGGATGTGGAAAATCTGTTCAGATGTCAAACGGATGAGATCTTCATCGTTAGTTTTGCATCTGTGCTACGGATGATCATCACGATGTGATCTCCTTACGTAACACTGCTCCGCTTTGCAATATTTGCATAGCTATTGTTGCGTCTGCCCTGCAGGGCCCGTTAGTTGGATACTGGACGTTCCCTGGTGTGCTGAGCCTTGTGCAACTTCTCTTGGAGCCGAATCCAGGTGCTGCTTAACACCCAGAGACACACTACCCGAAAGGAGCAACCATGATAAAATGTACAAGGAACTAGGGCGGTGCTTTTTAAAAAACTTTAAAAATGTATTTTCTGCAATTAATAGAAGCCGGACACCAACAATTAAACAGGGGAAGCTCCATCCCTGTTTATCTCTTGCTCAGGACCACTTCTAGTGCTGTAATTGCTTTATTAGGGCCAACTCAGAGATCCTAAAAAACATGCAAGCTTTTGAGTTCTACAGGTTGCTTCAGCAGGTAAGATATTATGAAAAACAGGTTGTCCAGGGGATAGGAGTGGTGAGCCAACTGTCCCAGCTACACCATTTATTTATCTATTTAAAATTTTTCTATGCCGTCCATTATTTTAAAAAGTCTCTGGACGGCTTACAAGGAAGGAACCATCCAATCAGCCTTTCTCTCTCTTTCCTAATCTGCTAGTGTAGGACCTTGTCTGGTGAAGAGATTCAGCGATCTCAAATGCCTGCACAATTTTTGTGATTCTTGAGTTTGTCCAATAAACGTAGTATATGGTGTTTGGATCCCTCCCCCCCAACTCTTATACCTAAAGTTGCTGCTGGTAGAGTGCTTTTGTATTTGATTTCTTTGTATTCAGCAGTGGTTAATGCTATAGGAACCAGGTCAGTAAACAAACTGGCAAAATAAAAACAACTAAGGAATCTCAAAACAAACAAAAGATGGAGAGGGGAAATTAATAGAACAAGTGAAAGAAAAATAACTTTGGGGAAAAAAGGACACATCAGTATCTTAACCGGACTGACCCCCCCCCCAATTCCTCTTGGGGAAAAATGGCAAGTCTACAAATGACTTTACAAGTTGAAACAAAGCCAACTCCTTTCTTCTTTTCTTAGTGGCAGGTGCAGGAGCTTGAAGATATTGTACGTGAAAAGATGCACACATTCTAAAAGGATTTGCAGTGGATGCATCTCAGGGGACAGGTGTGCAAATGCAAAGGTGCCCCCTTTGGGCATTCGGAGCACCCGGCCTTTGTAGCCACCCTGACTCCAGATGTTTTCTTTTCTTTAAATGGAACGAAATGGAAATGCTCATTTTCTAGTCTAAAGGAGGTGAGTTAAAAGGCAGCAAATCAACAGGTACACTGTACTTTCTTGCCCCTCCATGGAAGAAAGCTGTATGGTTACATTTCCACTTGGTATGAAGTTGTTAAGGGCAATTTTAATTATGTGTGAGAGAGAGGGAGAGGGAGGGAGAGAAGCAGGATTTTGTAGCTTTAAGAAGAAGGATTTTATACGGAAATCTATTCCAGGCCTAGGATGGGAGAAATACCCCAGGCATGTGGAATCACAGCTCCTATCATCCCCAGTCAGCAGAGATGTGGTGGCTGGGGATTGTGGGAGCTGCAGTTGGAGGCACTTAGAGGTTGGTTCAAGCTTGAACCAAGGCTTAGATACCAATTTCCTAATGGTGCAGCTTGGCCACTGGAGGTCCTTTGAAGGCGTCTCGTCATACAGATTTTAATTTTTTCCTGGGGTGCCTGACAGTTAGTTCATGGTGCAGGAACAAACACCGTTTACATTCATGCATCAGCCAGACAAAGGGAGCCGCTACGTGAAGCAGCAGCTCATGAAAGAGAAAGACCAGGAGAAGGAAGAAGGGGGTCGGCCCAACAGTTCCCATGTGGGCTGCATGGCCCCGATCCCGACGCGCCCAAAGAGAGGCATGGAAGGGGGCTGGCCGCAGACCAGCGCGCTGGTGTGAAAGCCTCCCATGCACGGAGGGACGCAGCCTGCCTCTCCCGACTCCCCCCCCCCTTCAGCCAGCAGCTCTGCACACGCCCCTCAGCGCATGCTTTCCCCATGCACAGAGGGCAGCCACAGGTATGCTGGCTGGAGGAGGATGGGACTGATAGTCCAGACTCTGCCAGGACTCCTCGTTGAGAAAAGCAGTCCTCCCTCAGTTTGCCCAGTAAGACACCAGTGTCATGAAATCACTCGTACGTTTATGGTATTTTCATCTTGCCTTTTTTCTGCAAGGAACCTGAGGCAGCTTCTGCAATTCTCCTTTCCGCATTTATCCTTACAACAACCCTGCAAGGTAGGTGAAGCTGAGTCTGTGACAGGCCTTGTGAGAGGAGAGTTAATTCCCCGCTTCCAAACGTTTTTTTAAAACTCTTGGCACTGCACAGCTAGTGTGACATTGAGGTGAGAGTCCTCGGCTGGGACTCAAGAGATGCGGGTTCTCGTCCCCACTGGACCATGGAGCTCCCTGGGTGACTTTGGGCCAATCAGTGACTCTCAGCCTAGCCTACCTCACAGGGCTGTTGTTGCAAGGATCAAATGGGGAGGACGAGGAACCCTGTGTAAGCCGCCTTGGTTCAGATCAGGATATAACTGTGCTAATAGACAAATAATACTTGCTTGGGGAAATCGGAAAGGAACAGCGCCAGTATGACAGCAGCGCCGGTACCTACGAAGACTTTTCAGTTGGCTGCTTGGTTTTTGAAAAAGGCAGAAATTCAGCGCGGGCAGACCTCTCCTCCCTGCCAGTATTACATTTGCATGGGCAGCGGAAAGAGGAGGCAACGAAGGAGGCCACGGAGCGCTTTGGATACAGGAAAAAAGAAAAGCCGGTCCTGATGGCTTTCCTTTGAACTTCCTTAGGGCGCAATCCAGTGCACGTGGAGACAGAAACTGCCCTACACGTGTCTACGCGTGTAAAGGATCGGGCCCCGCGGAAAGAAGCGGGGATCTAAGATTGCCTTAAGAACAAGCCGCTCGATCAGTCCGCCCCTGCGCCTTGCTCGCCATCTGCGGAAGCGCGACCTGTTGAATCCCAGCCTCCGCGGCGCCCGGCCCGGTGCGCGGCGCGGGGAGACTCCGCTCCTCTCCCTGCCCCCGCCCGGGGGCCACGGCAGGCGGCGCTGCCGAAGCCCCCCTTCCCGATTCCGCGGGCGCGGCGCTGAGCGGCCCTTCCCCGACGGCGCGGGCAGGTGGGCGGGCGGCCGGCCCTCCGCCGCGCCCCGCAGCGCTGCGCGGCCCCTCGCGCGTAATTGCGCAGTCGGGTGCGCCGGCCGGGCCTGAGCCGTCGGGGAGCGGCGGGCCGCGTGCTCCCGAGCCGCCGAGGCCCATTAGGCGGCTAATGGATGCGCGCCCAGCTGCCTCGGCACACGCAGCCGTCGGTGAGCGATTAATTTATTAAGTTCTCGCAAGACTGGGGACAGGGGAGGTCAGCCGAGGGGAGGGCTGTTGTTGTTTTAATGGCTGTTGTAATCGTGAGGCTGGCGCGCCCAGTCGCTTCGAGACCGCTTCCCCCTCTAACCACTGGGACATACTCTCTTCTCAGAGGAGAGACGGATGGCTCCATGTATCGGTTCCCAGTCCGTTGTATCCATCGGCTGCTCAGCCTCTTGCCCTGCCAGCGAGCATCCTAATTCCCCTTTGCTTTCAGCAATGTTCAGCATCCTGGATATGATGGACTACAACTCCCATTATTCCCAGCCAGCAGGTTGGACTCCTGACTCTGCAAGCGCAGACCAGACTTGGAGCCTCAGGATGCTGTGTTCTGCTTTCCCATTCAGGAGGGAAAGAAGGATGCTGGCTGAGGATGATGGAAGTCATAGCCCCACACATGGCAACATGTGGGGCTGTGGAAGGAAACTCCGCCCCACAGCCGCAGATGGAATCCATGCCCCGTAGCGCCCGTGCCCGATGGTTTTCCGCAATCAGCCATGCAAAGGCGACTGCGTGGGGCTGCGCCACTTGCATCTCGGAATTCCTGCATGGGAAGCCATGCCGCACGGGCCCGTACCCTGTGCCACACTTGCCCTGCTGTGTGAGAAATGTTCCTCCTGTGCGCAGACATGCTGTGGCTGCTGGGCTTGTGTGCACATGCCTTTTCCTCCTGCCAAAGTGCTCTCCACGCTCAGACGTGATGATCTGTAGTGACAAGCAGCATTGGAACTAAGCTGAATGCTTTGAAAGATGAATGCTGTAGCTCATATCTTTTTTGACAGAACAGTAAAGGAAAGGATGGAGCCTCCATATTCAGGGAGAGTATACCCCAAATTGGAAGGTGCTGGGTGAAAACAAAGGAATGGCTGCCACCTTGGTGCCTTCTTTGAGACCTAGCTGGACGTTTCCAGGGGAAGCAATTCCAGGAAAGACAATTTGCCTGACTCCTACACAGAATTTGTCGGGTGTGCTCCTCTTCCATACCTTCCCCCTTCTCTTTTTTTCTTACCACAAAAGAATCAGTTAGGGAATGGAAGGCTGAGGAATTGCACGTGTCTTTTGACTGGTGGTGGTATTTATTTATTTAGAACATTTATTTAGAAAATTTCTATGCCGCCCCATTCGCCGAAGCCTCGGGGCGGCTCACAAATATATCAATTAAAATGGTAGGAGCCGTTTGAAGTACCCCAAATGCTAAACAAAATGGACTTTGAGTCAGATTTAGCAAGGCGATTCCTACTAAGTTCCTTTTTTTTCCTGATTCTTTGATGTGCCCAGAGAACTTCAGCTGTGGGAGAGGTACGGAAATGAAATGAACAATCATAACAACAACTACAAGTGCTTCCTTCTGCCTCAGTTTCCCCATGGCACTGCAATGCCACCTGTTGTTTGTGTGTATGTTACAGTCCTGTATGGTTCAGCGTATAACAGAAAGGAGGAAACAGAAGGGCAGAATTCTACTTGTAGTTTAAATCATCCATCTTTTTGTGGTTTATTGTATGTGCATGATTGAGTAGACAGATGGCTAGAATCTGCGGAATAGGAAGAAAGACACAAGCCTATTCCATCCTCCCCTTGTTTGTGGGGCAAAATCCATCATCAGCAGGAGATGATATTTGACAATCTGTGTGTCTTCTAAGGTATGGTTTTAGAAAGGCAACAATTATGATATTTCCGTGGAGATGACTTTGGAAAGGAAACTGTTTCTGTTGATACCTGTTGTTGTTATTGCATTGTTTTAGAAGGGTGATTACTATTAGCATCAATATGAGCAGCCTTTCCAAAATGATGCAATAAGTTTTTAAAAGTGCAGAAAGGCAATTATAATTTGATGGAGACCATAGAGAAAAGGGATTGAACTCTTACCTTACTGATGGCGTTGTCAGCCTCTCCAACAGGTTAATGAAGCAGCAGGGTTGGGCCACAGTGGCTTCTGTCCATCTGTCAGAAGAAGATGTGGGGTGATCTCCCCAGCTGCCTATAAGTAGAAGATGCTGCTTGATCCAAACCCAGTGGGACTACCTGCATCCCAGTTCCGCAGGCAGGGAAGCTGACACTCTGTCCATCCGGAAAAGCCCCAGGCTGTGTGAGGCACCGCACTTGCTGTTCTCCGAGAGACAGTTTGGGGCTTACTTGCATGTGTGTATATATCTATATATCTTTATCTATATCTATATCTATATACACACTGTGCGTGACTGTGTGTGTGTGTGTGTGTGTGTGTGTAAGCATGGAACAGAGAGCGAGGGGAAGCCGGTTCTGAGGTTGGAGAGCAAGCTCGTCTATATGCAGAGAAACTCAGCTGTCCAATAGGGTGGCTGAGATTGGAAGGGGTGTCTCCCTTGCCATCATAGATGTGTAAGCACAACTCATCCCTTCAGTCTCTCTCCTTCCCCCCCACCCCTCTCTCTCCCCTGCCATTTGTAAGGTACATAGAGCATCTGATTGAGACCCAGGCGAGTCCTGAGCTGGAGTCACAGGCAGCTCATCCACAAACGCACTTCCTGGCCAATAACTGAATGACAGTTGCTTTGGAAGGGTCTGGACTCTTGAGTTAAAAAAGACAGGGTGAGAGATAAAAATGCATAAAAATGGTGATTATTTATTCCTGAGCCTCAAGACCTCAGTTGCTCGGTAATTTTTGCCTTTTGCACGGGATAAGAGCTTCATTTAAAATCGAAATATAACATTATCATTTGCATGTATAAATTACATCAGTCTTCCTTACAGGTTAGTTGTAAGGGCCAGTGGTATAATTTATATGAAACTGTGAAGCACAGAAGTGGGGAAAATAATGTATAAATGATTCGTTGTAATTGACTCCTCCTTGTACCAAGTGCAGTCCCAGGCAAGAAACTGAAGCTGCCTTGGAAGATTCCTATATTTATTGCTACACAGAGGGCTTTGAACTGTCTTTTTCAGCTGCACTGCACCAGAAATTGCCTGGCTGGTTCTATGTAACGAGCTCTCTTGTTCTCTCCTCGTCCGCATTCTGATGGTGCTCCTAACTTTTTGACATCAGCGGGGTAGGCAGAAGGTTCCCCTGCTGCAGTGCCATGGATAGAATGTCAGTGCTAGAAAAAACAAACATGCATTTTGAGTTTCTGACTGTTAGACAGCTGTTAAAGGCTCAAGAGCTTATGCAGGGGGAAGCAGAGCGAAAACAATCTCCTTGCCACAGAGACATTTCTGTTCCATATTTAGGGTGCGATCTTAGGCATGGCTGCGGCATGTAGGGAGTTGTAGGAATTCTTTCTGTCTGAATGTGCTTAGGGCCGCACCCTGAGTATGCCAGCATTATCCTGCCAGATCTCTGTCCGTGGCAGGATCCTGAGGCACTGCAGGCCACCTCATCTTAAGCTATACTGAAGCCAAGACGGTGGCACCCTCGGCCCTTTTATCAGACGCATAAAGAAATGTCTCAGTGCCCCTCTCCCCGTTGCTGATGGGAGGAAAATTGCTCTTGTTAAGTTTCTGCCTGAACGCAGATGTTCAAGGCACGGAAGCTTTGGTAGGGGGAAGAAAAAAGACAGGCACTTTAGAGGGAGAGGGGAGGAAAGGGCAGAAAGGAAGAAAGAAGCTAAGAAGGCCTTAACATACTAGTGTGGGTGAAAGTGGAGCAGAGCAGTCTGGTTGCCTTTGTGTTCCTTAACAAGTGGCTTTCCCTGCAGAAATCAGCAGGCTCCCTTTTCAGAGTAGAAAGTGAAACACGATCACTTGCTAATGGCTTCGCAGCATAAGAGATCTCAGACGGTCATTTGAGATTTGCTGGCTGATGAAGGAAATCTACAGCGAGCCTCTTTTTCGAAACCTCCAGTGGAAGACCCCCCCACACACTTTTTTTAAGTGGCAGACTTATGAAATGCATCCCCAGGGTGCATGTGGTTGTTGTGGACCCCCTGAGTCTTCGCCGTGAGGCTCCCTTCCCGGTTTTGCAGATGCCTCCCGGTACCGTATGAGCAGGGTTGTCGTTCAGCTACAGGGTTGGCCCAGACGCGTCAGCAATGCCACCCATTCCCAGACCATCGTCTTTGGCCTGTTGTGGCTGCTTGGTTCACTTCCCTGGAGCCTTTCCTTCCACAGACTAGCGCTTCCCTGCTTAGCAGGGCCAAGTCCATTCAGAGTCTTTCTACCCACATCTGGTCTTGCCTAGAACTTTGATGATGCTTTGCCCTTTCCATTGTCCGTTTTCTCCATTTGCTGAACTGGCCCTTTAAGGATATTTCATTGCAGTCAAGGCACTAATTGGATTGTCCAATTAATCCACTTTAGAAAAAAAGCCAGCTTTGATATTTATATAAATATAAATAAATAGGTTTATAAAAACTGCAAATGGCAAGTCTTCTTTTAAAGAGGTGCTGTCTTTGCTCTGGATTTTTTCAAAACTGAGGTTATTAAAAATAAGGTAGAATTTGCATAAATGTGATTATGAGTAGAAGTACTGGGTTAAGGGTTAGTTCCAAGCTTAGGGAGCAATCTTAGGCATGGTTAGACATTGTGCAGCTCATTCCCTCCCCCAGCTACCAGCTGGACTGTGCCATTAATAGTGGACACACTGATTTTACTTGGACGTAGTTTATTCATTTATAACATTTATACCCTGAAAGACACAGATGAATTCCCCATCTTGCTATATAAAGTTGTGTGGGGTGCCATCTTTTCTCCATCCTTTTATCCTAAGATTTGTTTATTTATTTATTAGATTTATATCCTGCTTTTTTCTTTTTTAAACAATTCAAAGTGACTTACATAATTCTCCTTCTCCTGCTCTCAGTTTCATCCCCACAACAACAACCCTGTGAGGTAGGCTGGGCTGAGAGTCTGTGACTGGCCCAAGGTCACCCAGCTGGCTCCATGGCTGAGCAGGAACCAGATCCAGTCCTGCTCTCTTAACCATTACACCTGTGATAAGGGAACCCACCAACCAATGTTCGTTGGATAGTTAAGGTATAAAATTATGTTTTTGTGAGTGGTGGGGAAGCACCATACGCAATACTGATAACTGCTGTAAGGAAAGAAGGAAGAAATATTCATTTAATAAATAATAAGGAAGAGCTATTGCAAGTAATTACCTTTAGTGGAAATCAGTTTCCCACACTGAGCCCTGCCTCTGTTCTGATGCTTTTTCCAATCCTGCCCAGAGCTGCTTGAAATTTACAAAAGAATCTCTTATTCTAGAAAGAGTATTCCTGGAACTGTTGGCTTGATCATGCAGCAAGTGGATGATTGAAGAGTGGGAGATGGAATTGAGGGCGCCATGGTGCTTAATGCTTCATTACCCAAAGTGGAAGAGCACAGGGCGTGGATATAACCCCCTGGCCACTGAATCCCACTGGATTAACACAGATCACCCTTTCTTGTAGTCTTCCAAAAACTGTAGGTGCTACTGGAAGCAACGAGGAGAGCTGCTCTCTGATGCTCCCATGATGCAGAGTCCCCAGGCTTCACTCTGGCTTCTTGCTAGCTGGAGCGTAATAACCTTGCAATCTGCATCAACCCCGCCCCATTTTAAGCCAGGGTTGATCACATCAGGGTTGCATATAAGTAGTCCCCTAAAAAAATCAGGCTGTTACATAATAAAGATGATTATTATGTTAGAAGTCAATAGGTTGTTTCTTAGCCTTGAAAATTTAATTGAATAAACGTTACTTCCATTTTCCTCCTTTAGATCCTCTGATCGGTTGCAAGCTCAAAGCAATGAACACAGTTCAGGGATCCCAAATCATCTTCTTTGGGTGTAGCAAGCTAAGTTAGCCTAAAGTTCAGATCCAGTCTTTACCATGCAAACAGTCCAGATATGCACAACCTGGACCAGCACATGGATTGGAATGCAATAATGCTTTGGATTTTGCCCTTTACAAAGTTTTGGGATGCAGTTTGCAGCTCAGAAATGTTCTTGATTCTCTGTGATCTCTGTGCAAAATCTACTGAATAGAATTATCATTGATATCACCAGTGGCTTCTCCACTTCCACCGCTGTCACTTGATCTTCCAACGATAGCTCTGGGTCGAGGAGCACTCCCAAGCTGCGGACCCTGTCCTTAAGAGGGAGTGCAACCCCATTCAGGACAAGGTCAAAGTCCCCCATTCCAAAGCCCGATCCACCTACCAACAGGACCTCCGTCTTGTCTGGATTGAGCTTCAGTTTATTGGCCCTCATCCAGCCCATTT